>NC_138772.1:121073460-121495960 GCF_965119305.1 Pelophylax lessonae
AGAACAGTATGGATATATCACACACTCAAAATGTTTGACTCCACACACACCACATTTTTGCATAGTTGCATCATTATATCGAATAAGTCAAATTAAATAAAAATTTGGGAAGGATCATATAATTGTATTGCAGATGTGCACTTACCTGATTGGCTGAAGTTGCCAATAAAGTGAATTATCCATGCAGGGCAAAGCAACAGGTTCACCTTCATGTATTGAAAAGTATGCCCGCTATGTTCAAACTACGGCCCTCCAGCTGTTCAGGAACTACAATTCCCATCATGCCTAGTTATGTCTGTGAATTTCATAGATTTAAAATGCCTCATGGGAATTGTAGTTCCTGAACAGCTGGAAGGCCGTAGTTTGGACACCCCTGCGCGGCGGCGGCTGGGCCCTCACTCCCTCAACATCAGGTGCAGGCCTCCAGTGCTTGTTGGCCACTCCATGAAATCCACTCTCAAGCACCAAGAAAAAGGAAGCTGCTCTCTATGATAAACCATGCATATTATTGTTACTTGAGAGGTTTAACTCCATATTGTGGCACTTTTCCACTGCAAGTACCGGCTCGGCTCTACTCGACCCTGCTTGGCCCGGTTTGCTTTTCCACTGCTGGTACCGCATGGTATGGTGTTGGAACGGTTCGGTACGGTTTGGTATGGTTTGCTTTTCCACTAAAGTAGTACTAAAGTTAAGTGGGTGGGATAACAATGATTCTCTGACCAATCAGTGGCTAGTAGTGACTGCATGCAAAGGATTGTGGGATATGGTACCGGTATGGTACCTCTAGGAACCACAATCGAGGTGGTACCGTTTTAGAGAGCCGTACCGTTCAGTTCCATGCAGTGGAAAAGCGCCGCCGTACCGTACCGTACCGAACCGTTCCTCCACCGTACCATGCGGTACCAGCAGTGGAAAAGCACAAAAGTGAGCCGAACCGTTCAGTTCCATGCAGTGCAAAAGCGCCATTGGATTCATGTTCTCTTTATTCTTACCACCTCTTTGTACACCCACCGCTCCATTCACCCAATACGATTTGCACCCTGACTCCTAACTAGTGACTTGGAGCTTACACAGGGCTTCACAGGGTTTTATTTGTTTATTTATTTAACCCCCCCCCCCCACTATATTTAAAAGATAACTCCATTTGCGTCAGAATAAAAAAAAACAATAATCAAAAATTGATATAGCATATACAATTGCGACTCAAGTCATATTGTAATTAGATATTATCAGAAATTACCTTTCCTTTTTAATTTGTGGCACTATCATTTTCCGTAAAATGCAATGCAATATGGCTACCTGGAGATGTTCTGTACATAGATGAATACAGAACGCCCCCTGAAAATGTCATTTCCTGCTTGTGTGATTGGCTCACTGATTTTCCCAGAAGTTTGCACTAAGACTCAAGTCAGATTTTTGGCATCCCCTGCAACAAAAATTTCTTTTGGTGAGATGCTATAAATTAATATATCCCTCAAGATAATTAGATTTCTGTAAAATAGAGGGGCACCATCATCCTTTTAGTAGCTATATTGTTGTAGCTAGAGGTTATCCCCACTAAACCCTCAGCATGTGGAAAATGGACTAACCAAGGATTTGCTGTACATCAAGAATTCATTACATCCTATGTCCTCATATCACCAGTAAATATCTACACAATATAAATGCTGTTGCAATTATTGTTTATTCTGTGTTTATGGATATGTGCCCTTTTTTTAACCAACTTTCGTGCAAATAAAATGTAAAAACCTTTTTTATATAAATTTGTGTGATTTTCTGGTCCATTTTTCACATGGTGAGAGTTAGTGGGTATAACCCTTAGCTACACCAATTGTAGTGAGATCTCCCAAATAGAAATCACGTCTGAAGGGATGCAGACCAGGCCATGTTCCTCATTAAAACCATGCAGGTGCAGCAGCTGATTGATAATTATAAAACCACTCCCATATGGGTTCACTGAGCACATGGACACAGACACACAAACAGCTATTTTTTTGTTTTAGAATAACAAAAGTTAGGAATCTGCAACAAAGTTTGTTCAAATCCTTGCGATGTACAGAGATCACCCAGAGGGGAATGTTTTTTTTTTCTCAACAAAAGTGGAATTTTTCCTGTAAAAATATTGCCAAATACCAATTACGCTCTCCATGCTTCAGTGCTCTCCTCAGATTCCTTCTCGGCCCAGTGTCACTTGCCCTCATCGGACATATTGAAAATTTTATAATTCGGTCCATTTAATGTGAGTCCAGCCTATCATTGACACACTCACCTGGGAGCAGAGATGTATAGTAACTAAGTAAAACTACTTCACTACTGTATTTAACCCCCCTGGCGGTAACCCCGAGCGTGACTCAGGGTGGATTTTCAGTCCAGGATCGGTAACCCTGAGTCACGCTCGGGGTAGATGTGCAGAGAGCGCAGCGGTGTTCTCTTACCTTCTCCTGGCGATCCAGCGATGATCTCTCATTGCTGTGACCGCCAGCCGAGAGTCCCGCCGCTCCTCCGTCCTCCGTCGGTGTGATGACTTCCTAGTTCCGTTCCCTGCAGCAGCAATGCTGCATGGGAGCGGAACTAGGGAGGGAAATTTAAAAAAAAAAAAACGTTGCACAAAACACAAACACATAACACATTTTATATATATATATATATATATATATATATATATATATATATATATATATATATGTATATATATATATATATACATACATACATACATATATACATATATATATATATATATACATACATACATACATATATACATATATATATATATATATATATATATATATATATATATATATATATATGTATATATGCACACACATATATATATATATATATATATAAAATTATATTATTGATTCGATTATAATTCATGCGTTATATATATATATATATATATACACACACACACACACATATATATATATATAATATATAACGCATGAATTATAATCTAATCAATAATATAATTTTATTATATATATTATATAATAAAATTATATTATTGATTCGATTATAATTCATGCGTTTGTGTTTCAAATTGATCACATCTGGGATGTCTACTAGAGTCTTATTTTGGTCAGGTTTAAGTCAGTAATTACTAAGAATTGTAGGCCTATAATACATAACGCCAAATTTCCATGAAAAGAATTGTACCGCTTTTGGTACAGAATTCCTGACAGAATCATACCGCCAGGGAGGTTAAGTACCGAAAGGCGGTATCTGTACTTTCCTAGAGTAGAATTTTTTTCTCCTACTTCCACTTTTACTTCACTGCATTTTTTCGATGGTTTCAATACTTCTACTCCGATATTTTTTTTTTTTGTGCTGCATAGTTACTCGTTACAATTATAAAAATTACCACTGCCAGAACAGTAGATGGCAGGTTTCATGAAGCTCCAAACATGTGTATTATCAGCGCATACGAAAATAAATGCTACTGTATGTATAAATAAAAGCTGCATTTGAAATAATAAAAAACAATATGATGTTCAAACTTTTGACTTCTTTCTTTAATAACTACATAACACAGTACTTGTACTTTTACTTTCAGTACTTGAGTAGCAATTTTTTTTTTCAAAACTACTGGTACTTTTACTTTTAGTACTTGAGTAGCAAATTTTTTAAAACAACTACTTGCAATACTTAAGTACAAAAAATGTTGAATACTTTAGAACTTCTACTCAAGTCACTTTTTGATCGAGCACTTCCACTTCTACTCAAGTCACTTTATGATCGAGCACTTGTACTTTTACTCAAGTATGGGTTTTGAGTACTTTATACAACTCTGCCTGGGAGTGCTCACATGTTATTCCCCTTTAAAGTTAATTTTTAATGATTAAACATTGTGAGTCCAATGAAGAAGGATATGCTTTGGTAAGTCCATGGAGTCTGTTAAACTTTCCCATGTAAGGGAATGGGACGGCACTACAACCATGAGCCAAGCTTGCAAAGTGGTCCCCCGCTGCAAAATTGCCATTTACCCCAAAAAAAAAATTGAAACTGGCAGTATTGATTGCTGACAACTTCCTTTCACTGATCCACCACAGATTGCTGTTCTGGAAGGGGGAGATTGGTGGTAAAGTCTGCTGTCAGTTTTGAAAGGAATCTAATTGTATCTTATTGTAAAGGCATGCACCATTGTCTCTGAGGACACTCCAGGTTCCCTGGTAAAAACAAGATGTAAGATGTAAATATGAAGAAGACATAACTTTCAAACACAGAAAAACAAATGATGGATGGTGACAGTCATCAATCGGATTCCTGTCACTTATAAAGTAGGCAGAGTCACCCTGCATGCTTCTGTCTCCAGCACGGTTCAGCCTAATTCTAATTTCCAAGCTACACAAGCTATGTTTGGTTCATTTTTTTATTTTTTTTTTAATTTCCATGCATTATTTGATTTTTTATTTATTCAAATTGGTACTGCCTAGACCTGCTGAATAATTAGAATGTGACATGTTATAAATTCTTGCAATATTCAGTATGTAAAAGTCAATTCACATGGTTATTGTATGACGTTTTGCTCATAAAAGTACAACTGCCACCACCTGGCTAGCATTATCAATGGACCTGTGCCCAGATCATGCACATTCAAATATTTACACATTCTGAAGAAGTGGTAAGGGTCGGTTCACATCATGAATCGCACAGAAATGCACTCCTGTGCGATTCAAATGCGTTCCGGGTGCAGTGTAATTTCAGCCCATTCAATCGTGCTTGACCTCATCAAAAGTAATGCATGTACTACTTTTTAAAATGCACAGGAACTGGATTGAATGGTTCTGCAGTACTATACGATCCAGTAAAGGCCAAGGCACTGTGTTTGCGACCTGCATTTGGGGTGACATTAGGGGTTTGATTTACTAAGGGCAAATAGACTGTGCACATTGCAGAGTGCAGTTGCTCCAGAGCTTAGTAAATGAGCAGAAGCGTTGTTGACTTCCATCATCCAATCATGTTCAAGCAAAAATGCTGTTTTTTTATATTTTCCTTGCACATGATTGGGTATTCTTTGCAAAGGTAATATTTACCTCATTTACTAAGCTATGGAGCAACTGCACTTGCAGAGTGCAACCGCACTAAGTGAACATTGGGGTTGATTTACTAAAGGTAAATCACTGGGCACTACAAGTACACTTGGAAGTGCAGTCGCTGTAGATCTAAGGGGATAATCTGAAATGAGAGAAAGCTCTGCGGATTTCTATCATCCAATCATGTGCAAACAAAAATGCTGTTTTTTATTTTCCTTGCATGTCCCCCTCAGATCTACAGCGACTTCCAAATGCAACTGAAGTGCACTTCCAAGTGCATTTGCAGTGCACAATGGATTTGCCTTTAGTAAATAAACCCCATTGACGCCCACTGCAGATAGCAACTGCAGTGTGTTGTGAACACAGTGCGGGAAACACTCATGGAACATGGGTTTAGTTTCTTGCATTCTGGGGTGAACTGGCCCTAAAAGCAATTTAAAACAAACCCTTAGGGTCCTTTCACACCTGTCCATTCCGCCAACGGACTCCGTTCTGCTCAGCGGGGGTTCGATCCGCCGATCCCCGCTGAGCAGGCGGATGACAACTCCGTCTCTGCTCTGTGTGCGGAGACGGAGCTGTCAGATCCCCGCAGTCCTCTATGGGGGAATCGGATGAGAACGGACCGCCTGTCCATTCTCATCCGATCCGCCAGACGGATGGAAAATAGGGTTTCCATCCGTCTGGATTTGATGAACAGGATCGGATCACATGGCAGCGGGTGTCAGCGGACATGTCTCCACTAAGATCCGCTGCCCCATAGGGATGCATGGGGCATCCGATCAGGTCCACCTGAAAAACTGACCGGCGAATCTGATTGGACCGTATGTGTGAAAGGGGCCTTATTATTCTCTGTATCCGCAAGCAATGTGAAGAAATTATTTTTCAAACTCACCAAATAGGCCCAGATTCAAACCGTTAATGGACAGGATGAATGAACCAAGTTGACCAATTGATCAACTTGGGTACAACCAGCCTTCCGCATCTCTTGTGATTATCACTGTCTTCTCCCAGCGGAGACGACTTCCTTCACCCCCCCCCCCCCCGCCGGGAGAAAACAATGGCCCAGCAGGAGGGAGAGATTCCCGCAATTACACTGTCTGTGTTGACGGGGGAACCAAGCAAATTTCTTTCCTGCAACCCGTTGTAGTTGCAGGAAAGAAATTTGCTCTGTGTATGGTCGGCCCTAGGGCACTACACACACCTGTAAGGAAGCCGTAAAGTGTCTAGAGCCGGCAGATATGCTTACTTGGCCCCCACCCTTTCTGTGTACAGCCATCCATAGGCACGGTAATGCATGAGGGGTTGTGTAAAGCATGCGCATGTGGTGTAAGCAGAACATGTATGTGCACTGAACATCAGCATGAACACTTATAGTCTACAATGAAAGCACAGGTGAAAGGGTGACAATGTAGGACAGCAAATGAGAGACTAGGATGGCATGTTGTCACTGCATAAAAGAAAATGCCTGAACAAGGCCCTTCAGGATTGACAGGTGTTATTGAGTGTCAAAATGTGCATTTTATAGTGCTCAGGGATATTGAACACACAGGACGGTACTTATGCTCTCTAAAGTTAATGGTGCCTTTATTGTAGTGCCACAGCCTGCTGAGTACTGCTGGCAAGTTTATTCTAAAGTAACTTAGTGGAGAAAATGTGTTATATCTTTCATTAACACACATGGAACCAGAAATCTCAAAATTGTTTGCATGAAATACAAAAAATATATAATTACTTATACTCTGGCGGGAACAAACTGCTATAAAATTTTCAAGAATCCAAATGTCTCTTGGTGGAGATGTGCCAGTCTGAATGAATACATACATGTGTTTAATGTATTAAAGGTTATCCATTTTTAAACATATAGGGGGATATTTACTAAAACTGGAGTGTGTACAATCTTGTGCAGTACTGCAGAAAAAAAGTCAGCTTCCAGTTTTTATTGTCAAAGCTTAATTAAAAAAGCTGAAGCTAGAAGCTGATTGGCTACCTTGCACAGCTGAGTGCTCCAGTTTTAGTAAATTCCCCCCTCAATTTCAAAACAGATTTAAATAAAAAACTATTAACATCTATAAAAACTTTAGTTTTTACAACATTTAAGATTAGTATTTCTAATCAATCGTCATATGTACATTAGAGCAGATTGCATAATCAGCATGCATATAGGCTTCATATAGCAATTATTAATCCATCACCACTGATCACACACCCAATCAACTAGGTGCACAAAGTTTTATAATTACCACTACTCCACAAAATGATCACACTGGAAAGAAATCCACTGTATTCTACATTATGGTTACAATTGCATAGAATTGTTAATAGTATGTAAAACCAGGTATCATTTTTATGCAACTTTAGTTTCTTCTATAAACCAATATTAAATCACTGCAAGGCAACTGTCCAAAAAACCCAAGGCGGTATCAGAATTCATAATTACATCATTGCTTCTTCCACTTAGCATAAATGGATAATCCTTGGTGATTATCAAGGGGAATAATATTAAATGGGAAACTACTGCACTATGTTATTGCAAATGTCAATAGGCAGATAATGTGGATTAGATATCAGTTAATTCTAGAACTGCAGTGCTAGGTCCTTAGGGGGTTCTTCTTTATGTTCTCCTTTAGCTCCCATTGCAAAGGCTTAATGCTGTACATCAAAGTCCCTCTCCTTCAACCTCAGCACAGTTCTCATATCCATACTCCAATTACGCAGCTGCAAATCTAGATGATTATACGTGGGATCATCTTAGTATCATTGGTCTTACCACCTGTTGTGCAGAGTGCCAGTCAAAGAGTCTTTCAATTCCTGTAAAGTTCCAGCTAGATGTTCAGTCCTGTGGTTCCAGTAAATTCCCAGCTGTTTAAAGTATTATAACTGGTAATAATAAACTGTCCCATATAGTACTAGCATGTCCTATAAAGGTGCCCTTTGGGAAGTAGAGCAGTCAATGGGTAGGCCTCTTGATATATGGGGAAGTTTAATAATAGCAGTTACTGTATATCTTTATCTATAATGAATAGAAGGCATTTGGTACCCTGGCACACAGGCCTGGACTGGCCATAGGGCACACCGGGCATCTGCCCGGTGGGTTAGGGCCGCATGTCCTTGTGGTCGCCAAAGCAGCTGTGGCAGCTGGGCTGCTCCTTGAGCCCTCACCACTCATCCGGCCTATCCGCTGCTGGCCGGGGCCATTCAGTCCAGCCGTCAGGGCCAGGGAACAAAAACTTTCATGTCAGCTGACCAGTGACCATGAAGGGTGAGGAGACCCCATTGCCTGATGTGGGGATAGGTGTCACTGCTGCCGCCTGCCACAGACACCACGGAGCCTGACCAGAGCGAAAGTGAGTGCAGGACTGTGGTGGGGCAGCTGCATATAGAGGAATCAATCTCTCTGTTTCCTCCTGCAGCCTCTGAAAGCCTGTGGGAGGGAGAGGAGGAAAAGCAGGCTTTCTGAGGCTGCAGGAGGAAAATGGAGAGATTGCTACCTCTATATGAAGCTACCCCTCCACTCCTCCTGTCCAGCTTCTTTCTGCTGCCCCCCAGTGCTCTTTGGCCCCCCTCAAGTGCTCACTGGCCCCTTCCAGTGCTCTCCTCCTCCTTAGTGCTTTCTCCCCCCCAGTGCTCTCTGGTCCCCTCCTGTGCTCTCCAGCCCCCCAGTCCTCTCTGTGTTCTCCACCCCCTGGTGCTCTCTGCCCCCCCCCCAGTGTTCCCTGGCCCCCCTGTGTCCTCCAGCCCCCACCCTAGTGATCTGCCTGGGCCTCTTTTTTGTCCCAGTCTGGGCCTGCTGGAACCCCTGAAAAAATTCCTGATCTTCTGGTTCTGTCCCCACCTCCTGCACCTTTTTATTAGCCCATTGTTACGAGCCCACTAATTTTTCAGTATTAAGGGGCATGATGCAGGGTCAGAGCTAGGGACCAGGAAACCATTAGTATTTGCATGCAAGTCTACAGGGCTGAGGGGGGGGGGGGGATACATCAAATGTGGCATGCAGGCACCTGGTTGCTGTTATTCATTGTAGGTAATCACTGACCACAGGTTTTTCTTTAATAGGTAGGTGGGGAACCCTACTGGCTGGCAGAACACAATGATTACTGCTAGCAGCTATAGCCACCGGTAGACATCACAGGAAAAAAAAAATGGACAGGCTGGTTGTACCAACCTGATCTATGGATTGACCTGGGTACAACCAGCCTGCCCATACATGGATTGAATCTTGACTAGTCCCTGCTCAACCAGCCGAGATCTCTTTTCTTTTTTTTCTTTCAATGGTTTTAATTACAGAATAACAAATACAGGTAAAAAACATTAATGATACAGTAAAGTCAAATATACCTGACTGTTAACAAAGGTCGGAGAACAAGGTACAGCAGTGATAAGTAGGAAGGTAGTGGTCAGGGCAACCAATAATAGAAGAGTCGAAAACCAACCAGTGTAAGGTAAATAACAATGTGAAAGGTCATGGACCAGCAAGGAGGGGGGGGATGCCCCCATAACAATAGGACATGTCCCCAGGGACACCTCGAAAAGGAACACATTGTGTCTCGGGGGAGGCGCTCCAGATACAAAGGATCCTACCAGAGAGTAACCTAAATATTCCTTACTCAGTAGGTTTACAATATGAAGGTTGCCCACCAATCGAACATAAGGAGGGTCTAGAAAATACAATCACACCTAATTGGATTGGAAGGTATAATCTAAACCCCATGAAACCAAGAAGTAAGGCTCAAGACCATGTCTTACATGCATTCTTGTTCAAGCTTGGGAACATAAAGCAGTATTAACCATATATTCAAGAAGAAAGAAAAGAGCGAAGGAGAGATAAGCAGAAAGAAGAGAAAGGATTTGGACAGGTAAGGAGGAGAGAAATGGAGAAAGAATAGGGGATGGAAGGCTTTTCTTTTTTTTTTTAAATGACAAACATGGTATACTTACCTGCTCTGTGCAGTTGCTTTTGCACAGAGTTGCCCGGATCCTCCTCTTCTGGGGTCCCTCATCTGTGCTCCTGGCCCATCCCTCCTGTTGAGTGCTCCCACAGCAAGCAGCCAATAGCGCCGTGCTGCTGTCTCAGCCAATGAGGAGGGGAATCCCGGGCAGCTGGGAAACTCCTGCAACATCGCTGGATAAAGATGGGCTCAGGTAAGTATTAGGGCGGCTGAGGGGGACTGCTGCACACAGAAGGTTTTTTTAATATTAATGCATAGAATACATTAAGTTAAAAAAAAACTTTCTGCCTTTACAATCCCTTTAAGCTGCATTCACACTTGAGCTGAATGATTTGCAGGTTTTTTTTTTTTTATTTGCTTTTCGATTTGCGTTTTGTGTTTTTTTATGGGTTTTTTTTAGGCAAATTTGTTGTTGGGCAGATTTAAAAACACAAATCATGGCAAATCGCAGCAAAAAACAGTAGTAAAAACGCAATACATGCTTTTCTGCATCTTCTCCATTGAAGTCTAATGAACCAAAAAAAGCAAAAAAAAATCAGTGTTTTGCATTTAAAAAAGTCCTGTAACCCTTTTCTCAAATGCAGATGCACAAAAATGCATTGATGTGAACGTGTTCCAAAGGAACCCATGTTAAAATAATGTCCTGCATTTCTGCAAAAAGCATGGAAAAAATGCATTGGTGTGAATTAAGCCTTAAACAGACTTCATTTGGGTGGGATGGGGGTATAACTGCAGGTATTTATTCCAGGCCCAATCTTTTAAAATGTACCTTACGTCTCTGAGGACTGCAGGAAACAGAGGCAAAAATGACACATATCATGTGACCAGCCCGAACACAGCCTGAGGTGACCCAAATACTTGGCTTGCAGTATATATTGTTTTCAACTATTTTTGTTTCCTCATCAAGAATGTCCTGGCTTTTCTTTGTTTCACAACAGGACTTTAAGCCGGTTCACATACAGGCGAACCGACTTCCCGGGGCGACCTGTGAAGTCGCGGTGCACAGCTCGCACCGCGACCTCGGAGCGGCATGCACGGACTTCATATCATTGAAGTCAATGCAGGTCGCTCCAGGTCGCCCCAAAGTAGTACAGGACCCTTTTTCTAAATCGGAGAGACTTGTATCGCTCCTATTAGAACGGGTCCTGTGCTACTCTATAGCAGGGGACCCACGGCGACTTGTCAGGCGACCAGGTCGCCTGACAAGTCGCCCCAGTGTGAACGGGGTCTAAAAAATAGTAGAATGCAACAAAACCGAAAACATAATTTAAATAGACGTAAAAAGGAAGACAAACAAAGTGACTATACATTAGATTACAGAATTTTAAACATAAAAATGCCAACTACTTCAGTCCTGATCATCTGCTCTCATAGAAAGAAATGACACATAATGAAACAATGTTAAACTTCTCCCTGGAGGGAAAAATCTTTCTGGCACCAAGTTCCTTTCAAGGTTTTGATTTATGGCGATAGTGTTGTCTACCTTTTTTTGGCTGTAAATGTAGGTAGTATTTCCTTAAAGAACCTGTATCTGTTTCTTGGCTTGCTGCCTACGCCTTGTCAACGTATTTTCGGCCACTTAAATAAATCAGCACATAAAACCGTGTCTGAATGGCCATAGCATGTGAAGAAGAAATGGTAGGCTGAACCAGCACAAATACCAAAATGAAGTGCTTGGGGCCCAATTGTGCCGATGGCCAAAGCCTATCTAATGGCTGGTGAGATAGCAGGTTCTGTCATCGACACGTCAATGAATTTGGACTGTAGTGTTTTTATTTGAGCTGACTCTGAAGTTCTTATTCCTGTGAGTAGCTCCCAAATTTGATCCTCACCTGAGAGTTAAAATACATTTTTTAATGTGCAGATTTTTTACACAAGATCCCACTTGCACACTAATATCCATCTATCAAGTACTTGTAGGACATCAGTACTAAAACAACCCTTCACACCACCCCTTGTACAGTAGACATCTTTTGTTTAATAAACTTTTTACTGTAGAGACAGCAGGAAGTTAGAAGAGTGGTAGTCTCTATTACCCTCTGAAATGCGATCCTGCTGCCTCTTGAATGTGTGTTTTTTGTGGACTTTTTTTTATAATCCCAAGGGGGATTTTGTATTGAAATACTGCGCCACAACCATAAGCCTAACATTTGGCTCGCAGTTGACAACCCCCCCCCTTGTGACAACACCTGGGCACTGAGCTGGGCAACTGGGACTGGGGAGAACTGGGTGGGGGGGAGGGTTTGAGCCGTAGGTAGAGTGAGCGGGGACTCCAATGAGCTAATCCCTGCAGTGCAGCTTCTTAATAAAAAAACTTCTCTGGGGGCCCTGTGTTCAGCAGCAGGCAGTATGCACGGGAGATGGGTGCAAGAGTTATGATGGGGGGAAGTATATGCAGAAGATGAGTGTGAATAGTATGGCAAGGGGGGGGGAGAGGGTTTTTTTATACCATTCCGTCATGGCAAAAATGAAAATATAAGCTATTCTTAAAGTGATTGTAAGGTCTTGTGAGTTTTGCACAGGGCAGGCTGGATCCTCCTCTTCTCAGGTCCCTGGCTGGAGCTCCTGTCCCCTCCCTCCTGCCGAATGCCCCCACAGCAAGCAGCCTGCTATGGGAGCACCCGAGCCGAGCCGCAGCTCCGTGTATCCATTCAGACACGGAGCTGCCATTTGGCGCCGTCCCCACTCTCTCCTGATTGGATAAAAAATATATATTTATATATATATACAGCCAATATATCGAGGGCCGATCTGCACTTTCCCCGATATATCAGAATCGGCCCCTGAGGGTTATCGATATTGCTGATATTTTGGAAAGTGCATGTACCAGAGTGTTGCCTGCAGCCTGAGGCATCACCCCAGTACTGGCGTCCATAGCCGACGGTGGGCTGTCTTGTAAAGACAACCAATGCAGCTGAGAAGCTGCTCGGCTATCATTACAAGGAGCGGAATGGGATGTACCCCCCCTCCCGATACCTTCCGTGGCTCGGCCGGGTCTCCCGTCCCGTCGGGAGACTCGGGCATCCTAACTGCACGGCTGCCAAAGAGAAGACCCGATCAAAGCCGCATTTGGCTCTGATCGGGTCTCCATGTAAAAACCCAGAAGTGATGTCATGACATCACTTCCGGGTACTCGGCGCCAAATTTTAAAAAATTACAGCATTCAAAACAGCCAAACTTGGTGTTTTGAATGCTTTTAAGTGCAGAGGAGGGGTTTGGGGTCTTTTAGACCCCCAGATCCTCCCTCAAGAGTACCTGTGTAAAAAAAAATAATAATAATAAAAAAAAATGTTTTTAAATGTCTGAAAATATCGGCAGATATTGGGCGATACCGATATGCGATGACCAAAATATGATATCGGTCGATCACTAGTTCAAACTCCCCCAAAGCATCTGTGTTAGGGGTAGGAGCTACAGCTAGGCTAGAAGCCCCAGTTGATGGGTCTGAACTGACTAAGCCTCAGATAGGTACCCAATTGAGGCAGCCTCCTTCCTTTGAGTATCGGTCACTGAGAATGCCACTCAGTGCTCTGCATTGGCAATGTGCAGTCACACTGGGGTACAGATCAACATTGCAGCTGGACATGGTAAGTGACAGTGGCCCCCATATTCAATGCAGAAATGTGGTTACTTTTTTTATATTCATGCTACTTTCTCATGTAATGGATAAGTTTCACTCTTTACAAAAGATTTTGTTGAAGGAAGTTGGCATATGTCTGCTAGACTCTCGCTTGTGGCACAGTAATTTAAGAATATTTTGTAGGTACAAGGACTGTGCCATATGTTAGTGTGTGCACAGTGAGTAAGCTCAAATTCTAAACCTTCCCACAGCACAATTTTGTCACGCCCAAAATTCAACGAAACGTGTGCAGCATGGCACCTTATATTTCTCCTTTGGGTGCTCAAAGCAGAGCTCAAATCCTTCAGCTTCAATGCTATCAGGAAGTGCTGAAGCTTTTTCCATCAGATTGGCCTGCCAAATTCACAGATGGGACTTGAAGGCTGCTACATGTACATGCAGTATTTTATACATGACCCTATTTTGTTTTTCTTTATACATGACAGTGTTGCTTTAAATTCTTCATTATATGAACCCTGGTTGGCGTTACTGTGTATTGTCAATTGATTTTTACAGAGCTTTGTGACTTTACTGTTTAATGTATCTTGTAAAAGATAGGGACTCTTAAAGGCACTGTTTATTCTGTTTATGATTTTATATATAGATTTAAAGCGTAACTCCACTTTTGTTGAGAAAAAAACATTCCCCTCCGGGTGATCTATGTACATTACAAGGATTTTAACAAACTTTGTTGCAGATTCCTACCTTTTATTATTCTGAAGAAATCATTGTTTGTTTCTCTGTGCCTCTGTGCTGAATGGGTCTTATGGGAGTAGTTTCATAATTATCTATCAGCTGTGGCAGCTGCAGGGCTCTAATGAGGAAATCTGCTGTTCCTGCATCCCTTTAGATATGTTCCTATTGGGGGGATCTCACCAAAAATGACATTTTTGTTGCAGGGGATGCCAGAAATCTGACTTGTACCTTAGGCAGACTTCTGGGAAAATTGGTGAGCCAATCACACAAGCAGGAAATGATGTTTCTGGGGTGTGGTCAGTACACATTCTGTGTACAGAACAGCTCCAGGTAGCCATATTGCATTGCAAATTCAGAAAATTACAACAGCTGCAGACTGCAAAGGAAAGGTCATTTTTAATAACATTCAATTACAATATGATCTGTGTAGCAATTGTATACACTATATTGCTTTTTCTTTATTTGCTAGTTTATTTCCCCACAAAAGTGGACTTACCCTTTAAAGACATACACCTGATATAAATAACATTATCAATGTAGAACATCTAAAATCAAAGCTATAAATAGCTAAATCTGATCTCAACAGTTGTTAGCAGAGAGGCTGAGTGTTTTCAGTGAACTACAGATCTTCTGTTAATGACAAAAGTACACAATTATAAAAATGTGAAAGTTACATCAAAGCTTTAGAATAAACACTGCAGCTCTAACTCAAACTACAGTATGTGCAAGCCCAAAATTCACTGTATTTTCCCTTTAAAGGAAACTTGTATGTGCACATGCAGGGCAAAATAACATATTAGCTTAAAGAGACCCTGTCATCAACTTAAAAAATGGTGTTAAAATATGGATCAAAGAAGTGCAGTTAGATTTGCACTCCTGTGACCAGTTTTTAGCTGACAGTGGGCTAAAGCCCGCTGTTGGCTGACACCACAGGCTGGGTTCAGGCTCTAAAATGATCCAGACCATATGGTCGGGATCTGCCCAAAAGCCTGGACCAGCAGCTGGCTCAGGCTTCCAGCTGTTCCCACCCCCTGCACAGTCCAGTGCTCCAGTGAGTGCTGAAGGGGCAGAGCAGAGAGACAATGGTCGACAGTTACCAGCTTTCGGCAGACTCAAGACTGAAAACTGAGCGATTAGCAGGGTTTCATCGCTCAGTTCTAAGTCTTAGAGGTGAACTGCAGCTGAGATTGGTGCTGCAGCCATTTAGGTAAGTATGGTTGTTTATTTTTTTCTAATCTCATGCTTCACTTTTAAACTTGCTAAAACAAATTGACTAAGCAATTCCTTAGCACTTCACCCTCCTTCTTTGCACATCATAGCCTTCTCCTTTTCTGAGAGTATCTAATTACTCTTTGTGCTGACCCAACTCTTCTGACCCTCCTGTAGGCAGGTTACCTATAGTAAGTTAGCTAGTTAGCTAGTTTTGTCTACTTCAGCAAAGGAAAAGGGGTTAATGTTTTACCGCCTCCCCCGGGAGTTTTCAGTTTTCAGGCTTGTTCAGGGTCCAGGCCTCCCATCCTGTGTTATTATAAAAAGGGAAGAGGGGTCCGGATCCTAAGAAAGAGAGAGAGAAAGATCAGTTGCAGACAGAGAGAGAGAGAGAGAAGAAAAGGGCCGCTGGGACTTTTGGTCTGCACCAAGGAACACCAACTCATCGGGACACTGTTATTATTGACCCTCCTATTCTGGACATACCTATTATAGACTCGTCCTATGCTGAGGCAGCCACAGTTAGGGTTAGTTAGAAAAAAGACTTCTTGCCTGTTCCACATTTGTGTTAAGTTCCAACAGTAAAGCTGTTTCAACTGCTTTGAGCCTGGTCTGAAGTTATTCAAAGGGGTGCATGTTGGGTTCTGGCATATCCCAAAGAACCTGGGTCTGTATAAGCACTATGCAGTATGAGTAAAAAGTCCATTACAAAGGGTTAACTAAGAAAAACAAGAAAACGAGGTAGTTTCCATGAGTTACCGAAGGGCAGAACAATCTACAAGCAACCAGTCGTTAGGCGCGGAACCTGGTTAGGTGATGGGTCCTCCGATATCAAGGGGGTTGATGTCGTGGTTCTGCCCCTATGTGATGTCACCGACTGTTGCACGCTGGGTCTGTGATGTCACATGGTGGCAGTGGCACCAGATTACGTCACCAGGTGGCTCTGCCCCCTTCCTATTTAGGAACTGTGAAATGGCAGAGCAGGCAGTCTGCAGTTAGCCTTGTTCACGGGCAGACCTTTTTTTTTCTTTTTTCGGGTCTGACGGTGCAGCTGAATCTATATCAGGGGACATTGTTTTTTTTATTTTTAATATAAATATAATATAATACAAAATAATCTGAAGTGGGTGACTGGGGACAATGAGAAGGCAAATGTGTTAAATACTTTCTATAGCTCTTTGTATACAAAGGAGCATAGGAGAGCTCATAACCATAATGGGATGGTATTGACACAGCCCCAAATGATCCACAATGGCTCAAAAGTGATATGTTCCAGAAATATTTAGACAGAGTAAAGGTGGATAAATCACCAGATGGCATCCACCCACGCAGTGCTATCTTCAGAGCATTATAGGCTCACACGCAATGCAGTGCACTGGGGCCCTGCCTACATAATTACCCACGAGAATAAAAATGCAAATTATCAATAAGGCTTAATTGGTACAGCAGTATCAGGCTAATGACAGCTTATAAGTTCGGCGTTTGGGTCCGGTGAACACACACATGGATGGGTGTCAGACTCGACTGTTCTGTGTGTGCCTGTTTACGTGGAGGTGGACAGGCATTCCTGCAGTTGTGGGCTCCCCCTCCACGGCCCTAATGGCCTGACAGCAGCGCAGGGCAGACAGGCGCTTTCCACCTGCTAAGTTGGGCGACGTAAGTCTGGACTAATGCTTGGCTGGCGCTGGGTCGTTGGGTAGGTTGGGCCCCCGGGCAACTGCCCAGCGTGCCCATTTGGTAAGATGGTCCTGCACCCACGCATCCTAAAAGAATTGAGCTCTGTCATTTCAAATCCTTTGTTATATGAATAAAGCCGGCAAACGAAAAGGCTTCTTCCAAGTAAAATTCTTTATTCCAACATGGATAGCGGTGACAACATGACAAATGCTGACGCGTTTTGGCTTTACACCTTCCGCATGAGGAAGGCGTAAAGCCAAAATGCATCAGCATTTGTCATGTTGTCACCGCTATCCATTATGGAATAAAGAATTTTACTTGGAAGAAGCCTTTTCGTGTGCCGGCTTTATTCATATAACATTTGGTTTGGACGTTCAGCCTGAGCACCGTCACTTAGCTCTTTATCTTCCCACAGTGCAGTGGAGCTAGGGTGAGTTATTGTTTATTTCAAATCCTTTGTTTCAAATTTTTAGGGACTTGTTAAGGACTGGAATAGAACTACAGGACTGACGTAGGGCCAATGTGGTGCCTATATTTAAAAAGGGATCAAAGTCTTTGCCAAGTAACTATAGACCTGTTAGTTTAACTTCTATATTCGGTAAGATACTGGAGAGTTTAATAAAAGACCTTTCTTGCTGGAAAAAAATATTTTAAGCAACAGACAGCATGGATTCATGAAAGGCAGAAGTTGTCAAACAAACCTGATTTCTTTTTATGAGGAGGTAAGTAAAACCTTGGACAGAGGGGTGGCTGTGGACGTAGTATACTTGGATTTTGCAAAAAAGTGTGACACAGTTCCCCACACACAGCTAATGTGTAAGGTAAAGCCTACTGGCTTGGAAAGATCAGTTTGTAAATGGATAGAAAACTGGATAAAAGACAGAATTCAGAGATTAGTGGTTAATGATTCTTACTCTGAATTGTCTAAGGTTATCAGTGGTGTACCCCAAGGTTCAGTGTTGGGACCCTTACTTTTTATTATCTTTATAAATGATATAGGGTCTGGGATTAAAAAGACAATTTCAGACTTTGCAGAAGACACCAGGCTTTGCAGTGGTATAACTTCCTTACAGGATGTCTCCAACTTACGAGCCAACCTCAATGCACTGTTTCATTGGTCAACTATATGCCAAATGAGGTTTACTGTTGATAAATGTAAAGTTATGCACTTGGGGGCTAAGAATATGCATGCATCATACATACTAGGGGGAGTACAACTGGGAGAACCCATAGTAGGGAAGGATCTGGATGTTCTGGTAGATAATAAGCCTAATAATAGCATGCAATGCCAAGCTGTGGTTTCCAAAGCAAGCAAAGTCCTTTCTTGTATTAAGAGAGGCATGGACTCCAGAGTGAGAGATATAATTTTGCCCCTGTACAAATCATTAGTAAGACCTCATCTGGAATATGCAACTCAGTTTTAGGCACCAGTTCTTAAAAAGGATATCGGGGAACTGGAGAAAGTGCAGAGAAGGGTAACCAAACTAATAATAGGCATGGAGAAGCTCAAATATGAGGAAAGATTAGAGGAACTATAGAGGAGATTAAGGGGGGGATATGATCAACATGTATAAATACATAAGGGGTCCATATAGTGAACTTGGTGTTGAGTTATTCGCTTTAAGGTCATCACAGAGAACAAGGGGGCACTCTTTACGTCTAGAGGAAAAGAGATTTTGTCTCCAAATACGGAAAGGTTTTCTTCACAGTAAGACCTGTGAAAATGTGGAATAGATTCCCTCCAGAGGTGGTTCTGGTCAGCTCAGTAGATTACTTTAAAAAAAGGCCTGGATTCTTTCCTAGGTGAACATAATATAACCAGGTTCTAATATTTATAGGTAAGATTGATCCAGGGAATATATCATTGCCTCTCGGGGGATCAGGAAGGATTTTTTTCCCCCTGCTGTAACAAATTGGATCATGCTTTGTTGGGGTCTGGATCAACTGTGGGTATAGAATTGTGTATATGGAATTGTATAGTTGTGTTTTCTTCTTTGTTTTTTTGTTGGTTGAGCTATATTGACCTGTGTCTTTTTTTTAACCTGACTAGATAACTAAAATAAAGGAATAGTCAAAAGCTGTTTGTTTTTTATTTCTTTTTGACACTTTTTTTTGGTGACTGAGTAGGGGTAAAATGTACCCCATACTCATTCACATAGGGGGAGCCGAGGGCACATTTGGTTAAAGGGGGGTTCCAGATTCTAATAAGCCCCCTGCCCGCATACCCCCATAACCACTGCCTAGGGTTGTGGGGAAGAGCCTTTTTTCCCCATCAACATGGGGACAAGGTGCTTTGGGAGAGCAGAGCCCCCCCTGCTCCAAAGCAATCTCTCCATGTAGAGGGCATGTGGCCTGTTATGGTTTTAGGGGGGGGGGGGCTCTCTCCTGCCAGGCTGCATGCTTGGATAAGGGTCTGGTATGAATTGTGGGGTGGACCCCACGCCATTTTTTTTTATTTTGGCGTGTGAGTTCTGGTACCAAACTGAACTGGGGGGGGGGGGGTTTGGCCCATCACTACAGGGAACTGTTGTACACACTAAAAAGAAAAAAAATTGTGGTATTCTACTGCTCTGGTTAGTGATCAGAAGCACTGTAAGCCCCTGCATACAGTGCCATTGCTGTTTTTTTTTTGTCTTTTAGCAATGGGTTGCCAGTAGATTAAATACTACCAGAAGAAAGATCTTTTGTTCTAAAAAAAAATATATAAAATTTATTTGGGTACAGTTTTGCATGAGTAAATAATTGTCATTCAAGGTGTGACAGTGCTGAAATATGAAAAATGGCCTGGGTAATAGGTGGGTGAAACTTTTTGGCCTTAAAGCGGAGTTCCACCCTAAAATTATACTTACCTCCATCTTCTCGCTCCGGGTCACCTGAAAAACAAATGGATAAGCGCAATTTTTTTTACTTACCTGGTTTAGAAGATAATATACTTACCTTACTTCCTCTTCCTCCCCTCGGCGGCCACGGCAATTTGTCACTTCCTGGGTTGCAATGATTCCTGGGAGCTGAACGTCATCGCTCCCAGGAATCCATGTGCCTGCACCGGCCCCAACGTCAATTCCGGTGCGGGCGCCGTCATACCTTGCTAAACAGCTTCTGGGCATGCCCAGAAGCTGTGCAGGGATGACGCTGCTGCACCGGAAGTGACGGCGGGGCTGTAGCAGTGCATCGTGGGACCGAAGAAGATGGAAGAGGACACAGAAGAGGATCGCGCTGGCTTCAAGCTGCCCACACCTGAGATGGCAGCGCTGGACAAAACATTTTCAAGGTAAGTATTTCTTCTTGCAGGTAAGCGCAACCCGGGACAGATCAGAGGCTAGCCATTGTGGAATGCACTAGCCCTGACTGTCCCGGGGGTATTTTTATTTAAAAAACATTTCCCAGGGTGGAACTCCGCTTTAAGGTGGTTAGGCTGCAAGGGCAGACAGACAGGGATTGTATGAATGCGATGCTTTGTTTTATGGCAGAGGCAAAAATTATTTCCCTTGTCCCCCACTATCCCCCACTGCCAAATGCAACCTATTCAATTGAATGGAGCCACGCCCCAACCTCATGCAGTGCATGCAGCTGAGGCACAGTAATGTCCCATTTAGAGAGTTAAAACAGGCCAAAAAGCCTCTGAAAAATGCTCCCCCAATGGATTGCTTTTCAGAGGTGTGTCAGCCACATGTCTACATGTAGCCTTAGACAGGTGAAGATGAGTCTTTTCAAAAAGAACCATTTGGTGGCCACTATGGACATTCACACAAACTGTACCATGGACATACAAGACCACTTTCTGGTGTTTTCTATCTCCAAGGCAACAATAATCCTCACATATTAAATATGTGCTCCACTTGGAAAGCAGTTTATACTTACAGTCCTGATGCAGCAGTAGCTCCATAGAGTAACCATGGACCAATGCAGCATTGTACAGTATACTGTATGTACCCAACAACTGCCATTTTATAAATGGTCACATTCATAACATTATAGTGTGCATTTTCCTTACTGCTTTTTTTTCTTTGCTAAAATGCATCTTCTCCACTTTAGACAGTAAATTCTCTGATAATTGGCAGTTCTCATCCATGCCAATGAAGTAGTAGGCTCAACAATCTAAAACTGGGATAACAACATTTAGACAAACATGTTTCTGTACTGTAGAAATTGTCTGAAATGTTTCTTTTCCGGAGAATGTGATGCATTATTAAGCTATAAAATAATGCCCCTGGTTATAAAATGGAAAGATGTATGTTGTGTGATTATAGGTGGCAGATTTATAATACTATATCTCTCACACAGGATGTGACAGAGAATTCCACAAAGAATACGCTACGGCATTACTTACAATTTGGTTTATAAATCATCCTGGTTATCCAGCACATAGATCAGCTCATAATTTTAAATCTTCTTTTAATTATTCGACTGGGATCTGTACCTGTCAGGAAGATTTTGTTTATTGAAATATATTATTTTAAGTTTATATTTAATTTGACTGTCACATACACAATGGAAAAGAAAACGTTCAATGTAATAACTACCTTTATATGTTTTCTTACATAGAATTTATCTCATTTGAAAAGTTAAAAGATTAAAACGTTCTTTGTGAAAGAATATATGGGTATACAGTATTAGCATTTGTATGTGATTTTGTAGAAGCAGATCTTTAGGGAGAATTGACCCACAGGGCATTAGCCAAGAACCTAGGAGACTGCGTACTGTGGTATAACGTTATGCCCGTTTATGTCTTCTGTTGCCTTTCATAACCCCTAAACCACCATGGAGCTTACTCTCCCAGAAGACAACTTGATCTACATACATGGGAAGGAGACTTTACTGTCTTCATTCTGGGCAGGAGTTAGCACAGGTAGGCTTAGATCTACAGTATACTAGATTACACAGTGCATTATGTATTATACACAAAAGGCTGGTTTATTATAAGTATTCTTCACAGTGGCTAAAGCCTCGTACACACGCAACGAATTTCCGCCGACCGGTTGTCAGTCTTTTGTCCAGAGTGGTGTCTGTTGGTTGGAATGTGCTCTAGACTGCACACAAATTTTCCCGCACTACAGAATTCTACTTCAGAAGTGATGTCATGTGTTGGATTGCTTTCTTTGTGTTCTTTTATCTCTGAGCATGCCTAGTCTTGCTCATAAGATTTTTCCCCATCTTAATCTGTACTAATGAGACGAAAATCGGACGTGTTTTGACGGTCGACAAAAATTATATAGCCTGCACACCAGGATTTTTTCAGCCGAAAAGTCGGAGTCGGTTGTCGGAAGCACCATACTAACAAGCCGAATATCGGCAGATCGGCCGAATTTCTACTCGTGTGTACGGGGCTTTAGAACTTCTGAAATATTGGGGAGCCTGGTTCAAATCCCTACCAGGATGCTACTTTTTGTTTGAATGTTCTACCTGTGCTTGTGTGGGTTTCCTTCCACACTCCAAAAACATGCTTGTAAGTTAAATGGCCTTAGTATGTGTGTATGTATGTATGTACAATAGGTACCTTAGATTGTAAGCCTCTTGAAGAAAGGGACTGATGTGATTGTACAATATGTAAATTGTTTGTGCTATATAAATATGTATAATAATATGTTAAAGTGGAAATAAATTATATCTGAGCACTACAAAATGAAAACATTATTTCATCATTTTTTATTATTCAAGGCAAACTCTCCCATCCATCCCTGTCTCCATTCTTTATTTTGTTGAGAATGAGAAATCAATTTGAAAAACACCCCTCTAGCATTTCTAGCTGTGGCTATCTTAAGTAAGGCTCCATTCACACCTGAGCGTATTGTTTTCAGGCGTTTTTTGGGTTTTTTTCAGGTGTTTTTCAGGTGTTTTTTTGGGGCTTTTTTCAGGCGTTTTTTGCAGGTGTTTAGAGGCAGGCATTGACATCTAACAAAAATGCTTGTAATCTGGCAAAAAATAAGCTAATGTTCTTTTTTGAGCTTCAGGCAACAAAAGCTCATATGTGAACAGGGGCCATTGAAATGAATGGGATTTTGCTTGTTGGGTGTTTTGAGACTTCAGACATGAGCTTTTTACGAGCTGAAAAACGCTCAGGTGTGAACAGGGCCTAAGGGCAGATGATTCATGTAGCATTTACTTCCTGTAATCCATCTGCACTTAGTGCAGTCATGCAGGCAAGAGGTTGTACTTAGCTGAGAAAGCCCCTCACCCAGATAAAAGAAAAAAAGATGTACATGTAGACACATGGGATGTATGACATCATCTTGGTCTAGGACAGAAACTAAGAAGCAACAGAAGAAATGTTAAAACAAGTTTAAAACAAGAAACTTTAATATATCTTCCTATCTATTTACTAATGCCATTTACTAATGATATCAGCATAAGGATTAAAATAGTCATAAACACAGCTCCCCATAGGAATGAATAGGGCCATGATGCACATGCACATGATGAAGAGGACTCAGCAGGGGTGCTTTCTTAAGCTGTGTGGTTCTGTACAAGTAATCCATCAAGAATAAAGGTAAGTATTTTTCTAGGTGGGCTTTACTTAGGGGGGTCACAGCTTAAAGGGCCAAAGATCACGTTGTCTTTTAAATATAATTTGTGCAAGCACAGTATCCCAATTCAATAAACCTTTATTAGATCCCCTCCTAAAAGGGTAGAATAAGATGTTTCCAGAGTCCAGTATCCCATAAACATTTGTTAGAATACTGGAACATGGTGGAGGGAGTTTGGGACTTTATATGAGACTCATGGCCAACAGAGTCTCCATCCCTAAATGCAGAAGAGCAAAAAACAAACATAAAATTGTGACTTTATATGAGGTGTGACCAGCTACTGTGTAAGGATGGGATTGCATAAAAAGAAAATAAACGAATATAAAATTAATGGTAGATTTATTAGTAGAACCAGTATTGCTGGATATACAACCCATAACATGGGAATAACCATGAATGATACAATTGTAGATATAGGTAAAACCATAACAATGGTACAAGGTAATACAATATTATCATGATAATGAAACATTAAGAAAGATACAAAAATAGAAAAATAAATACAGTCGTAATTGCATATATGAACTTGCAATTTGTTACAGTTGTAGAATACGCCTTTCATTGACCTAAGTTAAATCCAACTCACTGCTTTGGATCACTGGAGTACTTCATAGTTTTAAAACCAAATACCTATTATTCGTTATTTTTTTGTTACATTTTCTTTAAAATGTTCAATACAGTGCGCACACAGGCACACTTCTTCCGTATTACAGCAATGCTTTTTTCTTTTACCAAGCATTTATATAACATATTTATTAAAAGACATTATTGGCATATAAAAGAATTACATTTGTAAGATGTTTTTTCATGTTACATTTGTCATTCATTTTTCAGACAGATTTAATTTGTTCTAAGTAGTCAGTCTGTTTATGGTTTTTGCTTCTTAATTACAATTAATTGTCTTTGCATTTTGCTATGCATTGGCCAACTTGCACTGCTGCTGCAATTGTTTAGACGTGACATACTTTCCTCCAATAGTCCTCCTGCCATGCAAGGTCAATTGTAAGTCTTTCGTCTCTAAGCAGCGCCATTGCCTCATGCATCACAATGCAAAAAAAAAAAAAAAAAAAACACTTTTAATACCGTGAATGCAATTCTTATCCCAACCAGTGGCAGTGGAATTAAGCAGCAGTCTCTAGAGTATAGAATATTCACAAAAGCTTCCTATGGTTCAGTGAAAACCATTAATTTCACCTTTCAATGGGGATAAAGAACTTGCAAATTTGATGCAACCCAACAGTGCTTCAGCATTTTAAAGTCCCTATGATTTAGACTGAGCACATGTTTTTTTTTGTTATATGTCTGGTTTTCATTTTATACATATGATTACTATTTACTAGCATGGGCTAAAAAATATTTATTGTTAAGTTTTAATCATTTCCAATTACGGCAAGTTATTATTATTTTAATTTAGCCTTTTTAGTGCATGCACAATCTAAGTTTCCATTTTACCTAATTATATAAATTGTTTAAAAAAATGCCCCAACTGTTGAGTCATCCTTACTAAATAGCTTCTGTTATTTGACCTGCAAGTAGATATAACAATAAAATCATGATGAATGTAGCACATATAAAGGAACACATGGTGGAATTTCATCTCAATGTACTTGGCTTTCTTTTATTTGTGTAATATACTGTATGTGTCTTGGCTTTTTATATTGGGGTGTGAAATACAGAGCCAGACGTATAATATGATGGTTTAATCAGCAAAGGAAAAGGAAAACATTTTCCTAAACACTTCACATGGGGCATGTTAAGGAAACAGGAGAATAGCATGTACATCAAAATGATTATATTTTGATTGCTCAATTGTACTGATAAAGAAGACAGGGAGTGGTAGAGGTAGTGGCAGGGCCGAGACAAGGGGTGGGTAGGAGGGACGCCTGCTCTCGGCGCAATGGTTTATTGCAAGGATGGGGGCGCCCTTACCCTAACCCATAATGTAAGGAGGTGGTGCAGTTTGATATATTTGCCCTGGGCGCTGGATGACCTTGTCCTGGTGTTCTATCAGAAAACCCTACCCCGTCAGATTTCCCTACCTACGTCATTTCTGGTGCGGGTTCGTCATGCACCAGCTGTATCTGCATCACACGTCCTACTGCGCATGCGGAATAGGGAGGGAATTTTGATAACATCGTAAGGGGTGAGGCAAAAATCCTACTGCGCATGAGCGGGCGCATGCGCACCAACGTATCGGGCAGCGGCATCTCTTATAACAAACATACACCCGATCTCCATGGCACACACTGCGCCAAGCCAACAATGGGACAATCCTATTCCCTACCCACACGCGCACGCCCACTGTCTCATTTTTGGGTCAGCGCAGTGTGGGCCATGGAGATTGGATGGATGTTTGTTATAAGAGATCCCGTTGCCCGACCCGTTGGGTGCATGCACACTAGGACTTTTACCTGACCCCTTACAATGTTATCAAAATTCCCTACCTATTCTGTGCATGCCCAATAGGACATGTGACGTGGCTACAAGCTGCTGCATGACTAATCCACAGCATATCTCAACCAGAAATTACATAGGTAGGGAAATCTGATGGGGTAGGGAAATCTGATAGAACACCGGCACTGGCTAGTGGTAGAGAGCAAAGTGGAAAATGGCACAGGACTAGTTGGGAAAGGGACTCTGACATAGCTTCAAGAATGGCCTTTACATCACACAATATTATATGTGCATTTAACATACTTTAAGCACTTTATTTACCTGTAAAATTCTCCCTTGTGTTGACATCCAAAACCCCTGGGACTGCTGCTGGGCGCTGACATCTTGGATGTGATGCCATCAGCCCCAGCAGACTCAGAGCTGTCAATCAAGTGACATTCTGTAGTATTCCGCTTTGCTCCTCCCCCAGCAGATACATTAAAGGTTATTTTGGGAGATGAACGTAGGGGTGGAAGAGCTGGGTCAGCACAGACAGTAATTCAATTCTCCCAGGATTTTGGGAAGGCTATGACGTGCAAGGAGAAGGGGGGCCGTGCTAGTGAGCTGATATTTTCTTGAATGTCAGTTCCCTAGCAACTTTGGAGGCACTTTGTATGTCAATAAAACATTATTTAGGGAAAAGGAAAAAAAAATTGTAGGTAAGCTTTTAAAATACTTGATTTTTCTGAGATTTTATCTGCATTTTTTAGGTTTGTGATAAGGTCTCTTTAACCGCTTGAGTCCCCAGTGCTGGTTAAATATGGCCCTGGCATAATGGTCATTTGTCCCAGTGCCATTTTAAAATGGCAGCTGGTTTCAGTGGATTCTGCAGGTACCCCCTGATTTTTGTGCTAGTACTACTGTTGGCAGTCAGCTGGCAGTGACTTTACTAGTGACATGATGGCACTTCATCTGAGTGCAGGAGTCAGGGCAACAATAGATCACTGCTATATGCACTGCTAAAACAAATACAAGGAACACTTTGAAAACACATTAGATCTCAATGGGAAAAAATATCATGATGAATATTTATACTGATATGGACTGGGTAATGTGTTTAGGAAGTAAAGGATGCCACATTTTTGATGGAAATGAAAATTATCAACCTGAATTCAAAGATACCCCAACAATTAAAGTGAAAAAATAATGCAGCAGGCTAGTCCATTTTGCTGATATTTCAATGCAACAACTCAAAATTGTACTCAGTAGTTTGTATGGCCCCATGTGATTGTATGCATGCCTGACAACGTTGGGGGATGCTCCTAATTTGACGACAGATAGTGTCCTGGGGTATTTTCTCCTAGATCTGGACCAGGACATCACGGAGCTCCTGAACAGAATGAGGTGCAAGGTTGCGTCGGATGGACCAAAACCTAATGCCCCAGAGGTGTTCTTTTGGATTTAGGTCTGGCAATAGTATCAATTCCTTATCCTCCAAGAACTGGCTGCATACTCTTGCTACATGAGGCCGGGCTTTGTCATGCACCAGAAGGAACCCAGAACCCATTGCACCAGTGTAGGGTCCGACAATGGGTCCAAGAATTTCATCCCGAGTCAATCAGGGTGCCATTGTCTAGCCTGCAGAGGTCCATGTGTCCCTCCATGGATATGCCTCCCTAGACCATCACTGACCCACCACCAAACCAGTCATGCTGAACAATATTACAGGCAGCATAACTTTCTCCATGGCTTCTCCAGACCCTTTCACGTCTGCCACATGTGCTCAGGGTGAACCTGCTCTCATCTATGAAACTTACAGGGCATCAGTGGCAGACCTGCCAATTCTGGTGTTTAAAGTCAAATGCCAATTGCGCTGAATGGTGCTGTGCAGTGAGCACAGTGCCTACTAGAGGACGCCGGGCCCTCAGGTCACCCTCATAAAGTCTGTTTCTGATTGTTTGGTCAGAGACATTCACACTGGTGGCCTGCTGGAGGTCATTTTCTAGGGCTCTGGCAGTGCTCATCCTGTTCCTTCTTGCACAAAGGAGCAGATACCGGTCCTGCTAAAGGGGTTAAGGACCTTCTGCGGCCCTGTCCAGCTCTCCAAGAGTAACTGCCAGTCTCCTGGAATCTCCTCTATTCTTTTGAGACCTTCTGGCAATGGCACATATTGATTTGCCATCCTGGAGGAGTTGGATTGCCTGTGAAATCTCTATAGGTCCAGGTATCGCCTCATACTACCAGTACAGACACTGATCCTAGCCCAATGTTTCTCAACTCTGGCCCTCAGTGCACACTAACAGGCCAGATTTTAAGTATTACCTTGGGGAGATGCAGACTAGAATACTGCAATCACTGAGCAGCAAATTATATCACCTGTGATGTATTTCGGTTTTCTTGCAAACCTGGCCTGTTAGTGTGCCCTGAGGAACGGAGTTGAGAAACACTGACCTAGCCAAGTGCAGAACTAGTGAAAAAAGTAGGGAAAAAAATGTCAGTGGCCTTCATCTGTAAAACCATTTCTTTTTTGGAGGTCGTCTCATTGTTGCCCATTTGGTACACCTGTTGTTAATTCATTAACATCAAAGCAGCTGAAACTGATCAACAACCCCCTCTGCTACTTAACTGACCAAATCAATATCCCAGGTGTTTAATTGACTTGATGCTATACTCTGAATAAAAAATGTTCCTTTATTTTTTTTTTTTTTTTTGAGCAGTGTATATTATTCATCTATTGCTGGCCTCATTCACTGTTAGACGTGGTCTGATGCTGCACACTCAAATCTTAGTGATCGCAAATGTGAAAAAGTTGCTGTTGCGCTAATTTATTCACTCATCAATCTGACTTACAGTGTTTCAAAACACAGGAGCCTGCATTCACTATATCTGGTCTCCCACAGTACACTGAGCATGGAAATGCAAATATTTTGGTAAACATAAACTGCTATATACATTTTCTCATCAGCAGTATATAGCAGTTTTGTGACTTCTATCAGTGTCTGGCTAAAGCTTGTAGGAGGAGTTATCATTCTCCCCTGATTGACATTTGTTCACTCATCAGTCTGACTTAAAGTATTAACCAAGAAGGACAGCTCTATCCAGGTGTTGGTATTATCATAACAGTTCTCTAATGATGAACAGGCCGATGGATGCAAAGAACCATTTATTGGAAAGGTAGCATTGATAAAAGACAAAGAAGTCAATGAAAGTCAGTAAAATGCTGTTACTATACCAGACTGGTCTAACCCGATAAGGATCGGTAATGGCTTCTGGGTCCACTGGATGAGGCAATGGAAAGCCACTGAGGATGGAAGTGCTGGTCAGGAAAGCCGTGTGCAGACGGGAGCTGAGACGGGCGATAAACACAGTGTCCCCCGCAACTTCCTACAGGCACACAAGAAGGACCCTAGGAGGTTATGGCAACTGAGGCCATTGCAAAGGGCACACTGACCACAAACAAAATGTTCTCCCTTCTGTGCAAAAGGGAGACTTTTTGGATTTTTAAACTTGGGTCCTTGTCCCCTTGGGGCTTCAGTGAAGAGCTTGAAGTACACACCATTGTCTAGATGAAGTGTGCTCTCGCCCATATGGGGCCTCTAGAGACGTCAGTTAAAATAGATACACTAGCATTATCAATATGCCCAGTATGTGCATCCGAGAGGTTGGTACCGTTAGGCACACGGATATACCCCGGATGACTTTTTCTTTCCTCTCCATGGTTTACAGTATGTATATATATTTATATATTTCTATTATATTATTATACAAGTTTTTTTGTGTGTGTTTTTGGGGATGTTAATTATTAAGCAGCATAGTTATTGTTATTTCACAATTACTTATTGTTCACTAATACAAGTTTTTAACTACCTACTAATAGGCACCATGATGTTCCATATGATATTAGTTGTATATTCAGCAGGTTAATGACTGCTGGAGACACTCATTAGCTCCACGCCCACTTTACCTTTAGCTTTTAAATTACAATGTTGCCGTCTTCTCCGTGACTTGACAAAGCGCATGCGTGCCAAACGCGTTGTCAAGCCAACATCCCCTTCGTGCGTTCCAGGCTGGTTCTTCCTGCTTCTGGGTATGACACTTTCGCCTTGTGTGTCTGAGTCGCAGTGACGTTATGCGGTGAGCGTCGGTGGGCCCGGCTCGGCTCCCATTTGCACACGGCTTTCCTGACCAGAACTTCCATCCTCAGTGGCTTTCCATTGTTTCATCCAGTGGACCCAGCAGCCATTACCGATCCTTATCGGGTTAGACCAGTCTGGTACAGTAACGGCATTTTACTGACTTTTATTGACTTCTTTGTCTTTTCTCAATGCTACCTTTTCAATAAACGGTTTGCATCCATCGGCCTGTTCATCATTAGAGAACTGTTATGATAATAACAACACCTGGATAGCGCTGTCCTTCTTGGTTGCTTGTTGGATGGCCATTTGTACAAACCCTAACGGCTGCACTGGTTTGGCTTGGGACAATTTAAAGTGCGGACGCCACAGTGTTTAGCGCTGGGACTTTGTTGCCTTTGACTTAAAGTGTTACTAAACCCAGGAGCCTGCATTCACTATATCTGGTCTCCCACAGTACACAGAATATGGAAAAGAAAATATTTTAGTAAATATAAACTGCTAAATACATTTTCTCATCAGCAGTATATAGCAGTCTTCTGACTTCAATTAGTGTTTGGCTAAAGCTTGTAGGAGGAGTTTTTATTCTCCTCTGTTTGTCCTATGAGGATGCAGGACCCCTGATGCTCTGTCTGGACAGTGCTGATTGGCCCTGTGCTAATCACATGCACCCTTCCCAAGAAAAAAAAAATCCCTAGCAATACACACCAAAATGAGCATGTGCAGAGTGACTTCAAAGGCTCTGTCATATTAGGAGATGGAAGAAGGGGAGGATGAGAGAAGACAGGATCAAACAGCCTTTTTACACAATGCAGAGGATTAACCCCGTATATTTCACAGTGAGTATAACAAGCATGCTTTCCTGCATATACAGACTAATTTTACTGTTGTGTTTTTAGCACTTTCATTTTGCCTTAATGTTAAACTAACAATGTACGCCAAAACGCTTGTTTCTCCTATGTCACAATGACACCTCGAAAGGGGAATAAGGGTTTCCTAAAGTAAAACTCTTTCATTGGCTTTTAGCTTTACCATTCCACCACTTTACATAAAAGTCACACTAATTTTATATAATTATAATCAGCAGACATTGACTATATTTCGGGGTAAATATATGAGGGTGTGCAAATGATGTATTTGTTGCTTTAGGAAATTGCACCTTAACTTTTTATTTTACTATTTATTCCCAATAAACAACAAATATATACAAATATATGTATTCGAATTGGCAACCAATTTAAAGCCCCATCTGTGCTGAGATAAAAGAGATAAAAGAAATGTCCTGGGACTCAATGTGATATTGCTAGACTAGTCCTATATTTATTTCAATCTCAAACTTTGGTTATTTAGTGTGCAAAATGTATTTAAAATATTTATAAATCCAAGCAGTAGTAAAAATAGCTTTAGTGGCACTTTTGTTCTTTTTACTGTAAAAAATGCACATAAAAGTTTTTATTGTTAAAATTGTACAAAGAGCAGTCTGAAATAGCTCAATATAAGAGAAAATAGCATGCAGTAGCCTGCAGACAGATGTTATCAGTATCCTGCCTTACTCAGATCTGATTAAGTTATTACACGGTTAGTCCATATAAAAAGTTGTCTGTGTGTTGGACCTGTCTTATCTTGTTCTATAAAGGTGCTTGTGTGCACCTATTAACCTAGTGGACTTTAGCTAGGATTTTATAGCGTACCAATGTAGGTAGATGGTCTAGTATGAATATAAATATTTTATCCTTATTTTACAGATCTACATTAGACATATGTTTACCAGGTATTTTCTTTAACCACTTCCATACCGGGCGATTTCTGGCACTCCGCTCCTACATGTAAAAACCATAATTTTTTTGCTAGAAAATTACTCGGAACCTCCAAACATTATATATATTTTTTTTAGCAGAGACCCTACTGAATAAAATGGCGGTCATTGCAACTTTTTATGTCACACGGTATTTGTGCCAAAATTTTTCAAACGTGTTTTTTTGGGGGAAAAAACTGTTTTGTGAATTAAAAAAAATAAAACACTTGTTAGGCCAATTTTTTTGTATAATGTGAAAGATGATGTTACGTTGAGTAAATAGATACCCAACATGTCACGCTCTAAAATTGCACACACTCGTGGAATGACGCCAAATTCGGTGCTTAAAAATCTCTATAGACGACTCTTAAAATTTTTTTTACAAGTTACCAGTTTAGAGTTCCAGTGGAGGTCTTGCCCTAGAATTGTTGCTCTCGCTCTAACGTTCGCAGCGATACCTCACATGTATGGATTGAACGTTGTTTACATATGTGGCTGCGACCTATGCATGCGTTCGCTTCTGCGTGCGAGCACGCGGGGACGGGGGCACTTTAAATTTTTATTTTTTTTATTGTTTATTTTTTATTTTTACACTACTTCATTAATTTTTTTTATCACTTTTATATCTATTACAAGGAATGTACACATCCCTTGAAATAGGATCAGTGAATGACAGGTCCTCTTTATAGGGAGATCTGAGGTCAATAAGACCTTAGATCTCTCCTACAGGCTAGAAAGCCTGAAATTTAAAGAAAAAAAAAAAGCATCTCAGCTGAATGCTGGGCCTCCGAGAGTCATAGAGACTGCCGGGGACCATCTGGTCCTCGCAGTCTCTATGGTACACTTCCACCGGCGGCCGATTCCTTCTCCGGGCTCACCGATCGCACGGATGTCCCCTCCCGCACCTGTAAGAATGATCAAGCGGCTGTTTAGCCATTATGATTGTTCTTATGGTGAAGGAAATCGACGGTAGAAAAAAATGATATCTGAAGGATGCCTGCAGCTGCAGGCATCCTTCAGATATCCCCACTTAGGACGTCATATGACGTCCAGCGGTAAGGAAATAGTTAATATTAGCTTGTCCTTATAATAAACAACAAACAAATTATAATAATTTCTATACTGTATAAATATAACTTATATAAAGTCACTTGGCACACAAACTGCTATTTTGCATTAGGAACCAGTAAAAGATAATGGTTTTGGGTTAATTTTATATATGTAGCACCCTCCTAGAAAAGTTCTAGGGTTAGTTAGATTTAGTGCTGGCTCACTGTGGGGCTGGGTGTGTTTATGTTAGGTAAATTTAGCTTGCCTTACTGTAAACCAGTGTGACTGTAATTATTGTGTTAGTCCCCTTTCACACTTGCGGACCGTTTGTCCGTTTTTCATCCATCTGTTGACGGATAAAAAATATACATCAATGCATCTCTGTGGAAAAACAGATGTAAATAGACAATCATCTCCATTTACATCAACTTCTGTCAACATCCATTTTTTGGAATGGAACAAAGCCCTATTTTTTTTCCCCATTAAAAAAAAAAACAGATCAGATGAAAAACAGATATACAGTATTTGGACAAACGGACCATTTTTGCATGAAAAAATTGCTCCGGGACTCAAATGGTTAAGGACTCTAGCTGGAGGATGGAAAAACAGATGAAAAACTGATGACAAACTGATGCAAACTTCATCTATTCTTTCTTTAACCACTTCAGTCCCGGAAGGTCTTACCTCCTTAATGACCAGGCCATTTTTTGCGATTCGGCACTGAGTTACTTTAAAGCGGAGTTCCGGGCACAGAAAACATTTTTCAGTGAACAGACCCCTGGGACAGTCAAGGCTAGTACATTCCACAATGGCTAGCCTCTGATCTGTCCCGGTTCGCACTTACCTGCAAGATGAAATACTCACTTATAAAATTTCTTCCACAGCATTGCCATCTCTCTTGTGGGCAGCTGAAGCTGGCGCGGTCCTCTTCTGCGTCTTCTTCCGCGTCCTCTTCTCCCAGAATGCGCCTGCACCGGCCCCTCTCGTCACTTCCGGTAGTGACGAGCGGGGCCAGTGCCGTCGCATTGATTCCTGGGAGCGATGACGTTCAGCTCCCAGGAATCATCGCAAGACAGGAAGTGACGGCGGAGCCGCGGCGCTGAGGGAGGAAGTACACTGATGTGAGTATTTTCGATCTTCAATTACAAGGTGAGTAAAAAAAAAAAAAAAAACTAACTATCCAATTCCTTTTCAGGTGAAGGAGAACTAGCGGACGGGCACAAAAAAAAAAGATCGATTTTGTGCCCGGAACTCCGCTTTGACAATTGTGCGGCCGTGCGACACTGTACCAAAATAAAATTCATGTCCTTTTTTTCCCACAAATAAAGCTTTCTTCTGGTGGTATTTGCTATAAACAAAAAAAAAAAAGAATGACAATTTAAAAAAAAAAACAAAAAAAAACAATATTTTTTACTTTCTGCTATAAAACATTTCCAATAATTTTTTTTTTTAAAAATCTATTTTTTTTATCAGTTTAGGCCAATTTGTATTCTGCTACATATTTTTGGTAAAAAAAAAAATCCCAAAAAGTGTATATTTATTGGTTTGCGCAAAAGTTATATCGTTTACAAAGTATGGGAAAGATTTTTGGACTTTTTATTTTGTTTGTTGTTTTTATTAGTAATGGCGGTAATCAGTGATTTTTAACGGGACTGTGACATTCCGGTGGACAAATCTGACACTAAGTGACACTTTTTGGGGACCAGTGACACCAATACAGTGATCAGTGCTAAATAATATGCACTGTTACTGTACAAATGACACTGGCAGGGAAGGGGTTAATACTGGGGGTGATCAAGGGGTTAAGTGTGTTCCTTAATTGTGCTTACCAACTGTGCGGGGGGGGGGGGAGGCTCTGTGGCAGGCACACAGAGATCGGTGTTTCAGCTTAGCTGAGACACATGATCTCACTGTGCCTGCCTGACAGGAGAGCCGCCCACCTTGTTTACATAGACAGGCAGCTCTTCTGTCAGTTTCCCTGAAGATCGCGGAAGGCCGGTGGCAAACGCACCTGCTCCTTCCGCGGTCTGGTTCCTGCTGTGTCTAATCACAGCGGGAGCGTGGTTCCGGCGGTGCGCAAACCCCCGAGACCACATGCACATAATCACGTAGATATAAGTGATTATGCACAGCTGAGCCGCCCTGCCGCAGTAAATCTGAGTGGGACAGTCGGCAAGTGGTTAAAAAAAACTTGACTAAACTGATAAAACAAATGATCCGCATGTACGAAAGTGGCCTTAGGTAGATTTAGTTGTGCTCACTGAAGCCAGTGCCACTGAATAATTAGGTCAGTTCGTTGTTCTCAGCTGGTGCCAGTCTAATAACTCCCTCTGTTTTCCAGAAAACAGCGAGACTTCTCTGGAACATAGGGGTAGAGCTATGCAGATGGCAGTATGAATATTTATACAGCCCTGGCCAATTCCAGGGAGCAGGGTCTGGAACGCAGCTGCAAGTCTGTATATATTCTCTGAGCACACTGAGCTTCTGGGTCTTTTACTGAAGAGGATCAGTCCAGCCTGGAGGACTGCCACCCTCTAGGACAACACTGCCATGTGCTTGCTGTTCATGAGGCCTCAGGTTCGGGACCTAAGGGCCTGGGGGCTAAAGCTACAGAGAGCTACAGAGAGCTGACTGAGGTGGGCTGTCTGCTGAAGATTTAGTCTGATATCACTAGAGAAAGGTGTCGCTTGGAAGTTAAAAGGAGGAAACCAACTGTCCCTGGACATTTTGTGAGTAAAGACTACTGTGAGAGATCTTAGAGACTTTTGGGCTGTAGAGTCAGCTATGTGTGTTTTTCTAAATGGAAAATTGGCTGGTGTTCTGAAGCGCTTAGTCTATCTAGTTCTCTGTGAAGGTAATCTGCTCTTGTTGCTCTAAAGGAAGAAGCTTGTGTGCTTTTAACTGCTTCCATTACAAAGCCAAGTACACAGTTTGCTATATGCAAGGACTTTGCCTTCAGCTCTGCATTTAACTGTTTCCACTGCAAAGCAAATTGTACAGTTTGCTTCAGCTAAGGACTTCCGCTTCAGCTTTTCAGAAAGGAGTTTATAGTTCTCAATCTGTACCTGTTTTTTTGTTTTTGGAGTATCCCATTCAATTCCCTCAACCCTATCCAAATTCTCCAAAAATGCAAACAACAGCCCTAGACTAGTTATTGAGGAAAAGTGTGGCTGAGATTTTCTGCCTGGCTGTGGGGCAATCCACTGGGAAAGAACTTGGGCAAAGTTCAGCGGCTACTACGGGAGTAAAAGCTACATTTCCAATATGTTACATTTTATTAAAGTGATCATTTTACATGTTTTCACAACAAATATAGCTTTTATCTTTATTGTACAAAAAAAAACATTTATTACATGCAAAGCACAGGATACAAAGACCATTATGGGTTTTATATTGAGAGAGCAAAGCAGACATTTTTATCTTTTCAAAATCACTTTTGGTTAAAGCTTAGTGATTACAGAGCTGGCTGGAGGGGAGAGGGGTATGGGTCACTCTACAGAATCAACTATTGAGCACTGTAACCAAACAATAAAAAGTGCGCTATCCTTGTGTAGGTATAAGTTAATAAATCACATAAAAGACACAATAAAAGTGCTTTAAACCCTTAATGAACTCACCCTAAATTGACATATCTGTGCAAATAAAGTCCATATAAAATGTGTGAACACTGTGCAAAAAAACATATTCTAAAAAAAAAAAAAAAAAAAAATATATATATATTTATATATATATATATTTATTTATTTATAAGGTGCAAAAAGGTGCTCAGATTTTCTAAATTCTGATATTCCCTCTTTCTGTGGTGTGAAGGAATGATTATAAGGTGCACCACTGAAGAAAAAGTGCTCCCAAAAGGAATCACCACAATCGATTAAATGAGCTCCTCCTTACCAGCTGCTCTGATCCCACAGGCAGACCATCAGACACCTTGCTGCATAGCAGTCATATACACCCCGATCTTGCATGCAAGGGTTCCACAATTTCCTAAGCCAGAATAGACTCCATGGAGGAAGGTAAAGTACAAAGGAAAATCCACATTGGTATTTCAACAAAAGTTTAATAAAATGATAAAATCACACTTACAATTTCGAAAGTATTACACAGCATGTGTTACAAACAACCAGCAGGTCCAAGCGGTCAGGCAGACTTGCGGAATAACCTCATGCATGTGTTTCTCTGTAACCAGTGTCGTCTGGGGATATGAGCCTCATATTCCCAGGAGACGCTAGTTACCGAGAAACTCACAAATATTATCTTGGGTTTATGAAGTTTTATTGAGCACTGTAAACACATTTTTTTCCAACAGGACAGCTAAGAATAGACATAAACAAATATTTTGAACTGTATTTGGCTGTACCGTAGCCTGGACTAGGCCGTCCCATAGCAATGGGCCTAGGAATAAACTCTGAATGGCTGCTATTTTGGCCAGGAAGTTACGCCTGCCCACCACCAGGCTCCAGCTTGGACAGTCAGAATGAGCCCGAAGAAGGAGGGGTAAGTGTCTCCTTGTACTAGGAAGACCCATGGGCTGTGTGGGGAGACAGTGTGCCCAGGAGTATGTGTACAGGGCCTGGAGCATGTTCAAGGAGTTTCTGGGGTCCAGGTCAAAACTGAAGCAGCGCTGGAGAACGCAAACAATCCAGCAAGTCTTACGGGGGTTAGTGCTACATATTGTACACAAAGGATAGTGCCATAGCTGCAAGTAGCTGAGATTTGTTTTTTTAGCCTCTTTGGAAATATCTTCATATTTACATATAGCACAACATGATTTCTGTAGCAATTATATATTATAATTTTTTTTATGGTTTTCCAAACATGAGAAGAATTAGGGAAGAACAGACACAGTTGAAAATAAAAGGAGAATGTTGAAGATTCACTCTTTATTTGACTTTAGTTTAAATTGATGAAATGCAGGTATTCATATCTTTTATTAAACTTCACAATGGCATAATTGGAGGAGAATTTTATGAAAAACGACAAACTGGTGTGCCAAAAAAAGCTGCTTTAGCGAGCCAGGTCGAATAATTCACATAATAATATATCACAAGCAAAAGCATAAATAGGCTTCAAACTAGGCTGCTAATATACAGAACAGTTATGTCTTTATAAAAAAATTAAAGGGTAAATAAAAAGGAAAGGTATTGGAGGACGTACTTGTAGCACTACCCTCCTTGGTAATTTGTGTTCTCTCTTCTATGCCTCGACTCCAAAAACAACCTCAGCTCTCTGACCTACCTGGTTGAAAGAAAGTTACTGCAAGCACTTATAGGAACACAAATGAAGATACCTTTAACTTGGTTGTGAATGAGTACCAGGAAATAGACAGTTAAGTGGCAAATTTACTCAATATATTAATACAGGTTAGAATAAATGGTGGTTTGAGCATAAATGAACACACAGAAGGTAGGTTCAGACACAGTCTGCTAGACAGTATAATCACTATGCCAAGGTAGCTTAGAATAGAGTTCTGTATCACTAGACTGGGATTAACTAAGCAAAGTTAGCAATAAACAGTGCAAATAGGCATTAATTGCAATATGAATAATACTACTATAACTAGTCTATAGTGCACTCTAGGAGAATGGCTAGGATATGGTGCAATGTCCCCTAAAAAGGTACCTATTTGCATAAGCAATAGGTGAAGGTCTCATCTGGCTAGCGTTGGGACCAGTTGTACCATTGGTGCACATGAGAATAGTCCAAGTCAAGCCTGCAGGCAGCAATAAGGCTGCTAGATGGCTGTATAATCAGTTCCTAAATGACACAGTCTCTCTAGTAACAAATAGTAAATCACTACAACAGCAGTTCACCAGTCCCAGCAATGTTGCAGCTCACCATCTGGTCACACACAGCAATTAGTCTACTCTCTGCTCTGCACCCAGGTGATGCTGGATGTTTGCACACCTGGACTCAGCACTCTGGATTCTGCTCAGGCCATCTTTATGCAGTAGTGGCGCACACTGGACATTGATGTGCACAACACAGGGCTCCCTCATGGCAAGAGAAAGCTGTGTCCTTTAAAGCCTAAGAAAATTCAGCTCTTTCCCTTCCTCTTGGCAATCTCCCTTTGGGAAATGCAGTTCATAAGCTTTTAAGTCTCTTTTCTCTGAACTACAGTTCCCACACTCCAGTGCTGCCTAACTCTGGATTCTATTGAACCCTTCCTGCTCAGCAGCACCCTTCTCATGCTGATATACTGTATCTGTTAACCAGTTTAGCACCACAGGGCAGCAGCTACAGAAAGAAGCTGCAACCAGTGTTCCTCGCCATTATTAGCCAAGCATCTTGCTACACACATATTTGATATTCACAGATTTCAGATACCTGCAGCTGATGGGGATCAGCAAAATGGCAGCATTTGAAGACATGAGCCCCTAGAAAGATAGGTATACAGCATCTTCTTTTACAGGATATGGACTTTCAGATATTTACATATTCAAAACATGCAATGAAAAAGGTTTACAGCATGACTCACTTGATCTTTCAAAACTCCAGACACTGTAAAGCAATATTCACCCCCACAATTTAAAAAACACTTTCACTTTCTTTAGGTATCTTGTTTTGCTCTCAATCCCAGCAGTGTCATGGCAGTCTGTCAGCCTTCTAATTAGTAATGTAAACAGAGAACGGGTAAACAGACTTTACTGGAAGGACTTCACTTCTTTATTTTAAGGATGAATTACTTCACAGTACCTGCAGCTACAGAGGTTAGTATAGGCAAGCCTCACTCTATGCCTTATGGCTGAACCCTACAGTTGGGGCTCTACTGTTAAAAAGGGTTATTCTGGCCATCCTCTACACTCTGCCTCTTCCTAAACCTTTGCAGATCTGCCTGTCTGCCAAGAAAGTGAATGTATGGTGATTTGAGACCTTTACAATCCATCCCCATGTCCAAAACAACCTCAGAATACACTTCACATAGGGTCCTGTGTTGTAGCATTGTTCATATGAGAGTTCTGGAAGTCCAGCTGAACATTCGCAGCCCATGAAACATGGGATTCCACCTGATGCATGTTCTATTAGGGGGGTCCCCTCCTTCACTGTCAGGAGGATGACCCCTAACCACCACCAGCTCCTAGGCTGATCAGATTTGCACTTGCTACTTAAAGATACTCCAATCCCCCGCTATTGGCTGTATATTCTGATTTACACTTTTAGTCTCCTAAAGCCCCATATTACTGCTGTACTTCAATAAAGTCCAGCAATGTGGAAAGAGGAAGAATTAATAAGACTCCTTATCCCACAAAGCTACAAGACTTTTAGGGTACCAAAATATTCATTAGTATATTTCAAAACCACAGTCTTTATTTAGCAATATAAAACTTAAAGTGTTGCAAAAACCCAAAACAGTAAAATCAGTCTGTATATTCAATAAACTATGCTTGCAATACTCACTGTGGAACCTAAGGGGTTAATCCTTTGCATTGTGTATAACGACTGTTTGAGCATGTCTCTCTGATCCTCCTCTTCTTTCAATCAGATAATTTTTATTAAAGAAAAAATTGACAGTACAACAAGATAGGTACAATAGTCAAAATTCAAACGCACATATATAGACCAGTATAACAACAGATCTATGTACAGTGCCTTGCAAAAGTATTCGACCACCTTGAACTTTGCAACCTTTTGCTACATTTCAGGCTTCAAACATAAAGATATAAAACTGTAATTTTTTGTGAAGAATCAACAACAAGTGGGACACAATCATGAAGTGGAATGAAATTTATTGGATATTTCAAACTTTGTTAACAAATAAAAAAACCGAAAAATTGGGCATGCAAAATTATTCAGCCCCTTTACTTTTAGTGCAGCAAACTCTCTCCAGAAGTTCAGTGAGGGTCTCTGAATGATCCAATGTTGACCTAAATGACTAATGATGATAAATAAAATCCACCTGTGTGTAATCAAGTCTCCGTATAAATGCACCTGCACTGTGATAGTCTCAGAGGTCCGTTTAAATCGCAGAGAGCATCATGAAGAACAAGGAACACACCAGGCAGGTCCGAGATACTGTTGTGGAGAAGTTTAAAGCCGGATTTGGATACAAAAAGATTTCCCAAGCTTTAAACATCCCAAGGAGCACTGTGCAAGCAATAATACTGAAATGGAAAGAGTATCAGACCACTGCAAATCTACGAAGACCTGGCCGTCCCTCTAAACTTTCAGCTCATACAAGGAGAAGACTGATCAGAGATGCAGCCAAGAGCCCATGATCACTCTGGATGAACTGCAGAGATCTACAGCTGAGGTGGGAGACTCTGTCCATAGGACAACAATCAGTCGTATACTGCACAAATCTGGCCTTTATGGAAGAGTGGCAAGAAGAAAGCCATTTCTTAAAGATATCCATAAAAAGTGTTGTTTTAAGTTTGCCACAAGCCATCTGGGAGACACACCAAACATATGGAAGAAGGTGCTCTGGTCAGATGAAACCAAAATCGAACTTTTGTGCAACAATGCAAAACGTTATGTTTGGCGTAAAAGCAACACAGCTCATCACCCTGAACACACCATCCCCACTGTCAAAAAAGATGGTGGCAGCATCATGGTTTGGGCCTGCTTTTCTTCAGCAGGGACAGGGAAGATGGTTAAAATTGATGGGAAGATGGATGGAGCCAAATACAGGACCATTCTGGAAGAAAACCTGATGGAGTCTGCAAAAGACCGGGATGGAGATTTGTCTTCCAACAAGACAATGATCCAAAACATAAAGCAAAATCTACAATGGAATGGTTCACAAATAAACATATCCAGGTGTTAGAATGGCCAAGTCAAAGCCCAGACCTGAATCCAATTGAGAATCTGTAGAAAGAACTGAAAACTGCTGTTCACAAACGCTCTCCATCCAACCTCACTGAGCTCGAGCTGTTTTGCAATGTGCAAAACTGATAGAGACATACCCCAATCGATTTACAGCTGTAATCGCAGCAAAAGGTGGCGCTACAAAGTATTAACTTAAGGTGGCTGAATAATTTTCCACACCCAATTTTTCAGTTTTTTATTTGTTAAAAAAGTTTGAAATATCCAATAAATTTCGTTCCACTTCATGATTGTGTCCCACTTCTTGTTGATTCTTCATAAAAAATTACAGTTTTTTATCTTTATGTGTGAAGCCTGAAATGTGGCAAAAGGTCGAAAAGTTCAAGGGGGCCGAATACTTTTGCAAAGCACTGTACATCTATCAATACATATATATGTGATCATTATTTATCTCTGTACAAAAATACCTTAATCTCGTCACATGCACATACTCTAGTATATAACTATTTTTCCATTTTAAATCCTAACTAACTACATTCTTAACACAACCCCCCCCCCCCAAAAAAAAAAAAAAACTCTGCCAAGATCGGTATTTACTCAAGATCAATATAGTTTTCTCCTGACACATTACACTGGTCTACCTTTTAGGGTCTCTGAAAGTCAACAGTTTTCTAAACTTAAGGAGATATGCCTCCGTAACAGCTAGCCATTGTTCCCAAATACGATCACATTTTCTAGAACTGCCTCTATGTTTGTATGTGAGATATTCACGAAGTAGTGTTATATTCACCTCCTCAACACAATGGGAATGACTGGGGGAGAAGGAGAAAGCCACTTCCTCGCAACAAGCTTTCTGGCTAAAAAAGCACTCCAAGAATTGCTGTCTGTATATATGGAGAATATTCCTTCCCATTCAAGCAACCTAGCAGTCCTATTTTTGGTTCACAAGGGAGAATAATATTCCATGTATTATTAATAGTTAATATTATTGTTTTCCAGTATAGGGTAAGTTTGGGGCATTTCCATAACATATGAATAAGCGTACCATTATGGATCTTACTCTTCTTTCACTGTCTCCAAAAAATAATTTGATGTTTACAGAGCCAGGGGACTGGCTGCACATGCTCAGTTTAAAGTGTATTGCTAGAGAGTTGTTTTTTTTTTTTGGAGAATGCATGTGATCAGCACATGGTCAATCAGCACTGTCCAGACATGTCCAGACAGAGGATCAGGGGAGAATGAAAACTCCACCTACAAGCTTTATTAGGAACTGATTCAAGTCACAAGGCTGCTATATACACCTCAGCAGTGTTAGCCCCCCCCATATCAAAATATTTGAACAAAACATATGCAGTTGGTTAGATCTTTGTTAGATCAGGTTAGATCAATTGTTGTTTGCGTTAGATCTCACACAGAAGTAGAGATATTAACAGTTATTTTCATGGGGGGCTAACTCGTCATCAGTCCCCCCTTATCAAAAAATTGACCAAACAATTAGCTATTTTGGAAGATATTTGTTAGATCCGGTATGCTCAACTGGTTGTTTTGTTAGATCTCACATAATTACAGACTTATTAAGTGATTAATAAGGGGGGGCTAGCCACCCCCACATGCAATTTCATGGTAAAATTTGATTCAGGCTAATAGGCCTTCGTTAGATCCGGTAAGATAAAGAGGTTTCAACGTTAGATCTCATATAGTTACAGAGATATTTCACATGAAAACACAGTTATTAGGTAGTATTAAATAGGGGGGCTAGCCCCCCCCCACATGCAATTTTCTGGTAAAATGTTATTTAGACTAATAGGCCTTCATTAGATTCGGTAAGATTAAGTGGTTTCAACGTTAGATCTCATATAATTACAGAGATATTATGAATATTTAGTATTACATAAGGGGGGGGTAGCCCCCCACATGCAATTTTCTGGTAAAATTTCATTCAGGCTAATAGGCCTTTGTTAGATCCGGTATGATCAAGTGGTCTCAATGTTAGATCTCATATAATTACAGAGATATTTCACATGAAAACACAGATATTAGGTAGTATTAAATAGGGGGGCTAGCCCCCCCCCATGCAATTTTCTTGTAAAATGTCATTCAGGCTAATAGATCTTCATTAGATCCGGTAAGATCAAGTGGTTTTAATGTTAGATCTCATATAATTACAGAGATCTTATGAATATTTGGTATTACATAAGGGGGGCTAGCTCCCCCACATGCAAATATCTGTGTTTTTATGTGAAATATCTCTGTAATTATATGAGATCTAACGTTAAAACCACTTGATCTTACCGGATCTAATGAAGATCTATTAGCCTGAATGAAATTTTACCAGAAAATTGCATGTGGGGGTCTAGCCCCCCTATTTAATACTACCTAATATCTGTGTTTTCATGTGAAATATCTCTGTCATTTTATGAGATCTAACGTTGAAACCACTTGATCTTACCGGAGCTAACGAAGGCCTAATAGCCTGAATCAAATTTTACCATAAAATTGCATGCTGATGATGAGTTAGCCCCCCCTATAAATAACTGGTAATATCTCTACTTCTGTGTGAGATCTAACACAAACAACAATTGATCTAACCTGATCTAACAAAGATCTAACCAACTGCATATGTTTTGTTGAAAAATTTTGATATGGGGGGGGCTAACATGGCTGAGGTGCTATATACTGCTGATGAGAAAAAGGTATTTATCTGTTTACATTTACTTAAACAATTGCATTTCCATGATATTTGTACTGTGGGAGACCAGATATATTAAATGCATCTTCTGGGTTTAGTAACACTTAAGATAAAATATTATAAGCTATTCATTGTACAATAATCTCAGAAATACATGCTTTTTGCATCCTCGATCTCCCAATACGTTAATATACAGATTGTTATTTGGTACACATTTATATAGTGGAAGCAAATCAGGAAAGTAAGCTTCAATGCGAATAAGATTGGTAATATCCTGGTCTCCTTTTTTTAGTTTTAATAAAAATCAGTTTGTCCTGTGACTTCTTAGATACTAATTGATAAGCTCTCTTGAGTATTTTCTGACTGTGCCCACAAGTACAATGACGACATCATGATCCTGTGGGTTGGTACTAGAGATTATCTAAATGTGGCTATAGTCTGAAAATAATCAGGTCATGACGTCATCCCGCCTAATTTGTTTGGGGGGAAAAATTCCAGAAGTAAATTGTATGTTAGACCACTTAAAGTGTCATTAAACCCACATCATTAAAAATGATCAATAAATGCTGTATTACATGCTGTTTATACTCAGTCAGTCACTATGGGATTTGTTTTCAGTATTCTGCAAAAAAACCTGGTTGATCCTGTTGTTCTCTGTCTCCCCCCCCCCCTGTCCATGTCCCCCCTGCAGTTTGCAGCTAGTGCACTTGATCAGTTTTCAATGTATTTTCTACCCTAAGCATTTCCTCACAACACATCTGAGCAGCCCATGTGAATAAGGAGTCACACATGTGGGCATATACAGAGTGGTAAATGACAGCCCACTCTCTCCCCCCTCTTCCATGCCCACTAACCAGCTAAACACAATGGGAGTGGGACATTACATCTTAATTGATGGTGGCTTCATCTCCCTCTTATTCTTAGACACAAGCAGGAGGGGCGTGACACAGCCTGTGACTGGCAGAAATCCACCCAAAAAAATAAAGATTTGATTTCAAATATATCGGGCACTCGAGCTGAGCCGCAGCTCCGTTTGTCACTTCAGACAAGGAACCGCGGCTAGACCACATCCCCTTTACTCTCCTCATTGGCTTACTGACTTTTATTGACAGCAGCGGGAGCCAATGACGCTCCACTGCTGTCTCAGCCAATGAGGAGGGAGAGTCCCGGGCAGCCAAGTCTCTCCTGCAACATTGCTGGATAGAGATGGGGCTCAGGTAAGTATTAGGGGGCTGCTGCACAAAGAAGGTTTTTTTTTATCTTAATGCATAGAATGCATTGAAGTAGCAGTCCAGGCAAACCCTAACTAACACTAAACCTGCTCTGTGCCACATTCTAAACCTAATCTATCTAACCCTGTAAAGCTAAAAATCACTGTACTTACCAATTCTGCAGTCGATCCGGTCCAGTCCCAGCATCAGCTGTCAGCAGCAGCTTCAGCGTGAAGGCGGGTGCAGTAGAGACAGCTGACAACGAAAGCCCCATAGTAAGTCTATGGGTGATGTCACTTTCCAGGCAATTCACAGCCGTTGTTGCTTCTCTCTTGCACAGAGCTTCCACCGCTGGAGACCGGACTGGATCGGGTGTAGAATAGGTAAGTACAGCGATTTTTGCTTTAGAGGGTTAGATAGATTAGGTTTAGAATGTGGCACAGAACAGGTTTAGCGATAGTTAGGTTTTGCCTGTGAGCTAAGATGGAATTTTTTTTGTATAAGAACATTATGTATGGAGCACAGAAACTACTATAATGGCTGGAAATATACAGTACATTGAATAATATAATGGGCAACAGTTTAGAGTCATGATTAATTTGGTTATGTAGGCCTTGATTTCTATAATTTACTAACAGTTCTCCACCATTTTGTTACATGAAATATTAATTATTATTTTCGTCTTGCATACCTAATGACCAACAAACACTGCATGCTTTTTCTTTAAATGTTATAGATCAGCCTTTCTCAATCTTTTCAATACAGAGGAACCCTTGAAATACATTTCTGGTCTTGGGGGACCCCTGCTAAAAATTAAAAATCTACAACTCATGACATATTGGTGTGACAGTCAGTGAGAAGAATGCTCCTCACACTTGTCATCATTGGGAAGAATTACCCCCTTACAGATAGATAAAAGGAACAATGGTGTCATTGGGAACTTATATGAGAGGCAGAAATTGCCCATTTCTCAAGGAACCCCTACCCCCTACCAACCTCAGGAGGAACCCTAGGGTTCCACAGAACCCTGGTTGAGAAACCCTGTTATAGATATTTAAATAGTGGATTGTGTATGTCTATATGTATGTGTGCAGATATACAGTATATATATATATATATATATATATATATATATATATATTGTGAGGGATTAGCTCGGTGGTAGGCGTGGATGACCCCTTTGGGGGTGCGTTTTCACAGAGAGATAGCCGACAAGTGCTTGCAAACAAACAGTGTGGTTTATTAAATGGTGTTTTCTTCACCAGGCTGTATGCAGCAAAACATCCAAAATAAAATAAAACACAAAATAAATCCTTGCCTCTGTGGGCGGCTACCTTCTCACAGCTGGAACCTACCTAAGAAGTCTTTCCAACCTACTGTTGGGCCGACACTGCTGATCCTACAGCAGACACTCAAATGTCCATTTGTTTGCTTTTCACACAGCACAAACATTGTCCATTGAACATGTCCCTTTGTTTTCTTTCACACAGCACATGTTCATTTATAACAGGATCCTTTACTCTTCAGATTCTTCACATTGAACACAGTTCATTTAACAGGTCCCTTTACTCTTCACACTCTTCACATGGAACACTTTGTCTTCTCACCTTTGAGACGTCTTCACTCGTGGTTACCCTCCTTAGCTTCACATCGCTGTAGGGGGTCTTCTCCCATGCTCACCAGCTTGTCGGGAGGCACACATCCGACTGTCCCCCTCTCCCAGCCCACACGGCGACAGGCGGCAGCAGTCCTTCTCCCATGCCCACACGGCGTCGGGAGGTACACATATGTCTGTCCTCCTCTTCCCAGCTCACACAGCGACAGGAGGCAGCACTCAATAGATTTTCTCTGGACAAATTATAGAGTCCTTGATCTCCTCATTCTGAACAGCTGAATGGTTTTCAACTTCCTGCTGGCTCTCTCTGCAGCCAACACCCTATAGTATCAGTGAACTTTCAAAGCAGGTGGGAATGTGTCTCCTCTCAGTGACTACATTCCCAGATTTACCTGACTTCCTGTCACATACCCCCCCCTCTTGTTTCAACCCTAGGGTTGGGACACATATTTCCAGGCACGCATGTGTCAGGCACTGCTGACTCACTGATAAGCCTCCTATTATCCTCAAGCTTCCGGATGAAACGGTTTTGTCATCTTCATTGACAGATTTCTCATAAATGCCACACAGTTTGTCTCTCATCTCATATACACATTCTTCAACTGCATTTTTGGCATCATTTTGCTCCTTCTCGTTTCTGTCATCTTCATTGACAGCTTTCTCATAAATGTCAGACAGCTTGTCCCTCATAACCGTCTGTCCAATCCACCATGGAGGACCGTGATCCATAGGCAACTCAATTGGGCTAGTCTTAATGTCTTCAACATTCTTAAGACGCCTCTCTCTGCAATCCATAAATGTTTTCCACAAAACTTTGAGAACCTTTGCTTCACTAAGCTTTGTTCCAAGTAGGGACTCTTGACATCCCTCTGTGACTTGAGTTGCCTCTCCATACATCTGTACACAATCATTGACTTTTTGTTGTAAAAGGGAATGATCTTCCTTCTTGAGCTTTGCTTGCTCTAAGATGCTGTGCAGAGGATTTTCCAATTGAGACAACAGGCTGTCACACATTTCTTCAAAGTGACCCCTGTTCCTTTTCCCAGAGATATCAATATCATTCAAACATTTCATATTCATAGGCAGATCTGAAGCATTTGCACTCATCAACTTCTTAAACTTTTCGCCCTCCTGAGCGAGTCGCAGTAAAGGCCTACTATTTGATTTGATATTCAGTTTATATTTCTTGCCAAACTCTTCACAGAAGTAGCCAACCAGAACATCATCAACTTTCCTTCCACCAACATCGGGGTTAAAGGCAACAACACAGTTGAACCCAGCGATCTGGGTGGTATCCATTATAGACCTCCTCTCTGCATCAGTGAAGAAGCATGGAACTGCAACACATTCTTTTACAGGTTTCTTCAATGCACTTTCTGCTGAACTATTTGACCGCTCAAGGTCACCTAGTTCCTTTTCTCTATCTGAATTCCACATGGAATGCATCTCAAGATCACGATCAAACTTCTGCCACCCGTCTTTCACCAGTTCCATTTTGGAAACACTCCCTGAAAGGCACTTATTCATTTGCTTCACGTTTTCACCAACAGCCTTAGTTTTCTCCACTAGGTTTTCAGCCTGAACTGAGAAATCATCACATTTCTTACTCAGCTCCTTTGTTTGCTGAAGTTCTAATGATACATTTTCCAATGCTTGAAGTTTTTGAAGGAACGGTTTATTCCAAAGGGGTGATTCAAGCCACATGTCGTCACATTTCTGAGGCTCACTCAGGACAGACCCCAAAACACTGATCCTTTTAAAAACTGCATCAGGCACACTATCCCCTCTTTGGGACAGATCCTCTGTTGCCTGGAATTCCTCTTCCAGTTCCTGCAACGGAATCTTCATCTCTTCTAGTTGCTGTTCTAAGGCTCGCTTAGACTTTTCTAGCTCCTGAACGCTTTTCACAACATCATCCTTGGAGCTGACCAATTCTTCCATTTCTGTACGCAGCTGTTTAACACTTTCTAGTTCAGCCTTACACTCTAGAGCTTCCTCCAAAGAGCGAGCCAAGAACAGGGCTTTGCTCTCGTTATCACGCGCCTCCGTTTCTGCACGTGCGCGTTCTTCTGCATATTTTGCAGACACATTCTTCTCTTCACCAAGCATCTGATCAAACTTCTTTTTCACATCTTCAACACACTGTAATGAACCAACGCTTTCTTCCATGCGTTTTTTCATAACCGCTATCTGAGCTTGCAATGTTGCGACTTGCTCTGATAGGTTTTTCTTTGCTTCCGCCTCCTCTTTTAATTGTTCCAGGAAGCCATTTTTCTCATCTTCCATTTGTTTGAGCTTTGTGCTAAAACTCAGCCTTTGACACCTCTCTTCCTGTAAGAGTTCCTGCGTGTCTTGCAGCTGCGATTCCAAGATAGAAAAATCTTCCGCAATTTCTCTAGATTTGCTGTCTGCTTGAGAAAGCTGATTTGTAACATTGTCCAACTCAACCTGCAGTCGGTTTGCCTTCTCTGACAGCTTAGCACACAATCGGTCACCTTCTGACACCTTGACTTGCGATTCCAGAAGCTGTGCCTCTACTTTTTCCCTCTTATGTTCACCATCTCCTTTTCCCTGCATAAGAGCCTTCACCTCATTGGCTAGCATCTGGGAATAAGAATGTAATTCTGCCACACAGGCTTCTTTCTCCTTTAACTGCTGCTGGAAACGTTGGGCTTCACCTTTCCAACTTTCACAGTCTGCACGTAATTCATCTACCACATTGCTCAAAGTGGTGAGCTCATACACAGTACTCAGTAATTTAGCCTCTCTTTCACTTTTCTCTTTGTCGCTGAGAGACAATGTCGCTTTCAGAGCAACATTCTGTTCCTGCGACTCCTGCAGGTCTATTTTTATAGCTCCCAAAGACTGAAGACTTTTTTCCAGCTGATTACGCAACTCCAACATATCAGCCATACTTTGCTTCTGCAAAGTCTGAATTTCACTTTCCTTTTCCATGAGGATGGTATCTTTCTCCATTATAGTCTCTCTGCGTTTTTGCAACTCGACCAAAAGAAGAGCAGTGGATTCTTCCCACTGTAACACATGAGACTTGAGTAGTTCATTCATTTCCTGCAAGTTTCTATGCTCCATTTTAAGCAATTCCAAGGCTTGTTCCTTTTCTTCCATTTTCCGTTGCAAGGCATCCAACTTAGCCCTGCACACATACTCGGTTTCCTCCAAACCGATGGCCTCCATTGGCTGCTGGCGTCTCTGTTTCCAGCCTGCCATGCTCTCTTGATGAGCCTTTTGTTGAGCTGCAAAGCTCCGCTGAAAATCCGCATTTGCCTGCTGTTGAGCTGCATTTGCCTGCTGTTGAGCTGTATTTGATATAATCAGTTGTTTCAACATCTCCTCCATTTTGAGTTTACTTTTCATCTGAGCACACGTTTCATCAGTGTTGCTAGGGACAACAACCTTCCTCTTTAGTAGACTCTCTTTAGGCATGGATGGGGCTGGTTCAGACGGCAACATCCCCTCCATCCATAGAATCCGGTCTCTCATTTCATCTATCTTTGCATTTTTCAGGCGTTTGGATCGCCCCATCTTCAATAACTCCCTAAACAAATTTTTCACAGTCCAGCAAAAAATTTTCAGACCACTGTCTCTTTAAAACATGTAGTTTTTCTCTCTCTCTTGCAAGATCTCTTTTCCTGCACACACAGTTTGTGCAGTCACTTGCACCAGACACAACAAAGTTCATCAAATAATTTTGAGACCGCTGTCTCTTTAAAACACTTTTTTTTTTCTGTCAGGATCTTCTCTCCTGCACACATAGATTGTGCAATCTCATGCACCAGATAAAGTTCATCAAACATTTGCACTTCCTTGCAGGGATCTCTGCTTATGCCCACTGCATACCTCCACCATATGTGAGGGATTAGCTCGGTGGTAGGCGTGGATGACCCCTTTGGGGGTGCGTTTTCACAGAGAGATAGCCGACAAGTGCTTGCAAACAAACAGTGTGGTTTATTAAATGGTGTTTTCTTCACCAGGCTGTATGCAGCAAAACATCCAAAATAAAATAAAACACAAAATAAATCCTTGCCTCTGTGGGCGGCTACCTTCTCACAGCTGGAACCTACCTAAGAAGTCTTTCCAACCTACTGTTGGGCCGACACTGCTGATCCTACAGCAGACACTCAAATGTCCATTTGTTTGCTTTTCACACAGCACAAACATTGTCCATTGAACATGTCCCTTTGTTTTCTTTCACACAGCACATGTTCATTTATAACAGGATCCTTTACTCTTCAGATTCTTCACATTGAACACAGTTCATTTAACAGGTCCCTTTACTCTTCACACTCTTCACATGGAACACTTTGTCTTCTCACCTTTGAGACGTCTTCACTCGTGGTTACCCTCCTTAGCTTCACATCGCTGTAGGGGGTCTTCTCCCATGCTCACCAGCTTGTCGGGAGGCACACATCCGACTGTCCCCCTCTCCCAGCCCACACGGCGACAGGCGGCAGCAGTCCTTCTCCCATGCCCACACGGCGTCGGGAGGTACACATATGTCTGTCCTCCTCTTCCCAGCTCACACAGCGACAGGAGGCAGCACTCAATAGATTTTCTCTGGACAAATTATAGAGTCCTTGATCTCCTCATTCTGAACAGCTGAATGGTTTTCAACTTCCTGCTGGCTCTCTCTGCAGCCAACACCCTATAGTATCAGTGAACTTTCAAAGCAGGTGGGAATGTGTCTCCTCTCAGTGACTACATTCCCAGATTTACCTGACTTCCTGTCACAATATATATATATATATATATATATATATATATATATATATATATATATATATATATACATATACACTGTATCTCACAACAGTGAGTACACCCCTCACATTTTTGTAAATATTTTATTATATCTTTTCATGTGGCAACACTGAAGAAATTACACTTTGCTACAATGGAAAGTAGTGAGTGTACAGCTTGTATACCAGTGTAAATCTGCTGTCCCCTCAAAATAACTCAACACACAGCCATTAACGTCTAAACCACTGGCAACAAAAGTGAGTAAACCCCTAAGTAAAAATGTCCAAATTGGGCCCAATTAGCCATTTTCCCTCCCCGGTGTCATGTGACTAAGTAATGTTGCAAGATCTCAGGTGTAAATGGGGAGCAGGTGTGTTAAATTTGGTGTTATCACTCTCACTCTCTCATACTGGTCACTGGAAGTTCAACATGGCACTTCATAGCAAAGAACTCTCTGAGGTTCTGAAAAAAAAAGAATTGTTGCTCTACATAAAGATGGCCTAGGCTATAAGAAGATTGCCAAGGCCCTGAAACTGAGCTGAGCATACAGCGGTTTAACAGGACAGGTTCCACTCAGAACAGGCCTCACCATGGTCGACCAAAGAAGTTGAGTGCACGTGCTCAGCGTCCTATCCAAAGGTTGTCTTTGGGGAATAGACGTATGAGTGCTGCCAGCATTGTTGCAGAGGTTGAAGGGGGTAGGGGGTCAGCCTGTCAGTGATAAGACGATACGCTGCACACTGCATTAAATTGATCTGCATGGCTGTCGTCCCTGAAGGAAGCCTCTTCTAAAGATGATGTGCAAGAAAGCCCGCAAACAGTTTGTTGAAGACAAGCAGATTAAGGGCATGGATTACTGGAACCATGTCCTGTGGTCTGATGAGACCAAGATAAACCTATTTGGTTCAGATGGTTTCAAGCATGTGTGGCGGAAACCAGGTAAGAATACAAAGTCAAGTGTGTCTTGCCTACAGTCAAGCATGGTGGTGGGAGTGTCATGTTCAGAGGCTGCATAAGTACTGCCGGCACTGGGGAGCTACAGTTCATTGAGGGAACCATGAATGCCAACATGTACTATGACATACTGAAGCATGATCCCTTCCCCTCAGAGACGGGGCCGCAGGGCAATTTTCCAACATGATAATGACCCCAAATGACCGCTGCATTGCTAAAGAAGCTGAGGATAAAGGTGATGGACTGGTCAAGTATGTCTCCAGACCTAAACCCTATTGAGCATCTGTTGAGCATCCTCAAATGGAAGCTGGAGGAGAGCAAGGTCTCTAATATCCACCAGCTCCATGATGTCGTCATGGAGGAGTGGAAGAGGACTCCAGTGGCAACCTGTGAAACTCCATGCCCAAGAGGGTTAAGGCAGTGCTGGAAAATAATGGTGGCCACACAAAATATTGCCACTTTGGGCCCAATTTGGACATTTTCACTTAGGGGTGTACTCACCTTTGTTTCCAGCAGTTTAGACATTAATGGTTGTGTGTTGAGTTATTTTGAGGGGACAGCAAACATACACTGTTATACAAGCTGTACACTCACTACTTTACATTGTAGCAAAGTGTAATTTCTTCAGTGTTGTCACATGAAAAGATATAATAAAATATTTACAAAAATGGGAGGGGTGTACTCACTTTTGTGAGATACTGTGTATATATATATATATATATATATATATATAGTATACCTTTGTGACCTATATGGTAGCATACTTTCTCTCACATTTTGGGTAACCCTTTGGGATAAGCCCTCATAATCGAACTCGGGTTAGGATCAGGCAATCGCATCAAGTGTGAATTTAAGTGATTTAATTCTCATTGCATAAAAACAGTGGTCTAGCTTTTTCTACAATAAATGCATGCTGGGTTCCTAAACTGGAATTCCAACCTTCCAACCTACACCCAACTAGCATTCTCCTCTTCCTAACACCTCCAAACACACTTCCAAACCTGTGTAAGAAAGATGTATATAATTATTATTATTGTTACTTTTTTCAAGTCACTCACGTGACCTGGCTTCCCTGTGTCAGCTAATGTGGCTGCAGGGGAGAGGGTGGAATGCTGGTGCAATGGATGGGCCGTTAAAGCCTATGAGTGATGTTGCCACTCCAAGCTTTACTAGCTGTAGTTGGAGGTCTCTCTCCTCTTCCCTGCAGCCGACAATGACTGACACAGGGGAGATAATGTGACCGGACCAGGGTGGCCTGAAAATAGATAAGTATATACATCTTTCTTACACAGGTTAGTAGTGTTAGGAGTAGGGAGGGGAAAGTTTTAAGTCTAGTTAGGTGTAAGCTAGAATTCTACTTTAAAGCTGGATACACACTATCCAACTTTTGTGGTTAGATTTCCTTCAGATTTACCTTTTCTATGTAGTGCAAGGGCTTGCCAGATTGCATACAAATTGAAAGTGTTTAGGTTTGACCTCATATTATATGGTTTTGGTAAATCTAAAGGAAAAAGTCTTCAGAAAATCTTATAGTGTGTATGGCCCATTAGGCTCTGGTGCTGGGTTCCATTCATGCAACTATACTAGAGAAGGCTAGTCTTTCACAGATAAGTATAACCCACAAAGTCGATACAGACAACAGAAGATGAATTATCTTTCTTGTATATACAACTGTTAGTTGGAGGGGTCTAGAGTACCTAAAGGTGTTGTGATGTACAATTTCATGAATGCAAGGTGGATGATTTGCCATAACTGATATTAGAAATCTGCGCAAACTCCTTCCTCTGCTGTCCCACTGGGGCATTACAAAAGCAATTGTTGACATCATGCTCTTTCTGCCATACGGTGTGCCTTTTTTTCAATATTAGGTTACTCTGAGGGGACGGAGGTGGGCATTAGATTGATGTAGGAGTAATGGCAAGTGTAAGTACAAAAGGTTTCCTAGCACAGAATGGGGGTGGATTCTGTAAGTTACTAAAGTAACAGGTTTACTTTAAGTATATAAACTTGTTTATTCATCTATGATTATGCAAGGCATTCAGATGGTACATATTTACTACCATAAACCTAATAATTTTCACCCTGCAAAATTTATGGAAAAGATTACTAAATAAATATCTTTTAAAGGAAAAGAAAATCCTGATAAAAAAGCCTCTGAATTGTGTGGGATACGGAGAGGAAAAAAAGACTGTTATTAGGAATGAATACTTTACTCATTAAGCATTCTATATTGTGCCATTATATTTACTTATTTTTTGCATTATTGTGAAATAATACAATTATATTTACTTATTTTCCATTGTGAAAAGAAAAAAGATTGTGCTGTCCACCTATCTACTGCAGACGCAGTGATCCAGAATCCCATGGTTATATTATGAGAATTTCAAGAAACCCATGGACACATTATGGGGAAGCTGGTACTAATTTCCGATTAATTGATATCACACTGATTTGCTTATATTATTGTGTCAAAGAAAAAAGTGGACGTCCATCTATGAAGACATAATTATTACTACTCAGTGCTGAACATGACTTCTGACCCCTGTAGTTACATTGTACAGAAGCAGGTACTCATTTCCCATAATTGACTTCATGCTGATTTGCTGATATAGTTCATTCTTTTGAGGTCGCTTGAAGGAGGCTCAAAAACGTGTGATATTTTCCATAGGTATGGAAGCACACAAAGTACGCACATTGCTAATTTCTCACTGTAATTACAACATGCATAATATTTGCCTGGGAGCATTCTCAAACAACAGAAAAATTAAAAGTAACATGTTGATATTAGAAGTTTAAAGGATTAAATATGCATTTAAATTGACCTTGGTGTTAGGAGTATTGGAAACATGGATCATTTCATTTTGGCAGAGATTATTTTGGCACTAATACCATTCACATTGTACAGAGGTGCCAAAGGTTTTATAGCATGAATTCTCAATGCGATATTCTCGTTGCTGCCTTTTTTCTATGGTAGCACTAATCGTCATCATAATACAGTATTTATTACCAAGATTGTAAAAATTTCACTGGAGGTTAGGTTGAGGTTAAAGTGTATGCATAGGCAAAACTTTTGTTTTGGTTTGGAAAGCATATGAATGAATTAGGAGGACATCTGTCAGGTTTCTATTGCTGTCTGTGCTCTTACTAGGTTAGATTCACCCCACTAGGTTATAGTCACCCCACTAGGTTAGATTCACCCCACTAGGTTATAGTCACCCCACTAGGTTAGATTCACCCCACTAGGTTATAGTCACCCCACTAGGTTAGATTCACCCCACTTGGTTATAGTCACCCCACTAGGTTAGATTCACCCCACTAGGTTAGATTCATCCCACTAGGTTATAGTCACCCCACTAGGTTAGATTCACCCCACTAGGTTATAGTCACCCCACTAGGTTAGATTCACCCCACTAGGTTATAGTCACCCCACTAGGTTAGATTCACCCCACTAGGTTACATTCACCCCACTAGGTTACATTCACCCCACTAGGTTAGGTTAGATTCACCCCACTAGTTTATAGTCATCCCACTAGGTTAGATTCACCCCACTAGGTTATAGTCTCCCCACTAGGTTAGATTCATCCCATTAGGTTATAGTCACCCCACTAGGTTAGATTCACCCCACTAGGTTATAGTTGTTATACCTGAAGGGTTTCACATGTACTGTCACTTTAAGGCTGGCTCCACCCAGGAGTGATGACTAGGGTCAAGGGGCAGAGTAGCCATCTTTAGAGACATGCAGAGATGTATTGATATGCAGAGCTGTCCTGTAATGCTGTACAGTGAGTCCTGAATAAACATCCGTTGTTCCAGACCAGAGTCCTGTGTCTCTCACAACATGGAGAATATAACAGTGGCGACGAGGATGGGATTTACAAGGTTACTATCCGTGTGAGAAAGGAAAGGAAGGTATCCTTGGCTGTATGGGCTGCTACTTCCCCGGAAGACAGAAAGGACAGGCTGGTGTAACGACAACTCTTGACAGGTGGAGAAGAGTCTGTTAATGTCCTTGTCAGACGGGACATGGCGTCCGCATTAGCATTGGCATCATGGCTGCGATACTGGATTTTGTAGCTATATGCTCCCAAGAATAGGGCATAGCGTTGAAGACGGGCCGCAGTCGTCTGGGAGATGCCTTTGTCAGGGCTAAAGATCTGAAGGAGTGGTTTATGATCAGTCAGTATGGTGAATTCCCTACCATACAGGTAAAGATGAAACTTCTTAATTGCCCATATGAGCGCCAGAGCCTCTTTGTCAATGTGAGAGTAATTGCTTTCTGCTGTTGTCAAGGACCTGGAGGCGAATGCCACTGGTTTCTCTGACCCATCTGGCAAAACGTGAGATAGTACAGCCCCTAGACCATAGGGTGAGGCATCACAAGCCAAGGTGAGAGGCCTTTGGAGGTCATAGTGCACGAGCATGCGTGACGCCAACAGCTTTCGCTTAGAAACTTCAAAAGCATGTTGGCATGCAGCCGACCAGTTCCATCTGGAGTGTTTTTCCAAAAGCTTGTTTAATGGAAACAAAGTGTGTGCTAGATCCGGCAAGAATTTGTGGTAATAGTTCAGCAAGCCCAGGTATGATCGCAGCTGCTGGACGTTGGTCGGGGCTGGAGCTTTTACTAAAGCATCAACTTTGGCTTCCGTGGTGTGTATACCCTCTGCATCCACAAGGTGGCCACAAAACTCCAATTTAGGTACCATGAATTGGCATTTCGCTAAGTTCACTTTTAGACCCTGCTCTTGGAGTCTCGCCAACACAAGCTCCACGTTATGCTTGTGTTCCTGGTCCGTCAGGCCCGTGATGAGCATGTCATCTAACAGGCACTGTGTGAAAGGAATGTCCGCCAAAATCTCATCCATTTTGCGTTGCCAATTGGCTGGGGCGGAGGCTACCTCAAACACCATCCGATTGTATTCATACAGTCCCTTGTGAGTGTTGATTGTTAGAAACTTGCGGGACGAAGGGTGGACCTCAAACTGTAAATAAGCTTGCCTGAGATCAAGCTTGGTGAACCTTTGACCTCCTGCAAGAGAGGCAAAAATGTAATCTACTCTGGGTAGGGGATACTGGTCTATCTCCAGTTGAGAATTTAGTGCCATGCGGAAATCGCCACAAATGCGTAAGTCCCCATTCGCTTTCTTTACTGGTACAACTGGTGATGCCCACTCGCTGTGCTCTACCTTTGAGATGACACCTTGTTCCTCCAGCCGGCTTAGTTCAGCTTCTGCCCTATTCTTGGGAGCATATAGCTACAAAATCCAGTATCGCAGCCATGATGCCAATGCTAATGCGGACGCCATGTCCCGTCTGACAAGGACATTAACAGACTCTTCTCCACCTGTCAAGAGTTGTCGTTACACCAGCCTGTCCTTTCTGTCTTCCGGGGAAGTAGCAGCCCATACAGCCAAGGATACCTTCCTTAAGACAATACTCTCCTGGGTACGGTACGGTTGGCCTGCAACTGTCACACAGGATTATGAACCTTACTTCCGTAGGCATCTGGAGTTAACTGTGTCTGGCAACTGTGTTTTATGGGGAGACCGAGTGATCGTTCCACAGACCCTCCGGAGACACATTCTGGACTTGCTACATACTGGTCATCCTGGAGGCACACGTATGAAACAAAAGGCCCGAGGCTATGTGTGGTGGCCGAACCTCGACTCCGATATCACGACATATGTGAATGCGTGTGCTGGATGTGCACAAACTGCAAGAGACCCTCCTCGAGGGTGCGTCCAGCCCTGGACTTGGCGCACGGTTCCCTGGTTTCGCCTACACTTGGACTTTGCAGGCCCGATCAGAGGACACACCTTTTTGATCATTATTGATGCCCATTCAAAGTGGCCTGAGGTCATTTCGGTTACCCAGCCAACGACTAAGGCGACGATTTCCATACTGTTACATCTCGCTGCTACGTTTGAATACCCTAGAGAAATTGTCACAGACAACGGTGCACAATTCACAAGCCAGGAGTTTCAGAGTTTCCTGACTGCCCACAACATCAAACACAAGTTGACCGCACCTTACCACCCGGCTACAAATGGTCAAGCAGAAAGGTTTGTACAGACCTTCAAACGCTATTTCAAAGTTACTGTGGCTACAAGTAAACAGCAGTCCCTGTCACCCCAGCAGCTGGACTCCTTCCTTTCTGCTTACAGAACCACACCACATGCAACCACTGGGAAAACTCCAGCTGAACTTCTTTTGGGTCGGCAGCCATGGACTGTTTTGGATATGCTCCGCCCTCAAACGGTCCAGGAACATGTACGGCAGTCCCAAGACAAGAGGGTCGAACACGACGAGATTCCCCGGTTTACAGCCCAGCAAAAGGTATGGGCCCGATCTTATGGCGCTTCCAACACTCGTTGGCTTCCTGCTATCATCGCAGAGACTTTGGGACCCAAAATGTATTGGGTCTGCCTGGAAGATGGTTCCATTTGCAGAAGGCATGCGGACCAATTGCGTCCTCGTTCTCAGCTGCCCGACTCCCTGACATCGGCTGCACCTCCAGTGTCTCAAGGATCTGCTCCTACCGGATCAGGAGGCATTGAGACTGATGCTTGGGAGGACTCTGAACTTTTGAACTCAGCTCCAACAGAGCCCTCCAGCCCTCTTCCAGAGGTCTGCTCACCCTCTGAGCTAGGGGATCCCCTCTTGGCCCCGCCGGTGTCCATTCCGGCCAGCCCTGCTTCCTCCGGCCCCGAGTCGCTGGGTGCCCGTCCTCAACGACACTGTCGCCCTCCTGACCGGTTTCAAATGCAAGACCGGTTACGAGACTATCGACGAGCCCGCCGAAAGTGATCCGCTGCCATTTTCTCCCCGTAGCGTCCCTGGAAGTTGTTCTCACATCCGGACGTGGAAGAAGCCATGTAAATCTCCTGACTTGGAGGACTGTATTGGACAATTATGAGTTACTGTTTTATGCCTGTTCTTGTTTTGTTGTTTTTTTTTGTTTTTTTTTAGGTATGGATGGAAGGTGTTATACCTGAAGGGTTTCACATGTACTGTCACTTTAAGGCTGGCTCCACCCAGGAGTGATGACGAGGGTCAAGGGGCAGAGTGGCCATCTTTAGAGACATGCAGAGATGTATTGATATGCAGAGCTGTCCTGTAATGCTGTACAGTGAGTCCTGAATAAACATCCGTTGTTCCAGACCAGAGTCCTGTGTCTGTCACAACACGGAGAATATAACAATAGTCACCCCACTAGGTTAGATTCACCCCACTAGGTTATAGTCACCCCACTAGGTTAGATTCACCCCACTAGGTTTTAGTCACCCCACTAGGTTAGATTCACCCACTAGGTTAGATTCACCCCACTAGGTTATAGTCACCCCACTAGGTTAGATTCACCCCACTAGGTTATAGTCACCCCACTAGGTTAGATTCACCCCCACTAGGTTATAGTCACCCCATTAAGTTAAAATTCACCCCACTAGGTTAGATTCACCCCACTAGGTTAGGTTAGATTCACCCCAATAGGTTATAGACACCCCACAAGGTTAGATTCACCCCACTAGGTAGATTCCCCAATGATTGGAAATCCAAAATTTTAGCATTGTCACCAGAACAAAAGACAAGGGGAAATTTAATGAGAACTCCTGTTCCAGTAACAACTGTTCAAGAGGGGATTTCCCCTTATTTTGTAGTGATTTTCTCTGGCATTTCTGCAACAGGAAGTGAGAGAAAATATCCCACACGGGACAAAAAAATAAACTGACGAGTGTGTTAACCATTTTCTACTCCATCCAAAACAATAAATATGGTTATACACACACTTTAAAGTGTTACTAAACCAAAGGCCCAGCATTCACTACTGTACTGTATATCTGCTCTCCCACATTACACAGAACATGGGAATGCAATTATTTTAGTCAATATAAACTGCTAAATACCTTTTCTCATCTGCAGTATTTGTTTAATGACTTATATGTGTGTCTAGTTAAAGCTTGTAGGAGGAGTTTTTATTCTCCTCTGACAGTCCCATGAGGCTGCAGGACCCCTGACCCTTTGTCTGAACAGTGCTGATAGGCCCTGTGCTGATCACATGCACTCTTCTAAGAAAAAAAAAAACAATCTAGCATTACACAGCAAACTGAACATTTGCAGAGTGCCTCCAAGGCTCTGTACTATCATGAGAGGTATTGGGGATAGTGAAAGTATGGGAGGATCAGAGAAGATAGGATCAAACAGCCTTTTTACACAATGCACAGGAACAACCCCTTTGATTCCACAATAAGTATAACAAGCATGCTTTACTGCAAACACAGACTGATTTTACTTTTGTGGGTTTAGTAACACTTTAAGCTATAAGTTTAAGGGTAAGGTTTATTGCTCAGGTTAGTTTTAGGGGTTTGGTTGAAATAAAAGTGGAATAATATCCAAAACTTTTTTGGGCTAGCGTGTGCAACTATTTATATGTGATTTAATATGTTTTTTTGGTGTGACAGCAGACTTGATAAGTTTAATAGGTTTGGTTGCATTCCCACCAGTTGCATTTAGGCCAGCCCATTAACACCATTAACACCAATGGGCTCCCCTACATCTGAGAAATCCCTGATAATTTAAAAAAATTGTGCCACATTGTCACCATGCATTTTGTGAGTTAGCAAAATATGTAGAGTGCCATTAAGAATTAATGGCACCCTCACACATTTCTTAACCGCTTCCCGACCGCTCGCCGCAGTTATACTGCAGCAGGGCGGCCCTCCTGCGCGAACCTGCAGCTAGGGGGAGAGCGCACGCCACCGGCGGCGCGCTCCCACCCCCACTCATCAGCGGGAACTGCGATGCATGGGGCAGGCGGCTCCGATTGCCGCCTGACACCCGCGATCACTCCCCGCTGAGAGAGAAGAATGGTCAGCTGTTGTAAACACAGCTGACCGTTCTTCTCCCTAGAATGATCACAGAGCTCCTGTGATCCTTCTATATAGGAACACAGGTCTCTGTGATTATTTCACAAGCTCCGCCCACATACAGTTAGAAACACGCCCCTAGGTACACATTTAGCCCCTTGATCACTTACTGTGTTAACCCCTTCCCTGCCAGTGTCATTATTACAGTAACATATGCATATTTTTAGCACTGATTACTGTAGTAATGTAGCTGGTCCCCACAAAAGTGTCAAAAATGTCAGTCAGGGTCCGATCTGTCCACCGCAAAGTCGCAGTCCCGTAAAAAATCGCAGATCGCTGCCATTACTAGTAAAAAAAAAAACAATAAAAATGATATAAATATTTGCCGTAGTTAGTAGACCGATAACTTTTGCGCAAACCAATCAAAATACTCTTATTGCGTTTTTTTTTTACCAAACATATGAAGCAGAAATAAAATTGGTCTAAAATGTTAAAAAATTTAGATTTTTACATTTTTTTTTTGGGGGGGGGGGGGGGGGATGTAATATAGCAGAATGTGAAAAATATTGTTTTTTTCAGAATTGTCGCTCTTTTTTTGTTTATAGCGCAAAAAATAAAAATCACACAGGTGATCAAATACCACCAAAAGAAAGCTCTATTTGTGGGAAAAAAAAGACATCAATTTTATTCAGGTAAAGTGCACATCCGCGCAATTGTCAGTTAAAATAATGCAGTGCCGAATCGCAAAATATGGCTTGGTCATTAAGGGGAAAAATCTTCTGGTCCAGAAGTAGTTAAAGAGTGTTTTTGAGCGCATTACCTCAACATAAAAGTGTGAATGTTTTGTTGACATTTAATAAGCTGACAACAACCACACTGATTTTAAGTAGAAGTTCCTTTAAATGCAGGAACTCTGGCAGGAGTCCCTGAGTAATCTAGGCCAAATTGGATTCTTAAGCCTAGTACACATGGGCCCAATGTCAGGCGGCATCGGCTGGTTCAAGAGAAATTGGCCGACATTCGGCCCAAGGCAGCAGGTCTGACAGCCATTCGACCAGTGGAATTTGGCCATTCAAGTCAGCCATTCGACCCTGTTTGACCCTGTTGAAGGGTCACAGCGAAAATAGGTCTGCTGACCGGCTCCCAATCAGTGCTCTCAGCCAAAGGCTGAGAGCGCTCAACAGAATGTTCTGGCAGGGGGCTGCCCCCCTGTCAGAACACAAAAGCACAGCAGGGGAGATTGCTGTACTAACATCGGATTGTTAGTACAGTGGCTATGACCTGAGCTGCAAGGTTTTTTTTTTTTCGTTCAACGAAGCAAAAAAAAAAAACTAGTAGTGTGTACAAGACCTTCAGAATTTGACTGGTTTAGTAGTCATTATTACCAGACGGAATTTAATAGCGATTGCTGGCTCTGTAAAACCTCAAATATTTTAAATAATAGACAGCAATGATAAAAATAACAACCATAATGAAAATAAATGAGTTTAGTGAAGCACATAAGCTCAGTGTAGTGTGGGGAAGCATGTACCAAAGGAAATGTGCTGAATAGAACATATAGAGAAAAACTGCTGTTTTTTTGTAAGAAAACACCCCTGAAACAGCTTTAGACATACATGTTTCAAATCTTGCCAGCCAGCTGTTAGCCAGGTAACTTAGCATGCACATTGGAATATAAGAAATGCTTTAATTTAACCACTTTAAGACCAGGCCTTTTTCTGAAATTTGTTGTTTACAAGTAAAAATCAGTATTTATTGCTAGAAAATTACTTGAAACCCCCAAACAGTATATATATTTTTTATCAGAGACCCTAGAAAATAAAATGGCGATCATTGCAATATTTTATAGCACACTCTATTTGCACAACGGTTTTCCAAACGCAATTTTTTTGGTAAAAATACAATTGAATAATGAATTTAAAAAAAAAAGCAACAAAACAGTAAAGTTAGCCCAATTTTGTTTGCTGTACATTTTATTTTTCTTATTTAATTTACCTTTATTTTTTATTTTTATATTGCCCCTTTATTTTTATTTATTTCTTTTTTTAATCAATTTTATTCTTATTACAAGCAATGTAAACATCCCTTGTAATAGAAATAAACACGACAGGTCCTCTTTATTGAAAGAGCTGGGGACAAAAAGATCCAAGAATCCCCATTTACCTTTAAAAGCAAAAAAAAAAAAAGTTAACCACTTAAGCCCCGGAAGATTTTACCCCCTTCCTGACCAGGCCGTGATTTTAACGGACAATTGCGCGGTTTTGCGACGCTGTACCTAAACAAATTTGGCATCTTTTTTTTCCCACAAACAGAGCTTTCTTTTGGTGGTATTTGATCACCTGTGCGATTTTTTGATCATGCGCTATAAACAAAAAAAGAGCAATTTTGCAAAAATAACAATATTTTTCACATTTTTTTATATGAAATCCCCCCCCCCCCAAAAAATGTAAAAATAAACATTTTTTAACATTTTCGGCCAATTTTATTTTATGCTACATATGTTTGGTAAAAAAAAAATCGCAAAAAGCGTATTTTGATTGGTTTGCGCAAAAGTTATCGCGTTTACTAACAAAGGGAAAGATTTTTGTAATTTTTGTTGTTTTTTTTAACGCGTAATGGCGGCGATCTGCGATTTTTTTGCGGTACTGCGACATTGCGGCGGACAGATTGGAGCCTTGACTGACATTTTTGACACTTTTTGGGTTACCTGTGACATTTCTACAGTAATCAGTGCTATAAATATGCACTGTTACTGTAAAATTACTCTGGCAGTAAAGGGGTTAACTTTTTTTGAGAGGGAGGGGCTATGTGTGTCCCTAGGGGCGTGATTCTAACTGCGATTGGCTGTGACTTGAGATGTATGAACAGTGATCAACGGTTCTACATAGTAGACCCGTATGATCATCATTCATACACCGGGGAGAATGACAGGCGGCTTGTTTACATTAGCCGTCTGCCTTTCTCCCTCTCCACCGACGATCGTGAGTGACCGGCGGACGATCGGGGGGGGGGGTCCGTGACTGCGCGGGAGCGCGCCTCCGGCAGCGCGCGCTCGCTCCTGAGACCCTCACAGGCTAGCGACGTAGACCTAAGTTGCTCTGCCTGTGAGGGGCTGACTGCCACAGTAAATATACTGTGAGCAGTCGGCAAGTGGTTAAACTATTTTTTTTGACATTTTGAATTTATGAAAAAAAAAAAAGAAATGTTGATGTCTCAAGAACTGGAAGTGACGCCGCAGGTAGCTCCGGTCCTCCAAGGGCAAAGAACCAAGTAAGGACCATCTTGTCCTCACTTGACTTCCTCCCCAGCCATCAGCTGGACCGGATTACTTCCGAGTTTGCCGACGGCTCCAGTAAACCCGGAAACAACTGGGAAGCAGCAGGAGCCACCTCTCCTGGCGCTTATAAAAAGTGATCCCATGGTGAATCTGCCGCTGGGATCACTTTTATCCGAAAGCTGGCTGCCTAACAAAAAAGATACCGGGGTTAGTATATGTGAATTTTTACCTTGTAAAACAGCTCATTCAATTCAAGGGCATTTTCACAGGTGGTTTTTTAGGTGGACTTTATTGAAAGCTCCAAGTGGGTCTATGGGAAAGCTGAAGTAAACGTACTTGTGTCCATTTACACCTGCTTACCCCTGAATACGTCCGGGTCCAGGGAAATAAAAAGAAAGAAAAAGGACTGCGTCCTTTTCCTTTTTTCCAGACCTAAACATGATCAGAGGTAGCCTACTGTAAATGGTCGCCAATAGAGCCATCATAGGTCCACTCCTGTCTGCTGTCAAATGCGGAAACACAAACTTATTTGGCAGATTTTCCATTCACAGATCCCCTGCTGAATGGAAGTGGACCAGCCCAGTGTCGGAAAGCCCTAAGATAAAGACAAAATGTTTGTGATAATAGGGGGTATGTGACAGCAGCAGCTTGAACGGAGTACAGGCACAGTCCTGTGTAAAATGCAGAAATAGAAATTCACTGTGACAAGCTGAGCAGGGGGGCGTGTCAGCAGGAGGCAGAGAAACAGAAGTACACAGATCTTCTCTGCGTGTGTGTGTGTGTCAACAGAAGCATGACAACCAGGGTACAGGCAGCTTGTGATTCCAAGTAGAATGCAAAGATGCAAACTGACCACACTAGAAAGGATGTGCTTTTATGCCCTGGAGTGATAGTTTGCAATAGGAAAAGCAGGGGAGGCTGACATGATCCCCAGGTATTTCACTCAAAGCAAAAAATGGCAGCAAAGCTGAAATTACCGCTTGCTGGCCACCCTATAGCACCTTTACTGCTAGAGGGCGGCAGCTGTGTGCAGGATCAGGTAGATATACCTGATCCTGAATTTCTGCCTGTAGGGGGAGAATGTGGGCCGCCTGCGGTCTGCTTCAGCTGTGATAATTCACAGCAGAATCAGATCTATGGGTGCTCAATGTCTTCTGGCATCCACCTATCATCGGCAATACGGAGAACTGAGATATGCCTTTGTAAATAAGGCATATCTCAGTTCTGACAGGGGGTAGGGATCGATCCTGTGTTCCTGCAAAGCAGGGACTAGAATCAATCTCTCCTCCACTAGTGAAAGCAGCACACAGTGTACACAAAAACACTGGCTAGGCACACAGTTAACCTTTTGATGACTCCTTCCCAGCCAGTGTCATTAGTACAGTGGCAGTGCATATTTTTACATCTGATCATTGTATTGGTGTCACTGGTACAGCAAAGTGTAATTTAGGGGTTTATTTACTAAAGCTAGAGAGGGCAAAATCAATCACACTTCTGCAGAGAAACCAATCAGCTTCTAACCTCAGCTTGTTTAATTAAGCTTTGGCAATAAAACCTGGAAGCTGATTGATTTCTCTGCAGAAGTATGACAGATTTTTTTAAAAATTCCATAAATATATGCCATAGTTTGTAGACGTTATATAACTTTTGCGCAAACCAAAAATATGTAGGAGAATATACATTGGCCTAAATTGATTAAGAAATGTAATTTTTTTATATGTTTTATACAGAAAATTATTGTGTATTTTTTTATTTTTTTTTAAGCTTGTCAGTCTTTTTTGTTTATAGCACAAACAAAAATAAAAAAACGCAGTAGTGATCAAATACCACTAAGGCTGCATTCACATGTCAGCGTATGATCGCGGGCGGAACGCAATACGCTCCAAAAAAGTACAAGAGCTTCTTTGGAGCGTATTGCGTCCCACGATTTTGTTTGCGCGATGTTGCCGCGATTCGGCGGGCGTAAATCGCGGCAACATCGCTCGGCGTTTGGGGGGCTATTGCAAATCAACGGGCAACGCTAGGCGTCCCGCGATTTGCAATAAATCTCCGAATCGCGGGCGGAACCGCGGCGGTTCTGCCCGCCATCATACGCTGACATGTGAATGCAGCCTAAAAGAAAGTTTTTTTTTGGTGAGGAAAAAAGACATAAATGTTATTTTGGTGCAATGTCCCACGACAGCGCAATTGTCAGTTAAAATAATGCAGTGCCGTATGGCAAAAAATGGTCTGGTCATGACCAAATATTGACACAGAATATAAATAGCAGTGTAAAGGGAAATATCATCTATAATCTTCTACATGTTTCACAGTCTAAGCCACTTCTTCCAGAGGCCTCCGGAGGGGAGCATCCAACTTGTCTACAAGAATTAAACTGAAACTAACATATCATATACAGTATATGTACATCACAACATACATAAATGAAATGAGCTCTGGGCAGGACGCCAGAAGTTACCCACAGGGGAAAGGTTCAGAACGGCACAGAACAAACCCAAAGCCCAGGTAGAACTTCCCCCTGGGGTAGACATTACATTGCATTATTACAATATTTGTAATAAAATTATATTGTTTTTACAATTTGATGTACTGTGAGCATGGGGTACTGGGAAAGTCCATTAGTTCTGTGTTTTCTTGTATTTCACACAAAGGAAGCAATACAAATAGAACAGGATACTTTTTCATATAAGTACATAGTAACAAAGACACATACCAGGAATATGAATTGTTGGGGCAACATACATTTTAACTGACAGGTCCCTAGATGATTTTGTTTCAGCCTTACCCACGTGCTGTCTTCTGATAGTAGACATACCGTGAGCAGGTGGCACAATCAGGCACCGTGACATGCCCATACGCCGAAGTGTACTTCCTGGTTTGGACGCTGATAATCAGTGCCCTGATTATCAGTGCTGATGTCCCTTTAACACATCGCTTATCAGCTCTCTTCTTCTCTCCTCACTCTATAAGCGTGAGGAGAGAAAAGCCGATAACCGACTTCTGTTTACATCTGTGATCAGCTGTCATTGGACACATCTGGGCACGTGGTATAGGGCGCTGTGATTGACCCTTTACTCAATTTGTGATCAGCAGAGTCAGAAGGACTCAGAGATCACAGAGCACGCTGCCTGTACACCGTAGGGGGTTGCCCTCCAGGCAAAGTAGACCCGCACTGTAGCCATCTTTCAGCTATAGCACGGACAGTAGTGATTAAGGTCAGTGTTCATGATTCAACAATAAGAAAGAGACTGGGCAAAAATGGCATCCATAGGAGAGTTCCAAGGCGAAGGCCACTGCTGACCAAAAAGAACACAAAGGCTCATCTCACATTTGCCGAAAAACATCTTGATTATCCCCAAGACTTTTAGGCAAATATTCTTTGGACTGATGAGACAAAAGTTGAACTTTTCGGAAGATATGCGTCCCTTACATCAGGTGTAAAACTAACACAGCATTTCATAAAAAGAACATCATACCAACAGTCATAGGTGGTAGTGGTATTGTGATGGTCTGGGGCTGCTTTGCAGCTTCAGGACCTGGACGACTTGCTATGATTGATGGAACCATGAATTTGCCGCTTTACAAGAAAATCCTGAAGGAGAATGTCCGGCCATGAGTTCATGGCCTCAAGCTCAAGAGCACTTGGGTTATGCAGCAGGACAATGATCCGAAACACACCAGCAAGTCCACCTCTGAATAGCTAAAAGTAAAAAAACAGAATTAGGGTTTTAGTGTGGCCTAGTCAAAGTCCTAACTTACTGTAAATCCTATTCAGATGCTGTGGCATGGCCTTAACCACTTGCTGACTGCCTAACGACGATTTACGTCGGCAGTCAGCCCCTCACAGGCAAAGTGACGTAGATCTACGTCGCTAACCTGTGAGGGTCTAGGGAGCAAGCGCACGCCCCCGGAGGCCAGCTCCCGCTCCCGCGTGGTCACGGACCCCCCCGCGCATGTGACCGGTGGACCCGATGTCCGCCGGTCACTCTGCGATCGTGGCTAGTGTAAACAAGCCGCCTGTCATTCTCCCCTGTGTAGAAACAATGATCACACGGTTCTACTATGTAGGACCGTTTATCATCGTTCCTACAGCCCAAGCCACAGCCAATCACAGTTAGAATCACGCCCCTAGGGACACACACAGCCCCTCCCTCTCAAATAAAGTTAACCCCTTCACTGCCAGTGTAATTTTACAGTAACAGTGCATATGTATAGCACTGATTACTGTAGAAATGTCACTGGTAATCCCAAAAGTGTCAAAAATGTCAGTTAAGGGTCCGATCTGTCCGCCCAAATGTCGCAGTCCCGCAAAAAAAATCACAGATCGCCGCCATTACGCGTTAAAAAAAAAAACAACAAAAATGCCAAAAATCTTTCCCTTTGTTAGTAAACGCGATAACTTTTGCGCAAACCAATCAAAATATGCTTTTTGCGATTTTTTTTACCAAACATATGTAGCATAAAACAAACTGGCCGAAAATGTTAAAAAATTTTGATTTTTACATTTTTTTTGGGAATTTCATATAAAAAAATGGGAAAAATATTATTATTTTTGCAAAATTGACGCTCTTTTTTTTGTTTATAGCGCATGATCAAAAAATCGCACAGGTGATCTAATACCACCAAAAGAAAGCTCTGTTTGTGGGTTTAGGTACAGCGTCGCACGACCGCGCAATTGTCCGTTAAAGTCACGCAGTGCCGAATCGCAAAATACCCCCTGGTCAGGAAGGGGGTAAAATCCTCCGGGGTTTAAGTGGTTAAACAGGCCGTTCATGCTTGAAAACCCTTCAATGTGGCTAAACAATTCTGCAAAGAAGAGTGGGCCAAAACACAAAAGCTCAACCAATTATTAGGTTTAGGGACAATTACTTTTTCACACAGGGCCAGGCAGTTTTGGATAGCTTTTTTCCCTTAATAAAATAAATCATCATTTAAAAAAATGCATTTTGTATTTACTTGGGCTATCTTTGTGTAATATTAAAATTTGTTTGATGATCTGAATCATTTAAGGCTAACAAATATGCAAAAAAAAAAAAACATCAGAAAGAGGACAAATACTTTATAACAGCACTGTAGAATATAGCCAAAATGTTAATTCTTAACTGTAATTTAAAGTTATTTACACATAATACTCATGTTTTTAAGGTTATTACATCTCTCAGTTTTATTTCTTTCTATATTAATTACATTGTGAATGAATCTACCCACAGTGTGTACTTGGATTTTTGGATATCTTCCAGTTAATTGTAGATATTATAATATTCTAAACTACAGAACAGATATAATGGCGGGATTAATTCTATGAGTCTGGCACTTGCTGAATGCTATGTCAGAGATTGTAAGACATTTCAGAGGATAAGAAGCTGTGCTAGACCACTGTTCCCATCAAGAGTCTTATTTCCTCCCAATCTGTAATTCTGCACAGTTCAGCATTAAAGTACAGAACTTCTACAGTAAATTATTTTCTCATGTAAAAAATCAGTAATTAATTTTAAAGAGAGAAGTCTTGGCAGATATAAAAACATTTCCTTTTAAAGTGCATGTAAACCCTGAAACTAAACTTCCGTGTATGTTTCTACATGCATCTGAATTTCGTATTTGCTTCGTTTTTTTTTACTTCTGCTCTTCTAATCTTCTAAATCAGATCTAGAGGTTCTGCTAGTCACAGGAAGGCCCATATTGGATTTTCTGTAGTAGTGTGACAACACTCACCCACTGCCTACAATGTAGCTGTGATGTTGTTGCACTACTATGCATGCTCCCTCTGTAAGATATCAGGCAGCCATATTAATGTAGAGCGTGCTTGTAGTCTTCCAGTAGTAAATACATGCAATCCTGCCCATCAGAGCTTCTCACTTCTGGAAGAGGAGGTAGAAGGCATCCATTAGCCACCCTTCTCTGCCAACAGCAGTAGAAAGGACATCAGGGACTAAAATCCACAACCCAAGGGCAAGGACACTGGTGGTGACATAGTGCAGTGGTTTTGTGTCTGTTCTCTGCCATGTACATCACTGAGAATGCAGAGTGAAAATGCCAAAAAGATGTTTAAGGGTTTATGTATAGTACTGTATCACTGCCCCCGTAAGGACTGCCAGCTTTCACCCTTTTGGGTCCCCCAGGGTTACCAGCATACAAAATGACAGTTTCTAGTCCTTACATTCTCCTTCCTTGGCTCGCTCCAATAATCAGTCCAGGGCTATTTTAGTTGTTTTGTGTTTATTATAAATAGAGATAGGAGAAGGGAATAGTAGGATACTCCAAATTAACTATGCACATATGGTTGCGGACTCCTTATCTTCAGGTACAGCCAGGCTGTTCATTCACCCTGCCATTATGGGTGAATTTGGGAATTTAGTCTCTTTTCCTAAGATGACTTGGTGGACTAGCAATTATCTTTAGGACGCTCTCAATAGCATCCTTTTTCTCTTCACTGCTGACATCTGTCCACTGACTATCCTACATATGGGGTGGCCTCCCTCAGGTCAGGCCCCTTGACATGAGTCCCTGTACTCACAATACTATGGTCCCAGGGTCTCCAGTGTCTCCCCCTCAGTCAGCTCTCCTGGACCTCTGGGTTCAGCTCCTCTCTGTCACTGCTACAGAGGAGGAGGCAGCCGCCCCCTGCCTCTGGGACTCTGCTCTCCAGTCAAAGACCCCGCAGCACATGTGCTCCTTGGTTTTATACAGTACCCCAGAATGCACTGAGGCAACTTGCCACTGCCAATCACCAGGACTTGTATCAAAGCCTATGCATTCATTTGTCGAACAGTGGGAGGAAACCTAACATGCCTCCCTATTAGACCAGTGTAAAACTCTCTCTAGACACAATGAATCGTATACTGAGCACAATGAGCAGACCTCACTAAGAAATCCTGCCCTCTGATAAGCAAAGAGCAATATAGATTTGCTTGCTGCCCCTCTAATAAGTAGACACAGCCAAAATTATACTCTCTCACTAGCACCTACCTAGGAGGGTGCTACAGTACTTTAGAGTAGGGTGACCAGACGTCCCCGGGTTCCCAGGGACAGTCCCTGGATTGAGGACACTGTCCCCCGGTCCAAGTCTGTCCCTGGTTTTGTCCCCGGATTCAGGGCCGGATTAATGTAAACAGGGCATTCCTTGCTGGCTGAGAAATAGCCTGGTGGCTCAGATGCAGACATTGCATGCTGGATGATCTCCCTGCCGCTCCTGCTGCTGTTCAGTGGAGGTTGAGGCAGAGCCAAAAATTGACTGTGTGGAGGGCTGAGAACGTGAGATAAGTAGATGGGGGGGGGGGGGGGTCTGTTTGTACACAGATGAGGGCAGTGGGAGAGCAGGGGTCAGAGCTGATGCCGCTGCATGGAGAGATGGAGAGTTTAGCTGTTGTGGGGGAAGGGCTAAGAGGTGGCTGCAGAGATAATCTGTGAGAGAAGGGTCCAGAGGTGAGCTATAGCTGTGGGGGCAGAAGTGTCCTCTGTGCATAGCAAACCTCTGATCCCTGTACTCTATGCCTAACACCCTTCTATATATTATGTAGTCCTGTGCCCAGCGCTCTGTGAAATATGTAGTCCTGTGCCCAGCGCTCTGTGTATTATGCAGTCCTGTGCCCATTGCTCTGTGTATTATGTAGTACTGTGCCCAGTGCTCTGTGTCTTATGCAGTCCTGTGCCCAGTGCTCTGTGTATTATGCAGTCCTGTGCCCATTGCTTTGTGTATTATGTAGTCCTGTGCCCAGTGCTCTGTGTATTATGTAGTCCTGTGCCCAGTGCTCTGTGTATTATGTAGTCCTGTGCCTTGTGCTCTGTGTATTATGTAGTCCTGTGCCCATTGCTCTGTGTATTATGTAGTCCTGTGCCCAGTGCTCTGTGTCTTATGCAGTCCTGTGCCCAGTGCTCTGTGTATTATGCAGTCCTGTGCCCATTGCTCTGTGTATTATGCAGTCCTGTGCCATTTGCCAATAAAAAAAAAAAAAAATATGTCCCCGGATTTAATTTTAAAAATCTGGTCACCTTACTTTGGAGACACAAACTGCTTGATATACTGTATAGATTTAATATACCCTGCTTGCTTCTTAAACATTATATTCATATCTGCTTTAACCCAAATCTATCATTTCTAATTCTAACCAATCAGAAAATTTATTTTAAGGTTGTACTGCAAATATTTTCTTTTAATTGTTCTCTCTGTGAAGTTTATATGATCTCGTGTATACTGGCTAATATCCTTTAGACAAGCCATGGACAGTGAAAATGTATTTCCTGCATCCACAACAGTGTCGACAGAGGAATCCCTCCTGCCAAGACATTGTTTTCTATAGCAGCCGCTAGCAATAAATGCTAGTAAATTCGGCAGGCTGGTTGTACCCAAGTTGACCGATTGATCAACTTGGTACATTCAGCCTGCCCATACACGGTTTGAATCTCGGTGGGTTCCTGCTGAACTGGCAAAATTTGAATGGTCTATGGCCGGTTTTGACTCTTTATTTGTGTAGTCCTTCTGCACATAGAAGGGAGGAGCCACTCTTTAGACTCATTCACTTATGTGAGCAAATTTAAGCCTGAGCTATTGAGCTCTGCAAACAAAAGATTTATTTTAACAGAACAGCTAAGAATAGACAGGTAAAAACGTGAACAGAAGTTGAGAGCTGTATCTGAGTGCTGAAAATGAAAGCACAAAGTATTTATATGCCATATTTCATATTCTACTTCATCTGAAAAAAAAAAAAGAGCTTTTTTATGTAGGAGGACTATGAATAACATTTACAACAAAATGCGTAAAGGTTCTGGCATATGTATTGAAAATTAAAGGTTAGGGGGGGCATTTATTGCTCCACCTATACCCATGGGACTGTGACAAACCAATCAATGTATAGAATAATTTGCTAGTTTGTGCTCATTTGCATATTAAATCTGATTGGTAGTTTGTTTATGTCAACTGTAATAACGGTTATTTTTTCAGGTAATGAGCATATATATAGTATTCACTGCGTCAGCAGTTAATCTGACGGCGGGGACAGAAGAAGAAGGTTGTGATCTGTCAGTTTCGTAGGAGCTGCCTGATTTCATACTTGACTTTGCCACTAGTCACTGTCAGAGCTCTGTTTCTTGGACAAGCTACTGTCACCGCTACACTTACAGACATTATGCAGGCCTTACTTCAATCGGTACTGGAACGGGCTAGTTCCGCCGGTGGAGAAGATTGGATTCGCCGCTGTTTGAGCATGCCGGACTGTCCTGACAGGTGAGGATGACTCAGGCTTTTCATCTCACCACTTTACTTCTGCAGCGCATTGTGGACTGCCTCCTTCTGTCCTTCCGGAGCTTGCTTCTTCACGTCACCGCCTTCCTCCGCCTGTACGCCCCCCCTCGGTCTCCGCCTCCTGACCGGAACGCTGTTCGGAGATTTCCGCCTCCACTGCCGAGTCCTTCCAGCGCTTTCGCAGTACGCAGCCAAAGTAAGGACGACAGATCTCGGAGAAGACCTCGCAGATTTGAATCCCCGTCCCCCCCTCGCTCCTCTGCTGCTGCAAAAAAGGGCAAAGGAAGGCCGATCACCAAGGAACATGTCATTAATAAAAATGCAAATATTGTGGATCCTCCTGCCGAGGGTTCTGTCCTTCCCACCCCTGTTTGCTCTGCTTCCTTACAGGTGTCTACGTTGGAGCCCCCTGCTGGTGCAGATGAAGTACTGCATGTTCAAGATTTGCCTGCAAATGTGTCAGCTCCTGTGCCAAGTGGTGAGTCTGACAATTTGCAAATGTTATTGGATTTGGCGAGGTCATTTAATGTTTTGATAAATCAGGTTGTTAATGTGCTAAAATTGCCTAATAATACTGTTGCACCTGTTTGGAGTGATCATGTCGATGCTGTTACTAATTTGCCTGTCTCAAATGTTACCTCTGTTGCTGCTTCTGCACCTGTCCCCAATTTACATTTACCTCCCCCTATATCCTCTGCTTCTATACCTGAGAGCTGTTACAGGGAGGCTATGACGTGCGAACTTTCGCCGTTAGGCTATCATTTGAGTTTAGTGTTAAAAGAAAAAATTTGGAAAGAAGAATTTGTTGAAATCTTGTCTTTATTACCTTCTTCTAAAGATAACAGGTTTGATAAAAGAGATGCTGAAAAGACTGATGAAGATAGGCGCAGAACGCCGGACAGATCGTTTAACAATTGGCTTCAAGGCTTCTGTATATACGCCAGTGTAATGGGTGAAAAACACCCAGAATGTTGCAGTGGTTTATTTCAACATGTTGAAATAATTTTAGAGGCCTATAAAAATTTTAATGGTCTTGCTTGGTTCTTTTATGACGAATCGTTTCATCAGAAACTTGCTATTCATAAATCTGTACGTTGGGGGATGAAAGATGTTGGGCTTTGGCTAAACCTTCTTTTACCTCAGCGTACTTTTGCCAAACCGGTATCTGTTGCTCCATCTGGCCCCTTTAAAAAAGGTTTGCGCTTTAGTTTCAATGAAGGCCAATGCAAGTGGCCAGGCACGTGTAGATACAAGCATGAATGTTCTTTCTGCGTGGGCGCTCATCCTGCCTCAAGATGCTTTAAAAAGTTGGCTTCTCAATCTTCGAATCCTCAGCCTGAGCTTTTTCGTAAAAGCGGTCACACCATTGAGAATAGTAGAAATGCAACCATGGCTTCAAATGTGGCCAAACCGGCTGATAGCACGCATTCTATTTGAAGATTTCTCTGCAGATTTTCTACTGCCTTCCTTTTCAGGTTCAGGATGTGTGGTGCATGATAACTTGACGTCGGTCTCCAAATATGAAGCTATAGTTGCTGAAAAAATTTTGAAAGAAATTCATGAAGGTAGAATTGCGGGCCCTTTTGTTGCGCCTCCCTTTGGCAATTTTAGGGTTTCACCATTAGGAATTATTCCGAAAAAAGAACGAGGCACTTTTCGTCTAATACATCACTTGTCATTTCCGAAAGGCTTATCGTTGAATGACGAGTTGGATCCAGATATCTGTGCTGTTTCCTAGGCTTCCTTTGACGATGCCTTGCGCATAATTCGCAAAGTTGGCAATTCGGCCCTATTGGCTAAGGCGGATGTTAAGTCGGCATTTAGGCTGCTTCCAATTCATCCTAGTGCCTTTAATTCCTTGGGTTTTCGATTTGATGGTTTTTATTTCTACGACAAATGTCTCCCCATGGGCTGTTCTTTGTCCTGCAGATATTTCGAGATGTTTTCTTCATTCTTGGAATGGGTGGTTTGTTATCGCGCGAAGTCTTTCAATGTTATTCATTATTTAGACGACTTCCTTTTTGTCGGTAAAGCCGGCACTTCGGACTGCTTATCCCTTTTTTCGGAATTTGTTATTGTGTGCCGCCAATTCGGAGTTCCCTTCACACACGAAAAATCGGTGTTACCTACTCAGTGTTTGGAATTTCTGGGCATCACAATCGACACCGCTGCAATGGAATTTCGTTTGCCACCTGAAAAAATTTATAGGCTGTATGCTTTAATTGATTTTGTCTTGTCTAAAAGGAAGGTCAATCTAAAGACTTTGCAATCGGTTTTGGGTTTGTTGGCTTTCGTGTCTCGGGTTATTCCCATTGGAAGAATTATTTCGAGACGTTTGTATAAAGCTATTTCTGGTGTTTCATCCCCTTTTCATTTTGTGCGTCTCACTCGCAGTTTACGAGATGATTTGCTTGTATGGAAAAAATTTTTGAAAAATGATAATGGATGTTCTTTATGGAGACAGCCGTTTTGCAACTTGTCGGCCTTGGATTTATATACTGATGCTTCAGGTTCCATTGGATATGGGGCTTTCTGGCAAGGCCACTGGTCAGTAGGCTTATGGCCTGAATCTTGGAAGTTGTCAGGTTTGACTAAGAATATAGTTTTCTTGGAAATTTTTCCTTTACTGGTTTCCCTGGAGTTATGGGGTTCTAATTTCCGTGACCGTAATTTGTTGTTTCATTCGGATAATATGGGTGTTGTCTACGCCATTAATTGTTTGACTTCAAAATCTTTGCCGGTTTTAGCGGTCTTGCGTCACTTGGTTTTTATGTGTTTAGAACTAAATATTTGGATTAAGGCAAAATATATACCGGGTAAGTCAAATTTAATCGCTGACTCTCTCTCTCGTTTACAGCTGGACCGGTTCCGGGAATTAGTTCCATATGCAGACATTCACGGCAATTTATGCCCTCAATATTTGTGGGATCTGCTTTGACTCCTGTGCAACAAGCAGTTCGTAATTTCGTTGGCACCCTCCACGTGGGCACACTATTTAGCCGCGTGGCGTATGTGGAACTGTTATAAATCTTCCATGGGACATAATCCGGAGATTTCTTTTGAGGACCTTGTTCTGGATTTTCTTAATTTTTTAATGTCTAAAAAATACTCTTATTCGCATATACAAAAAATGCTTAGTGTTGTTTCTTTTTTCTTTAAATTATCAGGTATGCCTTCATGTATGTCCTTCTTTTCGGTTCAACAAGCAATGAAGGGATATAAGAAAAAATTTGTTACGACGGATTCTGGGTTTCCCATATCTTCTTCCATACTGCTAACCATTTGCAAGGCCACGGATTCGGTTTTCTTTTCCCCTTTTGAAGCTTTGTTATTTAAAGTTGCTTTTGGTCTTTGTTTTTTTGGCGCATTTCGAATTTCTGAACTTTTGCCAAAAAGTTCTTCAAGTGTTAATGGCATTTTGTTCTTAGACTTAAGGATTGGTCCTGATTTTGTACAAATTTATTTGAAGGGCAGCAAGACAGATCAATTTGGACGTGGCCGCTGGATCACGCTTCGTCTTTTAAGTGGTTCTTTTGTTTGCGTTGTTTCTCTTCTGTCTGAATATTTAAAGGTACGTCCTGAGGGCTCCTTTCTGCTTCTACATATATCTGGTCTTCCGCTTACCATTTACCAATTTAATTTGGTTTTAAAGCGTTGTTTAGCCCATGCGAATCTTCAACATCTTCGCATTATGTCTCACTCCTTTCGTATCGGTGCTGCCACCGAAGCTGCATTGTTAGGTTTCCCTGCTACTGTTATTAAACGTATTGGAAGGTGGGATTCAAACTGTTTTCGTAGTTATGTGAGACCTAATTCTGTTATTTAATTTACAGGTTGTCGAAAACACATTTGGATTCTCGGTCATTCCTTCATATTCTGGGCCTCTCATAGGTCTGCTCTAAGATGCTATGGTTCGAACCTTGGTCTGGATATGGATGAATTTCAAGTTTGGTGGTTGGGTAGAAGGGATATGATGTGTAACAATTTAGATAATTCTTTGACATATTTATTGTCGCATTGGCCTACACCTTCTGTAATTATTTTACATTTAGGCGGTAATGATATTGGGTCTCTTACTACTTTAGATATCATTTCTGTTCTTAGATTGCATTTTTTGCGATTGCATTCGTTGTTACCGACTGCGGTTTTCATTTTTTCTGAAATTATCCCCAGACTCATTTGGCATTTAGAACCTGAGCCGAAATTTTGTAAAAAGATACGAAAACGTATTAATAGAACTTTTGAAAATTTTTTGCCTTCAATCGATGGTTTTTCGTACCGACATGTTGACCTGGAAGGTGACTTGCCTGGTTTTTATCGCCCAGATAATATTCATTTATCTAATGTTGCATTAGATATTTTTAACTTAGGGCTTCAGAATTGTGTTGAAATGGTGCCAGGCTCTGGTTGTTTGAGCCTGGCTGGTAGATATAAGTGATTTAACTCGAGCGTTTACAGCTGAGTTATTATATATATCGTTTATTATATGTTATATGTCATAAAATATATATTTGTGTATAATATATATATACACAAGTTTTAATTTTGAATATTTTATATCAATAAAGGGCCGTGGCCAATTTTCAACCATATTCTAGATTTGGTCTTTTTTATTTATGTCTTTTAATTATATATTATATATGTTTTTCCTCTGATTGGTTCTGTCTACAGTCCCATAAACATTTCACATCTATTCATCTTTTATTTGAAAATGAGTGCTTTGGTATTTGTTTTTGTTAAAAGGTGTAAAACTGGATAGAGGAAAGTCTGATACAGCTGTGCATGGTAACCAATCAGCTTCTAACTTCGGCTACTTCAATTGAAGTGGTTCTATAGGCTCAAGGTTTTTTACATTAACCTCCCTGGCGGTTAACTTTCAGTACCAAAAGCGGTAACCCCGAGCCACACTCGGGATTACCCAAGAACGTTACTCACCTTCCCGGGGATCCCCCGCCGTCCTCACACTCTCTCCCCGCTCTGTGCACGGCCGATTGCCGGCACTTGCCTTCCGGTTCCCTCCCTGCGAGCGTTGCGACGCAGGGGGGTGGAACCGGCGGCAAATTCAAAAATGTAAATACACCAAATGACATGATACAAAGCTGTGATCCTAATGGATTACACTGTATTATGCCATTTCCCCACAGGATTGCACCTGGTGACTTTTCCAGTGCCCTGCCTGTGCTTTTCCAGTTAATGGTGCCTGGAAAATTTTGAACCACCACGGCCTCCAAAAAGCATTTTTTTTTTGCGCAAAAGCGCTTTTAGACTAACTGGAAAACGGCGACAGCGAAACTGAGTTACTTGAAGAACTGAGCGATAACGATTCGTGGGAAAATTCGTCATCAGGTACGGAAAGTGACGACAGCGACCATTCTGATGTTTCTTTCTGGACCTTTGTGATAATATCGTGTGGCATAAAAAATTGCAACTACCGCTATTTTATTCTTTAAGGCAGGGGTCTCCAACTTGCTGGCCATGGACCACTTCAAGTCCATGGCCTTTTACTGACTGGGCCACACAGCAGAAGATGAGCGGCGACCGCAGTCTGTACAGTGCTATCATGGACCATGCTGGCCGCTGACCTCCTGTTGTGTGGCCATGCCCGTGTGTCCTCTCCCAGGCTCCTCCGCCAGCCCAGCTGAGGATGTCAGGGCAGGGGGCGGGAGGAGCTGCAGATTGGAATGGGGAGCTCCTCCCGCCCCCTGCCCTGTCGATAGGATGACATTGTCGGGTGAATGGGGAAGCCGGGAGAGGACAGACAGATTGTTTACAGCCTGGAGTCCTGTGCAGGGGAGACAGAGGTTAGCAGTGTGATGCTAGAGAAGAAAGGGGAGGGGGGGCAGACTGCAGGGGTACTGTGATGGAGAATGCTTTGAATGCTAAGGGCACTGTAATATAAAGGGGACTGCACTGTTAACCACTGGCCGACCGCCCGCCGCATATATACTGCGGCAGGCTGGCTTGGCTGCGCAAATCAACGTACTGGTACGTCAGTTCAAGGGTGTGGTGCTGGGGGGCGAGCACGTGCCGCCCCCACTAGGCAGCAGGAACTAGACTCACAACTAACCCTTTGATCACCTCTAGGTTAACCCCTTCCCTGCCAGTGTCATTATTACAGTAACAGTAACAGTAATATGCAATCCCCTTCATATTACAATACCCCCTTCACAGTACAATCTCCTTTATATTACAAGGTGGTATTGTAATATAAAAGAGATTGTACTGTGAAGGAGGTATTGTTGGTACTGATTTACAGTGCAATCCCCTTTACATCACAATGTAAAGTAGGCTGTAATGTGAAGCAGAACGGGGGACACTGATATAAAGGAGGGACCGTGCTGTTAAAGGGGGTTGTGGTGTGAAGGGGGGCTGAGCACAGACTCCGTGAAAATCCCATCCCCAGACCCATCCACCAAAATCTCCTCCACACCCTTCCCCCCCTTCCCCTGGTCATTGGGAAAATTGGCTGCCATGAAACCAGTTCTTGGTTTTAAGAAGGTTGGGGACCTATGCTCTAAGGTGTCTGCTTTCAGAAAATATATCATGTTTGGGGGTTTTACATCACCTTCAGGGCTTAAATATTTTTATAAACGTGTGCAAAAAATGCAAAAACAGCTTCGGCAGTGAAGAGGTAAAATATTCCCCTTTCTCCCATAATCTTCTGAACTATTTCCTGTTCTCATATAACTTTTACATATCCAGCCATAAATGTTTTTACATAAACCATTTTACACTTGGGGGTCCTTTAAGAAGTCCCATGCCTTTATTCAGTGACAAGCAAAGTAGAGTCAACAGTTGTTCAGAAATCATTACCACCAAGCTGTAAGAGGCATTGGCATTGTGGCATAATTTCATAACGAACAATAATCTCTATATAATGTGGTCATTTCAAGGGAACAATTTAAGTTTGATTTCTTCCTTCATCTCAAGGCCGAGGAATGAAATGAGGGAATTTACCCAAAACAATGTAAGTAGCATTGCTTATGTTACAGCGCACTTTAGCATGATTGCAACCATTGTATAAAGAAATCTATTGTTTGACAGGAGAATGGAAAGAAATTCAGTTCGAATTATGTATATAATTGGCGCTGTACAGTTCCACATCTCACTGAACAAGTTGGAATGTCAGGTTGATTATGGAACCGTTTAGCTTAATGTATGTGATGTACATGACTGCGTGGAATATATCTAAATTGCTTATCGTGTTTATTACCATTAAGTAGCTTGACTACACAAGGCTTGTTTGGAATAATGTTCAGAGTTTGTAATAACAATCCAGCATGGGATATGTTAGGCTTTTTGCATGTTTGTTATAACAAGGCCTCTTAACTGCATCTGAGTACCACAAACTGCAAACGCTATTTCATTCATTTCCATTATTCAGAACAAACTCACCCATTCATCCTTGTCTCCATGCTTTATTGTCTTGAGAAATCATTTTGAAGCACCCCCCCCCCAGCATTTTTAGCACTGGTTATCTTGATTCATGTAGCATTTACTTCCTGTTATCCATCTGCCCTTAGCGCAGGCATGTAGGCAGGAGGGTGTACTTAGCTGAGAAAGCCCCTCCTCCAGATAAAAGAAATAAAATGCTCATGCTGGGATGCATGACATAATTTTGGCTAGAAGTTGTTGGGGAGGCATGGACTTTATAGGCACTAGTAACTTTAAAAAATACAATTTTTATTGATTGACAATTAAAAAAGAACAGAAAAATTCAAACCATAAACATCCATAGACATAAATTGCCTCAGTAGGCATATGTAACAATAGTCCAACAATCACAGTGTTGATACAAAAATATGCAAAGTAGATTAAATACAGTAGATAAGGTGTATACGTCACATTATATAGGTCTCATAGACGATGACAAAGGACTTGTTCTATCGTCCCTGAGGTCCACTTGTGCGACATCTAATATGTATACGCTTCATGTAGCCAGATTGCTTTCTACATATTAGATGTCGCACAAGTGGACTTCAGGGACGATAGAACAAGTCCTTTGTCATCGTCTATGAGACCTATATGATGTGACGTATACACCTTGTTATCTACTGTATTTAATCTACTTTGCATATTTTTGTATCAACACTGTGATTGTTGGACTATTGTTGCATATGCCTACTGAGGCAATTTATGTCTATGGATGTTTATGGTTTGAATTTTTCTGTTCTTTTTTAATTGTCAATCAATAAAAATTGTATTTTTTAAAGTTACTAATGCCTATAAAGTCCATGCCTCCCCAACAACTTCTATCTCAATAATTAGGATGTGGCACTCTCCCTACCAATTTGGCACCCAGGTATACTGCGTTCTGGTAGCGCATCTCCCAATTTAATAATTTTGGCCTAGGCCAGAAGTTTAACCACATCAATACCGGGCACTTTTACCCCCTTTCCTGCCCAGGCCAATTTTCAGCTTTCAGTGCTGTCACACTTTGAATGACAATTGCGCAGTCATACACTACTGTATTCAAACAACATTTTTTTTATTATTTTGTTCATACAAATAGAGCTTTCTTGTGGTGGTATTTAACCACCGCTGGGTTTTTTATTTTTTGCTATATAAATAAAAAAATACCAACACTTTTGAAAAAAAAACAAAAAACAAGTTTTTATTTGTTTCTGTTATAAAATTTTGCAAATAAATAATCTTTCTTCGTGAAATTAAGGCCAAAATGCATTCTGCTACATTTCTTTGGTGAACCCAAATCAGTGCATATTATTTAGTCTGTAGGAAAGTTATAGAGTCCACAAACTATGGTATATATCTGACCTACTGACGGCCTATCTAATTTCTCGAGGCCCAAAAATGTCTGGACAGTACAGATATCCCCCAAATTACCCCTTTTTGGAAAGTAGACAGTCCAACGCATTTAGTAAGAGACGTGGCGAGTTTTTTGAAGTTGTGATTTTTTTCTCATGTTATTGAAAAATTATGAAAAAAAAATATATATATATTTTTCTTACATACTTGCAGTACGGCATCATCATATAACAGGTGGAGCTGTGATTAGGGACACTGACTGATGACAGTATGAAAATAAATAAATATTAATAATATTTTGTTTTATACATTTTTAAACTCTTTTATTATACTTTTTTCTTTTTTTTCCGATTTTTTTTCTTAACACACTTTGACCAGAGCAATATAATGTTACTATAGTAACATTAAACTTTTACACATTATGGGACATATAGCATTACTTTGCTATATGCAAGAATTTTACAAAATTGTATCCATTTATTCAGTTTGTTTTGTTGTGAATAGCTGTGACTGGTCAAAGCAAATCACATGGTACAGATGGGCTGTTATTGGCCCAGTCTGTACCATGTGACCACACTGACCAATCACAGCTAGCAACACAATTAAATACAATGGATGGCTTGAAAGTAAGCCATCCATTGTTTACCACTGCCATGTGACCTGCTATATTGACCTTGAAAACATAATTTCTGACGAAACATACGTCAGTCGCGGCGTGCTGACGTCACCAGAGTGAGACGGAGGACGGGCGGAAGAGCCGACTGGCCGGCGTCTTGCCTTCTTTTCTGATCAAGCGTTCCCCATTTGATGTTTGTAAGTTGCTTTCTATTTGGTTTTATATTAAAGTTTACAGTTTTACACTATGGGGCATTTTATCTTTATTTATGTGACCCTGTGATTGATGCCTCCATTGGGAGATACGAATTTCTACTTCATCTGGAGAATAAGTTGGAATCTTGGAGCATATGAAATTGGTGGATTAATACCGATTTTTGACTTTACCTTATTATCCATCTGGTAAGCAGTTTGCGGATTGGGGTGGCAGTCATCGTTTCTGTGAGGAGTTTGGTATCCATTTATATCATCCATCATTTCCCCTCATTGGCTACTATATATTTTCTGTCTGATAAGCAGATAGCACTATTGGTGGTGGTATTGCCTTTTTGAAGAAAGTGTGGTGTACCTATACACTTTATTGGCGATTCTATTATGTTTATCTGGTAAGCAGATTGCATAACTGGTGGTGGTCACTGCACTTATATTTTGTGTGCAGTGGTCACTGCACACAAATATTTTCATTTAATTTCACGATTTAGAGGAACATATTCCTCGTTTATTTTATATAGTTTATCACATATCAGTTTTACGCTATGGATCCTATACCATTTTCTCTCCTATGTGCATGGTCTAATGTCTGCTGAGTCATCTTATGCTATAAGACCTGAAACACAGTGGAACCTGATCTGGTTGTAGGATATCCGTCTGGAGATCTTGGGTGCCAAACCCTTATATTGGGCACAAATTTTGAAGCACTCTGGTAAGCAGTCTGCACTACTAGCGGATGTTCACCCATACTTAGTGGACTTTATGAACACTTTATCCAATTTCTTTGGAGTTTATTCAGACTTAAGGACTTTTTTGAATTTTTTGAATTTCATTATATTTGGGACTGTGTGGTTATAGCACTTTTTTTTACCAAGTAGCGCGGCTTGTTTTCTACTACATGTGATCTGCTATGATTGGTTACAGCGGTCACATGGTACCGGCAGTGGTCAGTGTCCAGAAATAAACAAAGGGCACACCAGCATAGTGCATTATCCTCAGTAAAATTGGCTTTATTAAATAACTGATCAGTTATACTCACAAACATATGCTTGACAAAGGCACATGGACTCAATGTAGCTATAACCACCAGAGTCCCGCATAACAGATGCAACGTCCTCAAATAAACTGGCTGGAGCATTTCGAGGCTTTGCCTCTTCCTCAGTGGTCAGTGTCCCGTTGACACAGCCAGTGACAGAGTGCCCGCCATGTGGCCCTGTGACTGCGTGCGAGGCGCGGTCTGGGAGGATGTCATATGACATCAGCCTAGATCAATGAGAGGTTCACGTCCAGCCTATGGCAAAATAATGCCAGCGGGAATGTTTTGTCAATCAGGGCAGGCGTCATATGATGCATGGTTAAAACAGGTGAATATAATATTCCTTCCTATCTATTTTCTAACGCTAGCAGCATAAGATTTAAAAATAGCGATTGTTGATTGAGAGGGTTTAGTTCCACATTATGCCTGCCAAACACAGCTCAAATTCTGTCCAATTCCTGCTGAATCAGCCTAAAACCAAATAGTGGGGGCCCATTGGCCCCACCTTGCTTGAAAAATTGATGGAGCCAGGTAGAAAACTGCTGGTCGAACAGTGAATGCATCCAATCAGATGCAGTCATTGTTCAGATATTCAGACGGCCATAGGTGCTGTGGTGGTCTGAATACAATAGCCCACAGAGGAGATTCCTACTACCACATTGTTTAGTGTGGATGATTTATCTATTTATCTTCGGAAAAAGCTATACGCGTACGGATAGCCCTAGTGCTATCTGCTAAAATATGTATTGTTGTTAACAGCTTGGTATAAAACTACAGTCAAAATAGATATTATTAGTGAATTTATCACTTTAAAAGTCCTGCTTTTATGACATTCTTTGGTACTAAATACATTTATCTCTGTAGTTGTTCAGCCAATACAGCAATAATCTACACATCTGTATATGAAAGAAAATTGCTCAAACATGAAATGCCAAGCATGTAAAAATGTCACATCTAAATGTAAACCTCACAATAAAAATATAAAATGTGCACTCAGTGAAGCTGACATATCAAAGCAGAGTATCACAGCTTCTCCAGGACAATTTATTGCTATAAAAATGAGAAACATTTGTAGGATATTACAGTATAAGTAAAATAAGAATATAGTTACCTTTAATACTGCCAGTTTTGCCATGCCTATGGAGCTTCCTTTAGGTGGCAGTAAACTCTGTTCTACCACTTGTACCTACAGGTAGGCCTAAAAAAAGGCTTACCTGCAGGTACTGTCAATATCTCCTAAACTTGCACTGCTTGAGAGATATTCAGAGTGCATTCAGCTGGTGACGTCACCGGCGCATGGACTCTGAAGGTGCTGGATCTTCAGAGCCTGTGCCGTAAACGTGGCATGCGGGGGAGTGATGCCATCGTGCCCATGTAGACAGAGGCTGCAAACCTAGAAGGAAGACAGGTGGAAGATGTCAGCCCTCTCAGCAGTAACAGTGGGGTGCTGGAGGGCTTCGTTTTTTAGGTAAGTCGCTCATAATGTGGTAGTATGCGATGCATTCTAGCACATTATGACATTGCCTTGCAGGGGATTTTTTTTAACTGTCAACTGCAGTTTACTACCGCTTTAATCAGGTGACATTCCAAACCCCATTGCTGCTAGAGTTTTTACCCTCCTGCATAAACAAGAGGCAGCCATTGTCAGCCAATAAGCTGCAAATTTTGACTGAAAAATGGATAGAGCCAGGTAAAAAACTGCTGGTCGAATAGTAAATGCAGTGAGTAGAGAGCTGGGGGCATGGCTGAACCATGATCTGTGTGTTCCATGGGCACATAGAGTGGGTTGGGATCAAGCCTGTATGAGTACCCTTGTAGCAAGTGGCCTGCTATGGGGGCACTTGATAGGGGGGAGGAGCCAGGAGCTCCAGTGGGAAGATCCAAGAACAGGAGGTTCGGGTTTGCTCTGTACAAAACCATTAAACAGAGAGGGTAAGTATGACATGTTTGTTATTTAAAAAAAAAATGATGTTTACAATCACTTTAATAGATCAAGAGTACCGACTATGCCTACCCTTTCTGCATCCCTTCTACATTCATAGACCCCAATTCTAAAAAACTACTCTAAAATCTACATAAAAACAGAATGCAATAATTTTCTAATCTAATAAACCCATATTTTATTCACAATAGAAAACAAATCAAATTCTAAACTGTACCATTTTAAGAAAATAAATACAGTATACAGTATTTGAAATTGATGGCATCAAGACATCTCAAAAAAGTTAGGACAGGGCAGCAAAAAGCTGGCAAAGTCAGAAGGAAGAGCTGGAAGAACATTTTGCAACTAAATAAGTTAATTGTCAACAGGTCAGTAAAATGATTGGATATAAAAGAAGCATCTTAGAGAGTTTTTTTTTTTTTTCAGTACATAGTTGTGTTTGACATTTATAATCATTGTATTAGAGTTTACCTAGGAACCAGTGTTTGATTTTATGGTATTAATGTTTTTATATGACCCACTTTCTATTTACCTAGGACACTAAAGTCCAACTCCTCCATTCATAGATTGTTTTTCATACATGGAAGCTATAGTACATCGTCACACACAGTGGAAGCACAGACTCGATGTCCACTGCCACCTGCCGATTATACAGTACACAGGCAGAACGTCAATCTGCCTATGTAAACAAGACAGATTGTCGTTCTGTCAGTAGGGAAGGTATTGATCCTGTGTTCCCGCAAAGCAGGAACATGGATCAATGCCTTCTCTCAGTCAAAGCACCTCCCACACAGTGAGAAAGCACAGGTTAGGCACACAGTTAGCCCTTTGATTGCCCCTCATGTTAACCCCTTTCCAGCCAGTGTCATTAGTACATATTTTTTAGCACTGATCATTGTATTGGTGTCACTGGTCCCCAAAAAAGTGTCAGTTAGTGTCCGATTTGTCCGCTACAATATCACAGTTCCGCTATAAGTCGCTGATCCCCGCCATTACTAATAAAAAAATAAATGAATAAAAAATACATAAATGAAAATATCCCAGTTTGTAGATGTGATAACTTTTGCACAAACCAATCAATGTGCGCTTATTGGGATTTTACTTTACTAAAAATATATAGTAGAATACATGTTGGCCTAAATTCATGAAAAAAATCTGATTTTTTACATTTTTTGGGGGGTATGTTTTATAGCAGAAAGTACAAAAATATTGTTTTTTTTTTTTCAAAAGGGTCGGTATTTTTTTTATTTGTAGCGCAAAAAATTAAAACCGCAGAGGTGATCAATTACCACCAAAATAAAGCTTGTATTTGGGTACAGAGCCGCACGACCCCTCAATTGTCAGTTAAAGGATTCAGTGCCGTATCACAAATAAATGGCCTGGTCATTAAGGGGGGTAAATATTCCGGAGGTCAAGTGGTTAATGAGTGTCTGTGACAGGTCCCTTGGCTCTATTAACCCCAGCAGCACTGAAAGATTACAACTGCAGAGTGAAGGAGGGGATGGTATCAGTGGATGGAAGATTTCAACTAAATCCAGGGCCATCAGCGCAAGAGACCCTTTCATTTATTGTATTGATTTGTAAATAAAAAGGTTTTGACTAAACTTAAGCTTTAAAATAGAACTATAGGCAAAACTTTTTTTTTTTTTTTCATTTTGAATAGAGTAAGGGAGGGTTATAACCCCTGTCAGATTTTTTTTTCCGCCATCTGTGTCCCATTGGGGAGATTTCACTTCTCTTCCTGTCCCATAGCCAGACAGGAAGTGAGAGGAAATCCCTGGAAATCCCTGAGGGAATCCTGCGAATTCCTTGGGGACCCCCCAGGTCACCAGAACTAGTGTACTTATTGGAAGATTACTTTTGTGGGGACAACCCAAAATTTGGTATTTTTTTTACTTTCACTTCTAATAAAAAAGGTGAACAGGACAAATAGAGAGGGTGAATCTCTTTAACAAGAAGACAGACAACAATAAAAACTGATGTGTGTTCTAATCCATTTACACTCCAAAACTGAAAAAAGTTTTGCCCTTAGTTGTACTTTAATTCGCGTAAACATAACTCCCCATCCCTTTCCTTTACATTACATAGGAGGAGAAAGCTAAGTAGGATTTCTCAGCAAGTAAAAGTGTAAAATGTAAAATTTTAAAATATATTTTTTCAAAGTCAAGCTACAGTATGTGAATAAAATCATGTAACAAATACAAAGTAGGGGTTATCTCAATTTGGCTGAAAAAGTGGAAATACGCTTTATGGAAGAGGCAAGTCAAATCTGAGTTTGCCTGATATAGGTGTACGTTTATGAAACCGAGATGAGCAGCTCATCTCGGATCATTATCAGTTTATGAAACAGAAATGATCGGGGGAGAACATGTTCTCCGCTGATCATCTCCACATGGCCAGTTTATGAAGCTGCGATCTCAGGATTTAAACTGGCGATCTGTGCCAGAATTCACACTCCCCAATTCACCAACCCAGAGGTGGAGAATCGTGGAGAGAAGACAGAATCCCCCAGAGCTTTCTTTTGGTGGTATTTGATCACCTGTGCAATTTTTTTTTTTTTTTTGTACTATAAACATAAAAAGAGCTACAATTCTGAAAAAAAAAAAAAAAAAAACACATTTTTCACTTTCTGCTGTAAGTTTTTTTTCACCTTTTTAGGCCAATTTGTATTCTGCTACATATTTTTGTTAAATAAAAATCCCAATAAGAGTATTTTGATTGGTTTGCGCAAAAGTTATTGGGTCTACAAACTAGGGAAAAGATTTATGTAATTTTTATTTTACTAGCAATGGCGGCAATCTGCGATTTTAAGCGGGACTGCGACATTTCAGTGAACAGATCGGACCCCTGACATTTTTGACACTTTTAGGGGGAACAGTGACATTACTACAGTAATCAGTGCTAAAAATATGCACTGTTACTGTAATAATGACACTGGCAGGGAAGGGGTTAACCCAGGGGTGATCAAAGGGTTAAGTGTGAGCCTAGGGGAGTGTTTTCTAACTGTATAGGGGAGGGATTTCTGAAATGAACACTATATAGGAGGATCACAGGAGCTCTGTGATCATTTCAGAGAGAACAACGTTCTGCTGTGTTTACAACAGCTGACTGTCGTTCTCTCTCAGCGGGGAGCGATCGCGGGTGCCCAGCGGCAATCGTTGCCGCCGGTCCCGTAGATCAGCATCCCCGCTGCCTAGTGGGGTCAGGCGCGTGCCGCCTGCGGTGTGCGCTCGTCCACAGGAGCGATCCCACGAACTGCTGTACAGGTACAGCAATTCGCACAGCTGAGCCAGCCTGCCGCAGTATATATGCGGCGGCCAGTCGGGCAAGTGGTTAATAAACGGGCACCAGCGTGTTTCAGTGATTTTCTCGTACTGTAATCTCACTATGTCTCACGAGATTACAGGCAGCCCATTCACATTTACATGAATCTTGGGAAAAACTTCTCCTCTGTTCTCCCCCTGAGAACTGAAGTTCTCCGCTTCATAAACAGGGTGTCAGAGAAGATAAATTTTCCTCTGAAAACTGCCGAGAAGTGAACTGAGAAACAAATTCTCAGTTTAGTCTCTGTTCACAATTCATAAATGAGCAGTTCATTCAGAAACCTGCCTAATCAAGAATTATGAACACATAATTGATAAAGGCAGTTTGTGTCATATTTGTGTCATATTTGATCATCTCTTCCGTTTTCAAAGAATCTACCAATCTAATCTTATGCATACCTTACTTGGAGCAGCTCTAACTTTTCCCATGTCCATTAGGCCTTACAGCCTAATCTTGCTTGGCCAATTGCTCCCACGGTGAGATCATTAAGTATATTATTTAAGATCAAACAGCGTGCATTGACAATAGAGTTCCATGTAAGGTAAATGCTTCAAAGGCCCCCCTTTCAAATTACAGTTCCACAGGCTATTCATCACATGTCGCTGGGGCTGGACCCACTATTACTTGGCTTTTGCTCCAGGCTAGGTAACACCACTAATTGGCCTTTGTAACAAAACTGACCTGTGGACAGGATAAAACTTGTTTGGAGATTAAGGAATAAATAAAAATTATTCAAGGTTAAAAACACATGAATACTGCCAATGTGTCACCATAAAAAGAGGGAATGAATGTCTTCCTCTGGGCTTGTTAAAGTGAAAGAATGTGCTCATGTACTGCTTGTGTCAGACAAAGGCTCCTTCAGGTATATAAACTTTTTAGCTGATGGACAACTTGGTCTGTCATTTTCTTCTTTCACTTCCAGTTCTTGTCACTAATGGGCTTTGATCTTTAAGATTAATGGCAGAGAAAGGTTTATCTGACCATACAGGTGCAGGGAGTTTTTTGACAGCTTGACTTTTTTTTAGCCTTTTGCATACAAATAGATTTTGGCCAGATCTTTACAGTCACAAATAGTCCAATATAGGCAGGGTCACACCTGCATGAACGAAGCCACTTAAACCTTTGCATAAATTAAAGGCAGGTAAAATCACTATACTTCCTGCTGGGAATGAGGTTTTTTTTTTTTTTTAACAATCCACAAAGACATTGTTTGGGAGGAAGAGGTGCATTGAAAGGTAAATAGGAAAATCAGCTCTTTTATTTGCAGAAGAAAGAGTGCACAGTCAGAGTTATTTTAAGCTAAGTGATTCCTGCATGTTTGTAACAGAGGATTAGGAATAAAAAACAAAACAAAAACCCTTTCAGTAAGTGCCGGTTCACACATATGCAATGACAGACATTGCATGTGATTCGCACAAATCACATGCGATGTCTGTGCGATGCAAGTTCAGTGATGCAGATTGCATGGCTAAATTTGCATCACATTGGGACCAAAGTCGCACAGGACCCTTTTTTTGGTCCGCACCAGAATTGGATCGCATGGGTGTTCACACCTATGCAATCCGATTCCTGTCCGAACTGCCAGTTCACACTGCGATATGCGAACTAATCTGGGGGTGTCGTTAACTTTGTATTGACACTATTGCAGTGTGAACTGTCTGCAAGACGGGTGCGATGCGGGAACCCGCAGTGGATTCGCAGGGTTCCCGCATTGCACCAATGTGAACCGGCACTCACAGTCTCAAGGTGAGACTGTAAAAAACTTTTTGAAATTCAAACAATCTACAAATATTAACCTATCTAATATCGTGAATCATGCCTGTTACCAGTAAACATGGTCTTTCCCCAAGGAGAACCTCGTCTTTTTGTCTTTATAGGTAGGGATGAGATGAACTGCCCTGGGAGTTTGGATGCTGAACATGAACCCCACTGAAATTAATGGAAGCCACATCTGGCAAATCAAAAATGCCAATTTTTGGGGCTTCTATGAAAGAATAGGCTCAAAGACTCCTCCGAAAGTTGCCCAAAATTAGATTGGGGGGACCTTTTAAAGAAAGACAGCAATGAAATGGCATATACTAGCTATTTAAATTGTATCGTTTTTTTTTCTTTGTAAATGTAATTTTTGCTGTAGCACATCATACAAAAAGAATGAGAAAAAACATTTGCCTTGAGTTCCCCCAAATAGCATACCAGACCCTTTGAGTTTGGTATGCAACTGAAGGGGGTAACTGTGCAAAAAAAAAAAAAAATGTGTGAGGACCACAGGAATTTCATACCAGATCCTTATCCAAGCATGCAGCCTGACTGGCCTGACTGGTCAGAAAAGTAGGGTTGGGTAGGAGGTAAGTCTGCCCCATCCTGAACCATACCAGGCCACATGGGGAGGGGTGGTGGGGTGATGAGGACAAGGACCTCTTGTCCACAACCTTGGGCAGTGGTTATGGACGTCTGCAGGTGAAGGACTTATTGGAACCTGGAAGCCCCTTTTAAAAATAAGTAAGCCCCCAGATACTGACCCCCCCCCCCCCATGTGAATGGGTAAGAGATACAAAATAAAAAATGTAACCTACAAAGAAAGACACCCAATCAAGTCCTTTATTGCAAAAATCAAAGTCCCAAAAAATGTTCCTCATCGTAACTCCACAGTCAATCATGATACCCACTGTCTGCCGACTCACTGAAGTCAAATATTCAACAGATGCTGTAGAGCAATCTTGGTGGTAATGCTCCCCCAATGAAAGCTCCCAGAGGTGTCATCAGGGATATAAGGAAAGAGGCGGGAATAGTAGTGACAACAATGACTAAATATGGGGCCATGACCTTAGCCATATTAGGGCAGTGATGTCATTGCTATCCTCACCCCTTTGCTTATGTGGCAGTGGATTCCTGTGCATGTAAGCAATGTGCAGGTGTCAAGCATTGGTTGCTAGGGATGCACCTGCTGCATCCTTATTAACCATTGGCAATGGGAAGTTGTCAAAAAAGAAGTGGTAGACATACTGAGGCATCAGTCCAGAGCAGAGGAATTAATGTGTACTAGCCGCAGCCCAATTTGTCTGTGCACCTGAGCTGTCAGCAGTATACCACAGAGTGCAGGGAGCTACGGGAGTGACCCCACTGAGTAATGATGTTTTGCCTCATGTTTAGCTTGATTGTGGTTTTATTGTTTGAATAAATTGACCTGGATTTATGTACAGAGGGCACTATTGGTCTTATTCTTTTTTATCCTTTTATTTGCTATAGTTATGTATCTTGGAGCTGTCTTTATTGGAGGAGTAAAAATCAACTAATGTGAGCCAGTTTCCTAGAGCTTATCACTGGTTTTTAAAAGGCAACAGATGCCATTAAACCTTTAATAATTTCACTTGCACACTAGGATTCACAGAGTTTTGTATTGAAGAGTCATTCACATTGTTATGATGTGGACTGACACGTTGATGGACTATTTATAAATGGTCACTGTATTTATACACACACACACACACCAGTTTTTCAGTTATTTATGAATCATTATATGGTATTACTATACTGTATAAGCATATATTATGTTTATTGTAATTTTCACTTTTTGATTTATATCTTGAGAGATTTGTTAACGTGGCACTTTAGGTATTGTAACATTACTGTCTTTTGATATCTACATGCTGTGTGTTACACACTCCTGACTTGTGCACTTTGTCTTTCATACACTCCTGACTTCTGCACTCTCTATGTTACACACTCCAGACTTTTGCACTCTCTATGTTACACACTCCTGATTTCTGCACACTGGATGTCACAAACCTCTACACACTGTGTGTTACACACTACAGGTTTCTGCACTCTGTATGTTACTCACTCCTGAACTCAGCACTAGGGATGAGCTTCGAGTTCGAGTTGAATGTAAGTTTGACTTGAACATTGGCTGTTCGCTCGTTCGTCGAATGACGAGCAAATGGGCTTCTTCGTAGGAACTTTGAGTTCCCGCATTATCATGGACTCTGACCTCTGATTCCAATAAATCACTTGGCTGGCCAGAAGAATCAAACCTCCAGCCATCTCATTGCAGGTCTGGTATTCTACCACCTACTCCACCGTCAAGCCTGCTTAAGCTGAACACACTCTCCCTAACTTTTATCTCATCCACTGTATGTAGAGTGAGATAGGAGTTATTTAGTTAGGCAGAGAAAGTGTGTTCAGTCTAAGCGTGCCTGATGGTGGCGTAGCTGGTAGAATACCAGGCTTGCAATTGCGAGCTTGTGGGTTTGAGCCCCTTGGCTAGCGGGTGATTTAAAAGTGGAATTCTATAGTTAATAATACATTGCTGGCAGGGAGAGAGATTTTTGCTTTTTAGTTTGTTGAGATCAGTGCAGTGTATACCACAAAGTTTTATATATATATATATATATATATATATATATATATAGGCACTTCAGTTTATATCAGTTTATGTCAGTATTGCCGAAATCAAATGGCGTGAGGTCCCCCCCCACATTCCATACCAGGCCCCTCGGTTCTGGTATGGATATTAAGGGGAGCCCTGCACCAAAATTAAAAAATGCCTGGGGTTTCCCCCTAAACTCCATACCCTTATCTGAGCACACCTGGCCTGGCTGGCCAGGATGGGGGTGAGGGGGAGCGAGTGCCTCCCCTCCTGAACCATACCAGGCCACATGCCCTCAACATGGGGGGGGGGGGGGTGGGTGCTTTGTTGATGGGGACAGGGGTCTCTTCCCGACATCCGTGGGCTGTGGTTTTGGGGGTCTGCGGGGGAGAGGCTTATCAGAATCTGAAAGTCCCCTTTAACAAGGGGGCCCCCAGATCTTGCCCCCCCATGTGAATGGATATCGGGAACTTCGTACCCCTACCCATTCACCAAAAAAGTGTACAAAAAAAATAAAGACAAAAGCCAGTTTTGGAAAAGTCCTCCGATGTTCAGTCGCCCACTCTCCCGGAAAATAGAGAAAAAAAAAGAAGCTCCTGCTTCTACGGATGCTTCTCACGCTATGAGCTGTTTTGATTTTAACAGCCCTTTTATAGGGATCTGATGTCACAAGCCACCCCACAATGCACTGCTCATGTGCAGTGAATAAATTACCGACATCATGTGATTTATTCACTGCACCTGAGCAGTGCATTGTGGGTCGGCTCGTGACATCAGGTCCCTATAAAAGAGCTGTCAAAATCAAAACAGCTCAGCCCGTAGAAGCTGGAGCTTTTTTTTTCTCTATTTTTTGGGCGGGGGGGGGGTGAATTTGGTGAATGGGTAGGGGTACGATGTACCCGATATCCATTCACATAGGGGGGCGGGATCTGGGGAGCCCGCTTGTTAAAGTGGGCTTCCAGATTCCGATAAGCCTCCCCCCGCAGACCCCCCAAACCACAGTCCACAGTTGTCGGGAAGAGACCCCTGTCCCCATCAAAATGGGGGCAAGGTACTTTGGGTTACCCACCCCCCCATGTTGAGGGCATGTGGCCTGGTATGGTTCAGGAGGGGGAGGTGCTCGCTCGCCCCCACCCCCATCCTGGCCAGCCATGCTGTGTGCTCGGATAAGGGTCTGGTGTAGATTTTGGTGGGACCCCACACCGTTTTTTTCATTTTTTTATCTGTATTGCCGACAGTCGACAATACATTACAGCCGCAAGCAAGTTTAAATGAAAATTTTTCCTTTAGAAATGTCAGTATTGCTGGGCAGGCTACAAACATCGCACAGATGCGCCACTTTACAGGCACACTAAGGGGGACCCCCAGGCATGATTCATTTTTATTGTTTCACTGTAAGCATTATTAAAATCACTGCTCCTGTTAAAACGATTGTTTTAAAAAAAAATGTTTGCATTGATTCATGTCCCCCAGGGCAGTACCTAGGTCCCCATAAATTTTATTTGGGCCAATAACTTGCATTTAAGCCTTTAAAATTAGTACTTTTGATTTTTCATGTTCGTGTCGCATAGACTTTAATTCAGTTTGCATGTTCGCTAGAATATTTCCCCTGTTCGAGATGTTCTGGTGCGAACCGAACAGGGGGGTGTTCGGCTCATCACTACTCAGCACTCTGTATGTCACACACTCCTGACTTCTGCATTCTGTACCTTACACACTCCTGTACGTTACACATCTCTAACCTCTACACATTATGTGTTACACACTCCTGACCTCTGTACACTGTCATTTACACACTCCTGTCTTCTTTAAACTGTGTGTTACATACTCCTGACCTCTGCACTCTGTACATTGCACAGGCCTGACATCTGCACATTGTATTTTAGGTACTTGAGACCTCTGCACATTGTGCATTACACACTCCTGACCGCTTCACTCTGTGCAAAATAAACTCTTGACCCATACGAGTAGACAGGTGTTATTTAACCACATCCCTTTAATCAACACCACTGCTACTGCACATTGGTCACACCAACAATTCACACTACACGTGCAACAATATTTCTGTGGTACTTCTATGGTACCTAACCAGGGCAGGTTCAAAATGGGGACTTGGTTTGAGGATGTGGCTATTAATGAGAGTGTGTTTTTGTGGGAGTGGTTTAAAAGTGGCATTGCTTTTGGCTATTTTATTTTGCATGCTTTGTATGTGATGTTGTAGGAGTGCCCAGTGCACATGTGTTTTATGGCTGGCAAGCAGAGGGTTAATTGGCACAGAAGGAAGAGTCCTGTGTTTGGCGGGAAAGGTTGTACATCACATATTTATCAGCAGTTGCATCACAGATACATATTTTCCTAACTAGTTTGGCAAGCAGTACATATTCTTCTCCAGATGTTCCCTGTAACATCTTATCTATAGCAATTAACATTCCCAGGTTCACACTTATCTGTATTCTCGTTAGTTAAAGGAGAACAGAGAGAAAAAGCTAGAGAGAGAGAAGGGGGGTCTAAACTGCGCAGCTTGACTGTTTTTGCCTTGTAATACTAATGGGATCGTCAGAATCAACCATTTTATTTAGCTAATTATCCGCCATTTTAGAAGGCTTTCCAGGTGATGCCACATTCTCCACTTTGATGCTATCGTAGCGAGAGTTTGAGCTGAGACAAAACATCACAAAGCATCATTGCGAAGCACTGAATTCAGAGGGGAAAGCTCTGGGACGTGGGAAGGAGTTAAAGTAGTTCTTTTTGTCCCGAGGAGATAATGTTTGGAACTTCTATGTGGCCATTACATGGGCCACTGCCTTCCTCTCTACAGTGGCTTCAATGAAACTTCGGATCATCCTAGCCACAAGGGGAACTAGGCAAGGAAGGAAAATGCACGCGGCCAGTATTGCCATTGCTACCCCTAACATGGCTTTTAGCCCACTTGCATTTGGAAACCAATCCCCAAACCAACTGCCAGCATTAAACCCATCCCAGGTCTGTACGGATACATGAGCTATCTTTCTTTTTCTGTCAGTAATCTCTTCGATAGTTTTCCCATGGCCAAAAATCTTCAGACAGCAATTACTCAGATTGAACTTGCCATACACCCCTCCCTCTGCAACTAGCAGTCTAAAGCAAATCTATTCTGGTAAATACCGGTACACAGCTTAGTTCCTTTGGGGCCTACTTTAGTAGTTTTGATACATGGGTAACATGATTTTCTCCCCCCCCCCCCCTTATGGATGTGGCCAGTATTATTACTATGGCTACCAGTAAACTTATTAAAGCATTTCTAGCAGACATCATATCGGTGAATATTCCCAGCTTCGGCTGTGAGTTAACCAGTCAGCTTCCAGGTATGTGTTAGTAGAAGGGCTGCAGTCCAACTATCTTCTGCCATGCACAAGTCTGGCAGCTTCCAGGTGTGTGTCAGGAGCAGGGCTGGAGTTCTTCCCTCTGATTTCTCTGGTCAGTTTTAGCTTTAACGGGTCCTGAGGGTCTACTGTACTTAGCCAGGAGTTTGTGTGGTCAGTAGCTTGCTTTACCCTGGAGTGGTGTATCCAGGGGGTCACCTTGACTACCTTAATGGCCATGGGGGTTGAAAGTAAAACAGTATAAGGACCCCTCCATTTTTGCTATAACTCTTTTACCCATACTGTATCTCCTGGCACAAAAGGGATAGACTGGGTTTAACAGACTTATTGGGAGTTTTTCCTGGGCCCATTTCGCTGTGTCCTGCATATTCTCCCCTGATTTCTGTAACAGTTCATGGTTCATCACCCCCCCCTATCTGGTAAAAGTACCCCTTGATTTCTTTTATGATGGGTGGGGGCCTACCATATAGTACTTCAAAAGGGGACAATTTTGTCCTCTTTGTTGGAGTACTCCGAATTATCAACATTGCAATGGGCAGCATCAAGGTCTGTAGTTTCGAGTGGGTATGTAGTTTCCAAGTGACTTTGAGTGCTGTTTTGTTAATTCTTGGAGGCACTTGTGAACAAAGGCTGGGCCATTGTCTGAGCCTCTGGATGAGGGGATTCTATTTCTGGGGATAATTTCATGGAGCAGGCATTTGTCCACTTCTTTTGTAGTCTTAGTTTGTGTGGGCCAGGTCTCTACCCAGCCCAAATAGGTGCAGATGGCAACCAGCAAATATTTGTATTCTCCTGAGAAAGGCATGAAAGTGAAGTCAATCAGAATTTATTCCACTTGTGAGGCTCCTACAGCTTGTGTTCCAGGAGTTGGTACAGGCCCTTGTCTGGGGTTGTTTCGGGCACATTCTATGCATCTGCTGGCTGCAGCTTGTGCCAGTGTGGGTAGCCAGGGAATATAAAAATGTCTCTCTAGGGCCTTTTCAATGGCTGTTTTGCCTATGTGTGTTCATCTAAGGAATTCTGTCATTAATTCAGTTGCTACTGCAGCTGAGATGACAATTCTTCCATACTGCAGCTGGTACCACCGGTCTTCCTTGTACTTTCCCGGTTCAGTCTCTATCCATTCTTGTTCTGCCTTTGTGTAGATTGGATCCCATTCATGGAGTGGAACTGGGAATAGGGGGGCCATTATATGTTGTGGGGGCCACTGGAATGCTGCATCACTGGCTGCTCAGTCTGCTGTCCTGTTGCCTCTAGCTACCTGGGAGTCACCCTTCTGATGACCTCTACAGTTGATCACTGCAACTTCAGAGGGAGCCAAGAGTTCCAGTATTTCCGTCCCATATTTGATGCTCTTCCCTCCGGATGTAATAAGCCCTCTTTTCTTATACAGACTCCGTGAGCATGGAGAGTCAGAAAGGCATACTTTGAGTCCACATAAACATTTAGTCTTAGTCCAACAGCGAGTTGTAATGCCCTGGTTAGTGCAATTAGTTCAGCTTTCTGAGCAGAGGTTCCCTGTGGTAAGGCTCCTGCCTCTATCACTGTCTTCTGTTTAACCACTGCATAACCGGCATAGTGGATCCATCCTTTACAAAACTGCTGCCATCAGTGAAGTACTCAACATCTGGCTTTTCCTAGGGGCTGTCTTTCAAGTCTGGCTGACTTGCAAAGACTTCACCCATTACCTGAAGGCAGTCATGTGCCTGAGGTTCTGGTGAGGTGGGAACCAGAGTGGCTGGGTTTAGGGTATTAACTAAATACATTTGAGGATTTTCACACAGCATGGCCTGGTATTTAACCATCCAGCTGTTAGTGAACCAGTAATTTCCTTTGTTATCCATCAATGCCTGTACCTGGTGTGGGACCCTGATATAGGTCTTCTGACCTTGTGATAGCTTGTCAGCTTCAGCCACCAAGAGGGCTATTGCAGCGATGGCCGCAGGCAAGGGGGCCAACCCTGTGCTGCAGTGTCCAGTTGTTTCCAGAGGTAAGCCACTGGACAATGCCATGATCCCAGGTACTGTGTCAGGAGTCAGGACTTCCTCTGCTATTCCCCGCTTTTCACTGATGTACAAATAGAAGGATTTTTGGCTGTCAACATTAGAAAACACCTGTGGGATCTCAGGAGTATATCCCGGGGCATACTGCAACCGATTTAGGCCTCCCGCCCACAAATACTTCATGTCCCACTCTGGATTCCCTAAAAGCCATGGGGATGCTACTCTGTCCCCCAAACATAATTCCTTCACCATATTCATGTGGAACTCATCATTTGCTCCATCCTGTGGAAAAGGACAATTTTCACTCTATATTGCTAAATTATCAATCCATGGGTCTACATACTAATCATATCAGGGAGAGATTCTGATAACATACTCTTGACATGTTATTTTTTTTAACTCCTATGTCATTTGCTCCACTCTCTTTCTTTTTCTTTATAATATTACTTATTACGTTGAGGCTTAGGTACATTGGGCAGAGGTCCCTTACCAGGGACTTTACCCATCTTAAAGCAGAACAGCAGTTAAGCAAAGCACTAAATATTTTGGTGTCAGTGTCTATTCTTCTTCACTGGAAGGCTGGCATGCACTGACAAACACTGCCAATACCGTTTTAGTTTAGAAGTTTAACATTTAAAGATGCAGACACGGCAATAACTCTATTCTGTTACCTTTGAGCATCCCTTCCTGAAATTTTTGATCATACACTCTAGGGAAGATAGGTCTGACTAGTTCCCACCCATTTTGTAACCTAGAGACGTCAAGACAGAAACAGAGGGTAGGGTAAGGTTTTGAGAATCTGGTAAGGGGTCCAAGTCTCTCGACACAGCATCTTATGCACACCATTCACACCGACCTTTGCCCCCCGTGATAACTTACAGATTGAGGTCCGCTCAGGATGCGCAATCATCCGACTTCCCTCGAATACCGTTCGAGAGGTCCTGTTCTGACTGTTATCCCAACCAAAAGGCAAAGATATTACCTGGTCCTGAAGTGAAGCTCCAACTGTTTGGTTGGTTCCTGAGTCCGGGTTCAAGACATCGTCAGGGCGGCTTTGGAGCAGGCGGCCAGGTTGTAGCATAGTCTCCAAGACAATTTGTCCAGTGGCGCCTGAGAGATAGGCTTGATCCAAGGGGCTGGCTCTGGACCAATCCCCACGTGTCAAGGTGGAATGGCCACCCGTCTCAGATCTTCCACATGGTTTCCCGGCTAATGCACCAAAAAATGTAGCAGCAAACAGTTTTTGGAAACCAGAAATGAAGTTCGGACACAAACTTCAGGAAAACAAACCTTTTTATTTGCTAGCGAAGAAGACTTAGCAATGACTTAAGTCAGTTTGCCAAGTATCCAAATAAGCGTGTACATCACATATGTATCAGCAGTTGCGTCACAGATACATATTTTCCTAACTAGTTTGGCAAACAATACATGTTCTTCTACAGATGTTCCCTATAACATCTTATTAATAGCAATTAACATTCCCGCTTTCTCATTTATCTGTATTCTTGTTAGTTACAGGAGAACAGAGAGAAAGAGATAGAGGGAGAGAAGGGGGGTCTAAAATGCACAGCTTGACTGTTTTTTTTTTGCCTTGTAGTACTACTGGGATCGTCAGAATCAACCATTTTGTTTTGCTAATATTCTGCCATTTTAGAAGGCTTTCCAGGTGATGCCACAGTCCCAGAACAAGGAAAATGCAAGCCTCAGGTCGAGAGGACTTCATCTGCTGGAGGACAGCCCCTGTGGAGCAACATGGTGAACTACAGTTTTTTTCAGATATTGCATCATGACTAGATCTGTGAGATCTGACCCTACTGGATGTTCTGACTGGCTGTCTGAGCAGCATGAGAGCATCTGACCGATACAGGTGTAAGGTTGGTGCACAGCGGGTGCTTGGCTCTATTTACCCTGAAAGTCAAGCCATGGAGCTGCTGTGAGCACTGAGAAGAATCGTTACTGGTCCTGCTGCAGAATAATTTGCCCCCAAGCATCTTCAGAGTGGACTGGCACAAGGGTTAATGCACTAAGGCACCAGAATTCACCAGATCAGCTGCAGAGAGGCATGAGGCTCTAGATGCCTCCACAAAGCTAAAGAATGCCAGGATGTCTTCACGGCCAGGACTGAAGACCATGGGGACCATTCTTGTGACCAGTGCACACTGTTTCTGCCATTACCAGACTCCATTACTGTTCATTCTGTTACTGCCTAAGATAGGTGACAACCTGCTTCTACCTTTGCTGCAATTTTGCCACAATTTTTGCCACGATTTTGCCGCGACTTTGACTGGACTTGAAGCAATGCCTGTGTAATCTTGAGGTCTATGGACCTCAAATCGCATAAAAGTCAGACCAAAGTAGTGCAGAGACTACTTTGAAGTAACTGCAACTTAAGGTCGCACAGATATGAATGGTACTCATTGGAGTACTGCTTTGCAGTCCCAAGTCGAAGGACAAGTCGCACAAGTGTGAAAGGGGCTAAAACAGTTGCGGTTGATTTTTCTATTTTTTTTTTTTTCAACGTTGTGCTTTTTTCCTCAACAAGAGCCTAGTCACAGGCATGTGGCTAAAAAGATCTATATGGGCTGTTTGTACTTCTGTGCTGGCTGCACCTTAGTTCTTTTATTTAAAAAAAAAGTTCTTTCTGTTGTATTACAAGACAGCAAAGAATCTCTTTGTGTCAGACTAACAGCACTTTAGTTTTAGTCATGTAAAATGTATTGATTCGACTTGTGTTTGCTGCACGATTTACTTATGCCACTAAGTGGTAGTAAAGTTCAAAGTAAACTCTGACTCAGTAGGTTCTCAATGCTAAGAAATGTACTGCCAATGCATTGGAGGATTATTCTTGAGGGAATGATGCTCCAAATTTAAAGTATATGTGAACCCTCACCTTGTAAAACAACCCATTCAGTTTAAAATAGAAATGAAAGGCAAAAGATTTGTGTATACATATAAAAAAATTATACATATCTTTTTTTCTCTTTTTTTTATAAGTGATCACATACTCTCTGTTTTCAGCTGCATAAAAAGCTCAGAGACCTGGGGGAGGAGAGACAGCAACCCACAAATCTTCCCAGTGAATGACTTTGCGGTGGTGGGGTGTCAGCACAATTCTAATCATGGGAGAGCAGGCTGAGTATCCAGCACAGCCAGAAAACTGATCACACTTTGCTCTCATGCCTAGTGAGTGTGGTCAATTTTTAATAGGAAAGCACAGAGACTGAATGGATCATAAGGTATTTCACACAAAGATACAGGATCATTTTCATACAAGTGCATGGTACTGCAGGCACATATCAGGAATATGACATGTTGGGGTAACATATTATTTATAGGAAAATATTAAGAACGTGTTGTTTGGTGATGTTTTTCTTTTCCAAGTGAACAACTGTGAGAATTGTGCACTTCAAGAAACAATGGTGTTCATTTACTAAAACTGTAAAGTGCAAAGTCTGATGCAGCTCTGCATAGAAACCAATCAGCTTCCAAGATTTTATGTCAAAGCTTAACTGAACAAGTTGAAGTTAGAAACTGATTGGCTACCATGCACAGCTGCGCCAAATTTTGCATTCTCCAGTTTTAGTAAATCAACCCCAATGCATTGCACAATTTTTGTACATTTGTTTACTTGCTGCTCCATGTACTTCTAAGTTTTTCATTCATGCATTGTTGCACTTGCTAACTGTTTACATTTTTTAACTCCTACCTGTCCATTTGTGTGGCAGGATAATCAGCTCTTTGGAGCCATTTTTGCATTTTTTTCTTGGTCTATGAAGAAAAAGCTGTAGCCAGCTAAGCCGCAATTCCTTTTTCAGGTCTGTTCAGGCTTTCCCCAAGCCTAATGGTTGATTGCTCCAGCCTGCTGCTGGAAGAATGTTCCAAAAATAGTTTTGGATCAACAATCTCTGGGTTCTGAATAGTTATCTGACCCTATCCAATCCCTGGGAGGCTGATCCACAAAGTATGGCTGGGGAGAAGTTAATGTTTTGGAGGATCCAATTCAAGCTTTCTTCCCACTTGGGTTTTTCCTCTGGGGGGATGCATGTGTATGTGTTCTCAGCATGTGCTATTGGCTGAGGACCTAAAGAAGACTTGCTTAAAGGAAACTTGCCTGGGGAAGCTCGGCTAGAGAGATGGGTGCTTTTTGCCTGCAGTTCCAGATGTTGAAGCACTTGTTGAGGGTAAGACACCAAAGTTGCTGCACAAACTGTGACTGCTACCATAGGGTTTCAGATTTACTGTCTGTCCCCTATTTCTTCAGCATTATTTTTTGTGACTGCTGCTATAGGACCAAATACTGTTGGGACAAGATTGTTCGGGAAGCTGTCCTCCAATATTTTTTGGGCGTGCCTTTGGGTATCCTGCATCTTCAATCCTCCTCCCTGCATTTTTGTCAAGATCATCAATAAACCTTTAAAAGATCCCTAGATTAACCTAAATTTGCCAATGAGCTACTGGGAATGGAAATGGGTCAGGTATCCTCTTAACAGGTAAGGGGGCCCATTATTTTCCAGTGGCCCCTTTAGGTGTTATCACTACACACACACACACACACACACACACAAACACATACATACATACATACATACATATATTACAAGCTACCTTGCTAGTTTAAACATGACTTGCCTGTAACTATGCTACAATGACCAAAGCATGATTAATGGAAAATAGTTATACATTCTAACATTCTTATTCAAATGCAGAAAGTGTAAGAAGGCTTTGTCCACTGTGATCAAATGTTAAATTAACAATCTCAGGTTACACAGGAAAGTATGATAAACCATTTTCATGCATATCATATTCATGTAGGCTTAGAGCAAATTCTGCCACCTCTTCAGGAGAACATGAATTTGTTAAGAAAAAAAACACAGGTATGAGGAATTGCATAGAAATATGATACACTGGAGTTGATTTAATAATAAAAAATAGACTGTGTGCTTTGCAAGTGCAGTTGCACTCTTTTTTTTTTTTTTTTAGCAAATGTCAATTTGGTTAAGCTTAACTTCGTAAAAAAAATCACCCAATCTGGGTACAAGCTAAATAAAAAAAAAAACATTTTTGATTGCATGATGGAAATCAGCATAGCTTTAACACATTACTAAATCTCTGCAACTCTCTGGATAATGAGTGCTACTGCACTTGCAGGATGCACAGTCTATTTGCCTTTAGTAAATAAACCCCACTGTGATATATAGGATCTCATAGTTGGGATAAGCTGAACATACCTGGGTTTTTTTCACCATGGGTTTGCAGAATATAACTAAAGTTCAGGTGCAAAATCCAAACTCTATTAAAGCCAATGAGGGCCAAATGTTAAAAAAAGGTAATGGCCATTTTCGAGGCTAATAGGCAGGGGATTGGCAAACAAATAGAGTATGAACTGAGGAACATGTACAACAGCAGAAAATAAATTAAATTCTGTATAATGGGGAGCAGCCATTTTACTAATGCTTTAAAGCTGAACTAAACCCATTAATACAATTATTTAAAAAAAACTGGTATATTCCTGGAGTCATAATTGATCACGGCAACACCATGGCAGTTGCAAAGCAAACAGAGGCTTAGATGGCAGCCTCCTTGACTGAAAAGGATAGGAGGTTTTAGTTCCACATTAAATGAAGAATTAAAGCGCAAAGCCATTTGCATAACATGCCTGGGGCATGCCTGGAACCTGCTTGCATAGTTGTGGGTCTGTATGATGTATACAACCTACTTCACCAAAACGACCAGCAAATCAATTCATCTATACAAGACTCTTATCCTAGATGAAGGTCTGTTATAGATGTTAATAGGGGGAACTCCACAAAAAAAAAGAAAAAAAAAAGGCTCACTAGAAAAATATAAATCAGACCCTAGTATAGATGTCAAGGGGAACCAAAAGCAAAAAAAAAAAAAAAAACACATGGGAGGGATAGTGGTACCTGGCCAGGGGGAAATCTGACTTATCTAAGGAAAGACAATTTTTACGGAGCTTTCACAGCTGCTCTCTGGAGATTTTGAGAGAGCTGTGACAGGAGAGACAGTGCAATAAAGAGCTTACAAAAGCCTCTATGTGCAGTATATCCAGGTATTGATAGATGGGATAGTAAAAAGAATTGGAAAGGCTATCTTTAAAGAAAACAAAAATCCTTTCTTACAGTTGTGTTGCCCTTTGAACTGCAAAATTTAAATGTTCATTTTAGTCTAGGGGTACTGGAAAAAGCACTTTGTCCTACGTGATCTTCACTTCCTCCAGGATACTAGGCCAAGGCTCGCAGCCTATTCTCCCCCATGCTTCACCAGTGTCAAGTCCTTTGACATCAAGTACAATGCAAAGCCCATAGCCCTGAACTGGACCCGAGGATACTGAGAACCAGTTCAGCCCTAGAATGTAGTGAAATGGAAGGAACAAGGGATCAGATAACTAAAAATGATTTTCCTGGTCTTCTTGACCTAAACAAGCGTTTAACTCTTGCAGGGCGGGGGCGGCCCCACTGCAAAGTAGAACTTTTGTTTTCCCCAGAAATCAGTTTTAAAGCAGAACTCCAGCTTTTGTGAAAAAATAGGCAATATTTAAACAGGTGATTATACTATGTACCAAAGTTATGTATAAAAATTTGCTTTATTCCAACACCTAGATTTTTTAGCACATTCATGAAAGATTAAGTTTACACATTAAAGTAAACTAATACTAAGCAATTATAATGACTTAATTATTCAAAAGATTCTGGTTACTATTGGTTCTTGCAGACTTCTCCTCTCTATTATGCAATTAAAGCTGAACTAAATGCAGAAATAAATGAAGCTCTGTAATAATACTTCTATATAGCGTTTTAAAAATGAAATCAATGTAAAACCCTTGTGGGCAGAATATGACTGCCCCTGTGCATGTGAGGTAACACCTCAGCCGAAGGCATGCTCACCAATGCCCGGGACCAGTTGGAGGCTGCAGTCATGTGAAAAATCAAATATTAAGGCAATCCCCAATTTAGAAATGAGCCACTTGTGTGCAGTAATAATGTACAGAGTTCCTCCAGAAGATATTTTGTCCCTTTTTGTCCTAAGAAACTACACACTTGTAACTGATGTACTGTATATATGGTGCATTCTGAGGGACATGCAGAGCCATTTCCCACTCCACCAGTCCAGTGTACTTCTGTTACCTCACTCCCAGTAACAGAATGAAACCTCACCAGACTCTTAGAGCGGATCTCATGCATGTCCTACATCAACTTTTCCTTCCCTGTACCTATTGATCAGGCCTTAGATCTTCATAATGCTAGTATTTTCCCAGTGACTGAAGCAGACAGACAACTAGGGAGGGAGTCAGAACACCAACCTTCTTACTACCCGAGGACCTTTCACCTAAACAGGTAGCACACCAAACAACTGGTCGCTGTAGCTGTTCTTTGTTCTTCCTTTCGGCTAACCATCGCAACCACCTCCTCTTCTTTGCCTTGTGAGTTAACCTTTTGTAGTGGTGTTACACATACCCCATAGTGCTTTAACAAGTCCCAGGTTCTTTAGGAATATGCCAAGACCCATGTGCAACCCTTGAATAACTTCAGACCAGACCAGACTTCATCCTTCTCCTAACTACACCTAACTGTGGGTGCCCCAGGATACCTGCAAAGGTAAAATCATTTTGAGTGAAAACCATTATCGGGAGAACCCAAGTTGAGGTGTCGATAGTCACCAGTTCCCCGAAGAGTCGGTGCTCTGAAGGTGGACCACAGGTCCCAACAAGCTTCTGTAAGGTTCCCATTCACTTGCCCACTCATAAACCCCCCTGGGACCTGAACCTCTTCCCTTTTATAACACAAAGGAGGGAGGCTGGACCCCAGAAAAAGCACACAAACAAAATCAGGGAAGGGGGTAAAAATATGAATCCCTTACCTCCAACCTGGGCAGCAAAGTGCTAAGTGAAACATATAACACAGTAGGCAACATACCTACACATTTACTTTGACCCATCAGCCACTTACAGTCTATGTACTGCAGGGCTCAGACTGCGGGAGGGAGAAGCACAACAAGGAGCCAAATAGTTGTGCTGCAGTGCAAGGAACATGCTGATATGAAGAGATACGAGCTCATCAATCTGCAGCTTATCATTTAATTATCCAGCCATAGGGGAGGGCAGGGAGGTGACCTGCAAGTGTTTTTGAGCTGCAGCAGAAAAAATTCAGGTCTTGTCTGCTGTCAGACAAGGTCATGGGTAGTGACAGAGCCTTAGACATCTCAGGACTGGATGGACAGAGACTTCAATCCTTTGGCAGGCAGAATAGCTCCTTTTATATGTATTTCATCTGTGTATTTAGCTGTCTGCCTAGAGTTCAGTTTTAACTCGCTCTTTCTGTATTGTTACCTTTCTACACTTACACTACGAGAAAGTTCATCTGCTGCAGTAATGAACAAAAAAAAAATCAATCTATGTATGAGGAACACATACCCTGTTATTACAAGCTGTTATGGGTTCCCTTAGGAAGGTTCTGTGAACCTTTGATCTGTCCTTTCTGCCTATTCATTCCTAGGTTTAGCTGAACTTAGATTGGTCCTCCAGGAGCTTTATCAAACCAGACTTCTGGGATTTATTTAATTAAGGAGCAATTAGTTTGCGCTGATTTCTATATCACTAAACAAAATGTTTATTGTCTTGGAAAGCTGGCTTGTCTCTGACCCTTTATTCAAAGTAAAACTGTTAAGTGAAACCAATTATTATCATTATTCTGCTGGAGACAGCCTAAAAATCACTCCCATTAGGTGTGCCATAGAGACCGCCATTGATGGGCTACTTTACACACTGTGAGAAACTGTTAGAATACACGTAACTCAAACAGGTAAGATACGTTCCATGTGTTAATCAGGATTTAAAAGACATTTAGCCTCAATTCACAAAGTTTTAGTACAAGGATCTTTATTTTCAGGCATGTGAATCAAATTTCAAATCTAAGTGGACTGCCTGGAGCTAAATAATAAATAATAACTTTTTGAAAATGTGGATCCTTATCCTGGTGTGTTGGGGTCCTTTCACACTAAGAAGTTTTTCCTGCATTTTTTCCTTGCAAGAAAAACTTAAGAAAAATGTTTCCCTTTAAATCCTTTGGGACTTTTCACACCACTGTGTTATAGGTGCAGTGTGTTTTAAAAAGTCCTGCATGCTGCATCTTTGGGGTGGTTTTGAAAACTGCACCAAAAATGCAGCTTCCCAATCGTTTTCCCAATGGAAATCGTGACACAATCATGGTAAAATTGCTGTAAAAACGCACAGTGATTTTGCATTTTTGGTGCATTTTTGAGTCACATGTTCATTTTACACAGGTGCATACAACCCAAAAACCCACCAGAAACACACTGCAAATGCATCTGAAACACAGATTTTGCATTTTTACTGTGATTTTGCTACAGAGCAATGTGAAAGTACCCTTAGCTTTGTGAATTGAGCCTGCTTTTTGGGCCAGGCTGATTTGGTGATGTGTTTTGGACCCATTTCATAAATGCCATCTTGTTTCAAAGTCTTTTATCAAACAGGCTTAGCCTCCCTGTCCACTCTTAAAGTGGAACTCCAGTTGACTCTTTTATTTTCTTTTGGATAGTGTAAATAGTGTGGAAAAGGGTTAGAACCAATCTTTAACCGCTTGCCGACCGCCGCACGAACATATACTGCGGCGGTCAGCCCCTCACAGGCAGAGTGACGTATCGGTACGTCACTAGCCTGGGAGGGTCTGGGGAGCGAGCGCGCGCCGCCGGCGGCGCGCTCCTGCGCGGTCACGGACCCCCCCGCGCGTGTGACCGGCGGACTCGATGTCCGCTGGTCACTCGGCAATCGGCGGGGGAGAGGGAGAAAGGCAGGCAGGCTGTGTAAACAAGCTGCCTGTCAGTTCTCCCTGTGTAGAAACACTTATCATACGGTTCTACTATGTAGAACCGTTGATCAGTGTAACTACACCTCAAGCCACAGCCAATCACAGTTAGAATCACGCCCCTAGGGACACACACAGCCCCTCCCTCTCAAATAAAGTTAACCCCTTCACTGCCAGTGTATTTTTACAGTAACAGTGCATATATATAGCACTGATTACTGTAGAAATGTTACTGGTAACCCCAAAAGTGTCAAAAATGTCAGTCAAGGGTCCGATCTGTCCGCCGCAATGTCACAGTACTGCAAAAAAATCGCAGATCGCCGCCATTACGCGTTAAAAAAAAAACAACAAAAATGACAAAAATCTTTCCCTTTGTTAGTAAACGCGATAACTTTTGCGCAAACCAATCAAAATACGCTTTTTGCGATTTTTTTTACCAAACATATGTAGCATAAAACAAATTGGCCGAAAATTTAAAAAGATTTTGATTTTTACTTTTTTTTGGGGGGAATTTCATATAAAAAAATGTGAAAAATATTGTTATTTTTGCAAAATTGACGCTCTTTTTTTGTTTATAGCGCGTGATCAAAAAATCGCACAGGTGATCAAATACCGCCAAAAGAAAGCTCTGTTTGTGGGAAAAAAGGACGTCAAATTCGTTTAGGTACAGCGTCGCACGACCGCGCAATTGTCCGTTAAATTCACGCAGTGCCGAATCGCAAAATACCCCCTGGTCGGAATGGGGGTAAAATCTTCCGGGGCTTAAGTGGTTAATCGCTGTCTGTACCTCTATTCAGGAAACTTACTTTTGGTTGTAAAGTCACATCTAATATATTATTTTATCATCCCTGTTTTAGGAACATATTAAATACAGTGTGTTTTTTTTTTTTTTAATTATAATGCTAAATACTTTCTTGCCCGGCTGTGTGGCCACATGTCCTCTCTCTGCTCTCCTTCTCGATCTAAGGAGGGCAGTTGGAGGGTCTGAGATTTCCCTCTGATGTATGCAAGCTAACAGAGGGAGGACGTGTGACCACGTGGCAGCCCTGGATAAAAGTTTTTAGCTTTAAAATTATAAAAAAATACCCACACTGTACTTAATATGTTCCTGAAACATAAAGAATAAAGATTAAATAATAGATATTACTTTACACTTTACCAAAGGGAAGAAGAAACTGCAACAGAATACTCAATCAAGGCAGGAGGAGAGGGGATGGGCAGGGAGGAGATCGGCTTCACAGTTCACACACAGACTATGGAAATGACAGGGAGAGAGGGAGAGATGCAGAGATGCTGAATACACAGCAGGATTATGGAGGCACATAATCTGACCACGCTATCAATGATCAGCAGCCATAAAAAGCATGGTCAGTACACACAGGGGAACACAGGAACAGGCTGGATCAGTCAGGTATTGTAGAACATGAAAAGGGAAAATTGACATGGAACAGGAATGTGTTCTTTTTTTAGAGTTAAAACCACTTTAAGCAAACATACAATATAGTATTATACACCCATAATATGTGTTAGATCAGTGTTGGCAAGCCTTGGAACCCTAGATGAATTTGGAACTACATTTCTCATGATGCTCATGCGCTCTGCAGTGTAGTTGAGCATCATGGGAAATGTTGTTGCAAAACATCTGGGATGCCAAGGTTCGCCATCACTGTCTTAGACCCTTCTCCCTTTAACGGCCATAATTGCCAATAACTCACCCTTTCCTCAGGGATATTAAACAGATGCACAAATTCTGTTAAAGCGGTTGAATCCTCAAAAAAAAAAAAAAAAAAAAAAAACAAACCCTGCAGGACAAAGGCATAATGAGCTAGTATGCATCCCATACTAGCACATTATGAAATACTTACCTTAGAACGAGGCCCCGACACAGTTGCCCGGACACCACTGAGGCAGCTGACATGTTCCCTCGGAGTCTCTTCCGGGTTCGGCGGCTCCGGTGCTGTCCGTGACGTCACGTCGCACATGCGCACGAGGGATGTTCACTTTCCGACAAGGAGCCGGCAAGGAGCTCTGAAGGTCCGGCAAGATATGCCGGACCTTCAGAGCGCATGTGTCCCTGGTGTCAGCGGCTGCATGCAGGGTGAATATCTCCTAAACTGTGCAGGTTTAGGAGATATTAATTTCACCTACAGGTAAGCCTTATTATAGGCTTACCCGTAGGTAAAAGTTAAAAAGCGGAGTATACTACCGCTTTAAGCTGTGAGTATTTAATTGATACCCTTGAACTTGTGTTCAATAAGCTATTTTACCAAATTATGCTGCTTTACTGCTAAGTAGTAATATCTTTCCTGCTGCAGCCAATTCCCCATTTCCCTACCCAAAACCTTATCTGTTTTCATCTATTATCCTTATATGTTATATTTAAGGAGGAACTCCGTGCAAAGACATCTTTACAAATTCTTAAGTGTAAAAAAGTTACTTCTTGGCAGGTCTGTTAACTGTGCACATCCCTTCTATTGACTTTGCAGTTCATACATGCAGATCCCTTCTATTGACTTTGCAGCTCATACATGCAGATCCCTTCTATTGACTTTGCAGCTCATACATGCAGATCCCTTCTATTGACTTTGCAGTTCATACATGCAGATCCCTTCTATTGACTTTGCAGTTTATACATGCAGATCCCTTCTATTGACTTTGCAGTTTATACATGCAGATCCCTTCTATTGACTTTGCAGTTCATACATGCAGATCCCTTCTATTGACTTTGCAGCTCATACATGCAGATCCCTTCTATTGACTTTGTAGCTCATACATGCAGATCTCTTCTATTGACTTTGCAGTTCATACATGCAGATCCCTTCTATTGACTTTGCAGTTCATACATGCAGATCCCTTCTATTTACTTTGCAGTTTATACATGCAGATCTCTTCTATTGACTTTGCAGTTCATACATGCAGATCCCTTCTATTGACATTTCTATTTATACATTTATATATACTTGATACTACAGCTATTGATGTACTGCAGCTATGAGAGATTTGGCTCTCATATAGGGAAGGGATCCTGTCATTTATCCATCCATCCTATACCCTTGTCCATTACAGAATGCCTTGTATATGTTGAACAATTCTCAGTATATAATATGGCTAAAAATTTAATTTAGACTATTCGAATCCAATATTCTGTGTTTCTGCCTGGGATGGACCATGCAGCACAATAACTGTATTATAGAAAGCATGTACTTTTCTATTTTTAAATAATTTGTAATCTTTACTAAAACGTAATTAATAAAAAAAAATTCACTACAATGGCAGACAGAACAGGAAGTGAAGGAAAATCCCTCCTTCTGTGTCAGATAGAACAGGAGCTGAAAAAAATCTCTAATTAGGCAAATTATATTTTATTAGCTTGTTGTGATGAATGTATATTCCTTTATTCCTTTGGTTTCAATCATCAAATTATGATTACAGAGTCCTAGGACTGCATTACAAGTCCTTAATTCAAGCAAACCTCTTTTTACCCTTTTAACCTCTTAGAGTTCTACCCTGATAAGACAGAGATCTTTATCTTTTTTTGCAGAAATCAACCATGAGCCCATAATTCAAACCTATGAGTCAATGGTGTATTTTGAGCGTTATTCCCGAGGTTTCCTTCCTCTGTACAAGGTTTCACCTTGTAAAAATAAATCAGTCATTGATATTTGACAATATTACCATGAAGTCACCTTTTCTAACATCCAAAGAAAGGAAAAGTCTATTTCCTGTGAAGCTGAAACATTATTTGTATTCTTGTAGATGAAAGGATAAGCAGGAAGTTTGTTAGCAGAACCCATCCATCAGTGTCCTCCCAGAAATTAATATTCACTGACTCTACATAAAATATATAATATTGAACCTTCAATTGGGCATTTCTTCTATTGTCCTATGAGGGTCATGCATTCAATATAACAGCATACTATTCATTTCTCTAGGTGGGATTCTGCTTAGTGATGTGCAGTTTCATTTGCATAGATATACCAGGTTTATTTACTAAAAATCAAACTCCACCTTTTAAGAACAAAAAAGTAAATTGTCCTGCCCTTGTAAAAGGAAAAAAGTAAAGAGCATTTTGCATGGCAATACTCACCTGGTCTCTGGCTCTGGTGCTGCCCTCTGAAGATCCAAGGTGCCCTAGTCTGGTACCAGGAAACCATGGCATCACATGACCAACTGCAAGCTACTTGTAACTAAAATATGTACTTTTTAATGTAAGGTATGGGTTCTTCTAGGAGAGAGGGGTGCAGGGGGTTGTTTGGGGGTAAAATCCTGGACATGGACTTGAAGCTAACCAGAAAAAACAATAAGAAATTAACCTGAACTCACCACAATGCAATGCTATGTGAAATTTCTTACACCAGCACCAAAACAGAAGAAATCAATTTAAATTAACCACTTCTGGAGCAGAAGGATTCCCCCCCCCCCCCCTAATGACCAGGCCATTTTTTGCAATACAGCACTGCGTTACTTTAAGCGATGTTGTACCCTAATAAAATTGATGTTCTTTTTTTTCCACAAATAGAGCTTTCTTTTGGTGATATTTGATCACCTCTGCGATTTTTTTTTTTTATATGCATTATAAACAAAAAAAGAGCGACAATTCTAAAAAAAACAACAACATTTTTTCCTTTCCCAATAAAAAAATTTAAAAAGTAAATTTTTTCATCATTTTAGGCCAATTCTGCTACATACTTAATCCCAATAAGTGTATATTGATTTGTTTGCTCAAAAGTTATTGCGTCTACAAACTAGGGGAAAGATTTGTGTCATTTTTTTTTACTCATGATGGCGGCGATCAGCGATTTTTAGCGGGACTGCGGCATTGCGGTGGACAGATCGGACACCTAACTGACATTTTTGACACTTTTGGGACCAGTGACATTACTACAATAAACAGTGCTAAAAATATGCACTGTTACAGTACTAATGATACTGGCAGTTAAGGGGTTAACACCAGGGGCAATCAAAAGGTTAAATGTGTCCCTAGGGGGTGCTTTCTAACTGTGTGTGGGGGATGGGCTTGCTGCATGAACACAGAGTCCTAAATAAGAGGAACACAGGACCCCTGTGTTTATAACTGACAGAACAGCAGTCTGCCATGTTTACAACGGCAGACCGCCGTTCTGTCTCCACAGGGAGCGATCGAGGAGCCCGGTGGCCACTGGATCCGCTGATTAGCTTCCCCTGTGAGGAATGAACACGCGCGCACCCCCCCCCCCCCCCGTTAGCAGTCCCGCAAAGTGACGTACAGGTATCTCGTTTCGCGGGACAGAGCCGCCCTGCCGCAGTAAAACTTTGCCGGCTGGTTGGCAAGCGGTTAAAGTTATATGGTTTATGCAAATATTATCCACATAAATTAAAGGGAACCTGCCACCACAAAAACATTACTAATATGTTTTTACTGTCCTGAAAAAATGATACATGTATTGCTTTTAATCCCCAAACCCAAGTGTGTGTGGGGAGCCATTATTACCTGTTCTATATGCATGTTTGTAGTTATTTTTAGCAGTACCGCGTGGCTGTTTACTCTATTTTCTTTAACCACTTAAGCCCCGGAAGATTTTACCCCCTTCCTGACCAGGGCCTATTTTGCGATTCGGCACTGCGTGACTTTAACGGACAATTGCGCGGTCATGCGATGCTGTAGCTAAACGAATTTGAAGTCCTTTTTTTCCCACAAACAGAGCTTTCTTTTGGTGGTATTTGATCACCTGTGCAATTTTTTGATCATGCGCTATAAACAAAAAAATAGCGTACATTTTGCAAAAATAACAATATTTTTCACATTTTTTATATGAAATTCCCCCCAAAAAAATGTAAAAATCTAAGTTTTTTAACATTTTTGGCCAATTTGTTTTATGCTACATATGTTTGGTAAAAAAAAAATCGCAAAAAGCGTATTTTGATTGGTTTTTGCAAAAGTTATCGCGTTTACTAACAAAGGGAAGGATTTTTGTCATTTTTGTTGTTTTTTTATTTAACGAGTAATGGCGGCGATCTGCGATTTTTTTGCAGTACTGCGACATTGCGGCGGACAGATCGGACCCTTGACTGACATTTTTGACACTTTTGGGGTTACCAGTGACATTACTGCAGTAATCAGTGCTATACATATGCACTGTTACTGTAAAAATTACACTGGCAGTGAAGGAGTTAACTGTATTGGAGAGGGAGGGGTTAAGTGTGTCCCTAGGGGCGTGTTTCTAACTGTGATTGGCTGTGGCTGCTATTGTAAGAACAGAGATCAACGGTCCTACATAGTAGAACCGTCTGATCTCCATTCTTACACAGGGAAGAATGACAGGTGGCTTTGTTTACATCAGCCGCCTGCCTTTCTTCCGGTGTAACGTATGATCGCGAGTGCCCAGTGGACATCGGGTCCGCTGGGCACACGCGCGGGGGGGGGGGTCCGTGACCGCGCAGGAGCGCGCCTCCAGCGGCGCGCGCTCGCTCCCTAGAGCCTCACAGGCTAGCGACGTAGTACTACGTCGCTTTGCCTGTGAGGGGCTGACCGCCGTCGTAAATAGTCGTCCGGCGGTCGGCAAGTGGTTAATAACCTTCAAAATGATCTTGTTAATAATATATTTTCTTATCTTACAAGCAAGGGCTATGGTAAATTGATATACACAAAATTACACTATTGCAATGGAACCCATTGTGCTGCTACATTTGGATAAATTCTATCAATTCTAAACTGTATCTTCTGACCTCTATCAAATGATGATTACTGTCAATTCTAAATGAATCAAGTTAGTGTGTGTGTGTATGTATATATATATATATATATATATATATATATATATATATATAAATACATATATATATATATATATATATATATATATATATATATATATATATATATAATTTCTTCAGTTATGTCCTGGTTTCTTGTCTAGGCAAATTATACATACATCCCAGGAGTCTTCAGGAGGATCAACAACTGGGTTACTTTTTAAGTAACCCAGAGGTCTTCAGGAGGGGAGGAGAGGAGGAGGGGTTTTCTCAGCAGAGTACACTCTCCTGCATGCATGCTTGAGCTAAGGGCAGATGGAATCCAGGAATTAATGCTACATAATTATTTGCCCTTAGTCAAAATGGCCACAGCCAGAAATGTAAGGGGGTTGTTTTTTTTTAAAGTGATTTCTTAACAAAATAAAGCATAGCGACATGGATGGATGGGGCAGTTTGCTTTGTATATTAAAAATGTATTAAATTGTGTTTTTGGTTTGTGGTGCTCAGATGCAGTGAAGATCCGCTTTAAAGTGTATTGTATTCGTACTGTCTACCCTCAAGTTGTAAAGGGATGAGTAAACTGTTGGTGCTATATAAATCCTGTATAATTATAATAGCATAATATATATATATATATATATATATATATATATAATATATAAATATATACACAGTATATAGTATATACTGTATATATCCACAACCCTATATTGTATCATAAATGCAAACAAAGGCAAATGCTTTATTTTAAACCATAAAAATATATGGGTTAATTTACTAAAAAAAATAAATACTTCTCAATTTGCAAAAGTGTATTTTCACTTTGTTTGGTGAAAAGGGTGAAGTTGTATTCACTTTCATTTTCCAATCATGTACAAGCCTTTCCCTTGCTCGTGACTGGGATTTTCAGAGTGAAAACAGGTTCACCTTATGCACTAAACTATGTGGACTTTACTTAATAGCTATTAAAAATAAACATAAAAAATAAAAAAAGTAGCAACTTCTAATGTAGCTTTTTCATGCGTCCACAGTATTAAAAATGTTTATTCACACCATCAGTGCTGCACTGCTTCAGCGTTGCTGTCATGCGCATACATCATAGACTGATCCACATGCCTATTTGTCTTTGTTTTATATTTCACAATTCAATTAAGAAATCTCTGTGTTTTGGATCCACACTACTCACTGTTCCTTTATGCATCGGTGCGCTGTCATCTCAAACCTTCCTTTAATACACCAGCCACATTTATGATAAATTTATATAAATGTGCCAATAACTGACATAGCTGTAATGTATAGCACCCTGCAGATCATAATTTTTAGCAGCGGAGTACAGGACAAAATTAGCTAATACTACTAAGCTCTTGTCAGCAAAACCTGAGAGTCACTGTGTTATTGGATTGTGAACAGACTCTCTTAATTAATATGAGGACAGTTCAGCAGGAATTATGGATTTTGTCCTTTTCAGTTTAATGAGCACTAAAGAGTATTAGTACATATATTACTCTGCCCCCGCTACAATCACAATGATTCCTTGTTGCACCATCCCTTCTTGAATAGGGTCCAAATTGTCATATTTTTTGTTTGGGTAATGACAAACTATTGATGTCTCCGAGTTCACAGGAATGATACAACCTTGGATGAAGCCAAGTCAATAGCTTCTGATGTTCACATTAGAGACTTTAAAAATCAATACAGTTTTCCTGTTATTCTTTTATGATTAAATCAATCCATGTTATTTACTCATTGCATAAAGAATGGATCATTGCAAAATAGGCAGCATACGTACAGCTTCCTGCAGACAGAAAGGTGTCTCTGACACCAACAAGGTTTACATATACAATTTGTGCACATTTTACTTTTATTATGAATGTATCTTATAGAGAATAGAGAGCTATTTACATCAGCCCCTTCCACAAAGGAGGTATAGGCCTTGCTATAAAAAAAAAAAAAGTGAACATTTGGAAGCGTTACTTTGTTTTTGTTGCTTTTTATTTTTACCCCTTTTAATTGGTTAGGATTTTTCACCAATATTTCACTGCTTAATGCATGATGGCATTATACTTTAAAACACATGTGTCAAACACAAGGCCCGGGGGTCGAATCCGGCCCTCCAGGCCATTTAATGTGGCCCTCACACCTCTCCTGCAGCTGCAGGAGAGCTCCAGACCTCCTCCAGACCCTGTGCTTTCTGCTTTCCAGCAATGCCTCCAGCTTTTTCCCAGCAGCAGTACAAGGTAAGGGTGGTGCACTGCAATAAAAGGTAGGGTGGGGGATTCAACTTCTGTTAGTGGGGAGGCTCCTGACATCTTATGTAAGGGTAGGGGATGCTCTGAACATCTAGTCTTACATATACAACCGGCCCTTTTGAGGGCAATCATATTGCTGATTCGGCCCTTGATTAAATGGAGTTTGCCACCCCTGCTTTAAAATGTTACTAAAATACTTGATGCTCCTAAATATCAATAAAGAAAATATTTATGAGACATTTTGTGGTTGTTATAAGTGAATAGCACCAAATTCATGATGATCATATAATGAGGGAAAAATGTATTTGATTTTGATTTTGTAGGCTTGCCCACTGACAAAGAAATGATCATTCTATAATTTTATGGTAGGTTTATTTTAACAGACAGAATAGATAGACAGAATAACAACACAAATATCCAGAAAAATGCATTTCAAAAAAGTTATAAATTGATTTGCATTTTAATGAGTTAAATAAGTATTTGATCCCCTATCAATCAGCAATATTTCTGGCTCCCAGGTGTCTTTTATACAGGTATTGAGCTGAGATTAGGACTACTCTCTTAAGCACTTAAGCCCCGAAAGATTTTACCCCCTTCCTGACCAGGGCCTATTTTGCGATTCGGCACTGCGTGAATTTAACGGACAATTGCGCGGTCGTGCGATGCTGTACCTAAACGAATTTGGCGTCCTTTTTTTCCCACAAACAGAGCTTTCTTTTGGTAGTATTTGATCACCTGTGCGATTTTTTGATCATGCGCTATAAACAAAAAAAGAGCGTCAATTTTGCAAAAATAACAATATTTTTCACATTTTTTTTATATGAAATTCCCCCCAAAAAAATGTAAAAATCAACATTTTTTTAACATTTTAGGCCAATTTTTTTTTTACCATATGTTTGGTAAAAAAAAATCGCAAAAAGCGTATTTTGATTGGTTTGCGCAAAAGTTATTGCGTTTACTAACAAAGGGAAAGATTTTTGTTGTTTTTTTTAACGCGTAATGGCGGCGATCTGCGATTTTTTTTGTGGGACTGCGACATTGGGGCGGACAGATCGGACCCTTGACTGACATTTTTGACACTTATGGGGTTACCAGTGACATTACTACAGTAATCAGTGCTATACATATGCACTGTTACTGTAAAAATGACACTGGCGGTGAAGGGGTTAACTTTTTTGAGAGGGAGGGGTTAAGTGTGTTTCTAGGGGCGTGTTTCTAACTGTGATTGGCTGTGGCTTGATGTGTAAGAACAGTGATCAACGGTCCTACATAGTAGAACCGTTTGATCACCATTCTTACACAAGGGAGACTGACAAATGGGGTTTGTTTACACTAGCCGCCTGCTCTTCTCCCGCTGTCACAGACGATCGCGAGTGCCCGGCAGACATCGGGTTCTGCCGGGCACACGCGTGGGGGGGTCCGTGACCGATCGGGAGCGGGAGCGCGCATCCGGCGGCGCGCGTTTGCTCCCAAAACCCTTACAGGCTAGCGACGTAGCCCTACGTCGCTATGCCTGTGAGGGGCTGACTGCCGACGTAAATAGTCGTGCGGCAGTCGGCAAATGGTTAAAGGGAGTGCTCCTAATCTCAGCTTGTTACCTAAATAAAAGACACCTGCCCACAGAAGCAATCAATCAATTAATCAGATTCCAATCTCTCCACCATGACCAAGACCTAAAAGCTGTCCAAGGATGTCAGGGACAAGATTGTAGACCTACAAAAGGCTGTAATGGGCTACAAGACCATCTTGGTGAGAGGGTGACAACAGTTGGTGCGATTATTCGCAAATGGAAGAAATGCAAAATAACTGTCAATTTCCCTCGGTCTGGGGCTCCATGCAAGATCTCACCTCGTGGAGTTTCAATAATCATGAGAACAGTGAGGAATCAGCCCAGAACTACATGAGAGAATCGTGTCAAGGATCTCAAGGCAGCTGGGACCATAGTCATCAAGAAAACAATTGGTAAAACACTACGCCCCGAAGGACTGAAATCCAGCATCGCCCACAAGGTCCCCCTGCTTAAGAAAGCACATGTTCAGGCCCATCTAAAGTTTGCTAATGAACATCTGAATAATTCAGAGGAGAACTGATACAAAATTGAGGTGGAAATATTATGCTTTGGGTTTTTTTTTTTTTCTGCTAAGGGTACAGGACAACTTCCCTGCATCAAAGGGAGGAGGATGGACGGGGCTATGTACCATTGAATCTTGGGTGAGAGCTTCCTTCCCTCATCCAGGGCATTGAAAATGGGTCATGGATGGGTATTCCAGCATGACAATGACCCAAAACACAAGGCCAAGGCAACAAAGGAGTGGCTCAAGAAGAAGCACGTTAGGGTCCTGGAGTAGCCTAGCCAGTCTCCAGACCCTAATCTCATAGACAATATGTGGAGGAAGCTGAAGGTTCGAGTTACCAAACAACAGCCTCGAAACCTTAATAACTTGGAGAGGATCTGCAAATAGGAGAGAAAAAAATTCTTCCGAGATGTGTGCAAACCTGGTGGCCAGCTACAAGAAACGTCTGACCTCAGTAAATGCCAACAAGGGTTTTGCCATCAAGCACTAAGTCATGTTTTGCGAAGGGGTCAAATGCTTATTTCACTCATTAAAATGCAAATCAATTTATACGTTTTTTGAAACGCGTTTTTCTGGATATTTTTGTTGTTATTCTGTCTCTCACTGGTAAAATGAACCTACCATTAAAACTAAAATTATAGACTGATCATGTCTTTGTCAGTGGGCAAATGTACAAAATCAGCAGGGGATCAAATGTTTTTTTTCTCTCACTGTATGTCTTTTTTTGTCTGTTATTCTGTTAAAATGTTTTCTTTTCCTTACTTTTAACTGGTAATCCTGCAAGTAACACATTTCCTATCATAGGGTTACAACGCTCATAAACTGGGGTTAATTAACGAAAACCGGAGAGTGCAAAATCTGGTGCAGCTGTGCATGGTAGCCAATCAGCTTCTAGCTTCAGTTTGTTCAATTAAGTTTTGGCAAAAAAAAAATTGGAAGCTGATAGGTTTCTCTGGAGAGCTGTACCAGATTTTGCACTCTCCAATTTTTGTATCAACCCCACTGTAAAATATATGTAGAGGAGCAACATTCTCACCCTAGGCTACTCAATTCTGATTTGGACTATGACCCTCTTCATTCTCCTCATCTCCATAACATAGAGGGTAGGTGTTCTGTAGTCCGAAGCGAGATCTAGAACAATACTAACTAATAAGAATGTAGTACAAGCAGACAGCACAGGCAATTACCCACTTGCTGGATTTCTAGCCAGATCAACGGATACTTTTTTCCACTTATCAAACAGATATTAGGAAATACTTAGAATAATATATTTAACAGACTAAAATGTTACAAATAATATTTATTAGTTAGGGTTTACATACACTTTAAAAGTTACTAAGGAGTTGAAAAGGGAACTTGCCTCAAAGTGGCAACATGCCTTGTCAGTTTTCTGCATTCGTTTCCGTGTCACAAAACACCTGAAAATAGACTTCTGAAATCATTCTAAATCATAGCGAAATCTAGTAGAGTTCAGGGAAAAATTATGTTTTTTACAAATAAGCCCTATAAAAGGTAATCATTGTGTTTTTACACGAGGCAGAACATATGAGCTATTATTCCAGTGTTTACCTTAAAGGATAAGTTCACCTTTCTAAAGGTTTGCAGGTAAAAAAATGTGCATTCATTTATTTATTTATTTCAGAGCCTGTAAAACATTGCACCCCCAATCAGCAGATCACAGGGGCATTCTCAGACTCCTGCAGACTGCCAGTGTATCTGCCTGCTCGTACCTCATACAGGCAGGCAGAGTAGTGCCCTGGTAGAGAACTACAAGCTGTCAGCCGCGGGGGGGAACATGTAACATGTTCCCAAAGGTGAACTTATCCTTTAACCACCTCAATACTGGGCACTTTCATCCCCTTCCTTCCCAGACCAATTTTCAGCTTTCAGTGCTTTGAATGGCAATTACTCAGTCATGCTACACTGTACCTAAATGAGATTTTTATAATTTTTTTTTCACACAAATAGAGATTTCTTTTGGTGGTATTTATTCACCACTGGGCTTTTTATTTTTTGCGAGAGCAAAAAATGGTTTAAAAAGAAATCCAATAAAATCAAATTTCATCATAAATTTAGGCAATAATGTATACTGATACATGTCTTTGGTAATAAAAATCCTGATAAGTGTATGATAATAGGTTTGTGTGAAAGTTATAGAGCCTATAAGCTAGCCTACCTATTATTGAAAATTGATCAATCCTGATGTACTGACTACCTATCTCATTTCTTGAGGCCTTAAAATGTCAGGACAGTACAAATACTCCCCAAATTACCCCTTTTTGTAAAGAGGACAGTCCAAGGTATTTAGTAAGAAGCATAGTGAGTTTTTTGAAGTTGCAAGTTTACACAAAATTGTCATATTAGCAAGGTATTTCTTACACATGGCATAGATAAAATTACAATTACACCCCAAAATATATTCTGCTACTTCTCCTGAGTATGGCGATACCACATGTGTGAGACTTTTCCACAGCCTGGCCACATACAGAGGCCCAACATCCAAGTAGCACCATCAGGCGTTCTAAAGGCATAAATTACACATTTCATGCCTATTTCGTACCTATCACATTTTTGAAGGCCCTGGAGCACCAGGACAATGGAATTACCCACAAAATGACCCCATTTTGGAAAGCAAACACCCCAATGTATATTCTATGAGGCATAATGAGTTTTTGAACATGTCATTTTTTTCCACAAGTTTTTGGACAATGTGGAAAGAAAATGAAAACATTTTTTTTTTTTTTTACACAAAGCTGTCAATTTATAAGATATTTCTAACACAGAGCATGCGCATGCATGCTCTGTGTTAGAAATAGCAAAAATACACCCCAAAATACATTCTGCTACTCCTCCTGAGTGTGGCAATACCCCATGTGTGACACTTTTCCACAGCCTGGCCACATACAGAGGCCCAACATCCAAGTAGCACCTTCAGGCGTTCTAGGAGCATAAATTACACATTTTGTTTCCTGAGTACCCATCACAATTTTGAAGGCCCTGTGACAGGAGTTGATCACTGGGATGTGGAAGATGCTCACTGGGACAGATGTGGCAGATCACGGACAGATGTGGCAGATTATCACGGACAGATGTGGCAGATTATATGGACAGATGTGGCAGATTATCATGGACAGATGCACCAGATGGTCACTGGCAGATGTGGCAGAGGATGTGTGCCAGATGATCACAGACAGATGTGGCAGATTATCATGGACAGGTGTGGCAGATGATCATGGACAGGTGCGGCAGATGATCATGGACAGATGCGCCAGATGATCACGGACAGATGCGCCAGATGATCACAGACAGATGGACCAGATGATCACTGGCAGATTTGGCAGATGATGTGCGCCAGATTATTACGAACAGATGTGGCATATTATCAAGGACAGATGTGGCAGATTATCATGGACAGATGCACCAGATGATCACTGGCAGATGTGGCAGATGTGGCAGATGATTTGCACCAAATGATCACAGACAGATGTGGTAAATTATCACAGACAGGTGTGGCAGATGATCACGGACAGATGCGCCAGATGATCACGGACAGATGCACCAGATGTTTACAGACTGATGTGCCAGATGATCACAGACAAATACGTCAGATGATCACTGGCAGATGTGGCAGATGATGTGTGCCAGATGTGCACCAGATGATCACGGACAGATGTGGTAGATCATGTGCACCAGATGATCACGGACAGATGTGGCAGATGACGTGCGCCAGATGATCACAGACAGATGCGCCAGATGATCACTGGCAGATGTGGCAGATGATGTGTGCCAAATGTGCGCCAGATGATCACAGACAGATGTGACATATGATGTGCATCAGATGATCATGGACAGATGTGGCAGATGACGTTCACCAGATGTGCGCCAGATGATCATGGACAGATTCGGCAGATGATCACGGACAGATGGGGCAGATTATGTGCACCAGATGATCACAGACAGATGCGCCAGATGATCATTGGCAGATGTGGCAGATGATGTGTGCCAAATGTGCGCCAGATGATCACAGACAGATGTGACATATGATGTGCATCAGATGATCATGGACAGATGTGGCAGATGACGTTCACCAGATGTGCGCCAGATGATCATGGACAGATTCGGCAGATGATCACGGACAGATGGGGCAGATGATGTGCACCAGACGAATATTGACAGATGTGCCCAATGATCACGGACAGATGTGGTAAATGATCATGGATAGATGTGGCAAATGATCACGGACAGATGTGGCAAATGATCATGGACAGATGTTCACTGTAACAGATTATTGTACTGGGACAGATGTGTGACGGGTGTTTTTACTGTGTTGGGGGCACTGTGTGTTGGGGACACTGTATTGGTGTATTGGGGACACATTGTGTGGACACTAGCAGGGTGATCAGCAATTTAAGAGCAGTAAAACAGCTCTATACTCACTGATCGCTGCCTGCCAGCACTGATCCGCTCCCTATTTTAGGAGAAGCAGAGCCAATCGCAGTGACAATGGCTCTATTGACATCACATGACGGCTGTGATTGGACACAGCTGTCATGTGATCAGGAGGGCCAATCACAGAGCCCTCCTGCCGAACGGTGTTACGCTGTGTCCAGGGGACACAGGCGCACCAAGATTGTGCAGCTGTGCATGCACGTGGCTGCGCGATCTCCCTCCTTCTGAAGGACGTTCCTGAACGTCCACTCAGAAGGAGGAAGCTCCCATCCGGTCGTATATGTGCATTGGCCGGGTGGGAGGAGGTTAAAGAGGAGCTTCAGTCAATTCAGCAAAAATTAAAAGTCAGCAGCTGCAAAAACTGTAGCTGCTGACTTTTAATAAACAGACACCCACCTGTCCAAGGATTCAACGCTGCCCTCAGCCAAGATGGTTACTGGTCTTTGGATCCCCGGAACTGGCATGTTAACTGTGGGAAGCCTGCTGTGACTCCTTGTGGCTTCCCCACTAGCTACCCACTGCGCATATGTGATCCTCACACCATTTGTAAATGGTCCTGCAGCCTGCTGGGATCTGTGATGCGTCCCAACAGGTTGTGGGCAGGGAGGTGGGAGGAGAACTCCTGGTGAATCTGCCACGGCAATCCGCCTGGACGTGGGAGCAGGTTCCTATTAAAACCAGGTACCCGCTTTCAGCCCAAAAACAAATTCAAATGTGGCAGATGAGTTGGTGAGAAGAAGGAAGAGTGTAACTTCCGCTTTTGAGTGCATACTGTATCTATGGTCTAGATGTAAAATATAATATAGATATTAATTTCCTCTTTGTATTTCAAATATTTTAAGCCTACTATTAATTGGAATGTTTTTGGAGATTGTAGCCTTACTTTGTGAAGATCCACACAGATTTACTTCCTTGAATTCTGTGACATGTATTCACTATACTCTGCGAGTAGGCACTGCTGTGTTACACAATAACTGAGAATAAAAAAACCTGATTTTGCTCAACTACCTCTTGTATGGATATCAAAAATGTTGCTTCAACTCACTAGAACAACTAGAAAAAATGTTATTGGTATTAAGCAGATAGAAATATCAAGTTAATAAAATGGTACCACATCACACAATCTCACTCATATTGTCAAAAAGCATAGATGTCCACCTCACTATTATTATGATAGATAAACACCAGAAACCAAAGGTAGCTAGATATTCTTTCCTCCTTAATAATGTAATGCCAACAGATGGGGAAAACGTTGTGCCCAGCCCTTTCAGTGCCATGGAGTCCTCATTGTGTGAAAATTCCAAACTCCTTTGGTAAATCAGACTCCATATGTGAGGTACTCAACTCATTCTAGTGAAAAAAAAAAAAGCGCTAGTGTAAAAAAAAAAAAATCAATTACTCAACTCATTCCACAAGATGTAGACAACCATCAATTGATTACTTTATGTGACATTTGTAAAGCTTATGTGCTCGGCAAATTAATATATTAAAGGGCTCATCAACCATGTAAATAGAGCCTGACTAGTTTTAACAAGGTTCTTAGTGAACTGGAGCGAGTTGCATTAAATTTTGTCAGTAAAGTTTTATTTCATGGTACTGTTATGCCTTCCCAAGTGACAATATTTGTCAAAGGTTCTAACCATTGGAATCCACCCTAGGAGGTACTTCTGACCCAGCTTGGTAATGGAAATTCACAATATCAATTTTTACATTTTTAATTAGAAACATTTTAAACAGATCTCATTACTAACATGAAAGAATAGCAAAGTATTTACATTTCAAAATTTATAGGCTATTAGGTGTTGCTGTAATTAATATACCCATGCTAAGAAATACTTGAGTGAAGATGACAAATGGCAAGGGTTTTGTAAAATTAATTTTTTGTAAAATAGTCATTAGGTTAAAGTTATGAAGGACTCGCATTAAGCCTGAAGTAGGCTCTGCAAACTGGTTGAAGTAAAAAAAAAAAAAATAGATCCAAGTCGGCTAATCTATTCCATTATGGTGCACAGTAATTAAATAAACCCAAATAGCAAGACATTGCATTTAAAGATAAAATCCTCATGGTTGACTTAATAAAGATATAGAGTTAAAAAAAAGCCTCATGTTTGATGTTGCACATGGAAGTAAAGAAAGATATTAGAGCATGTAACAAACTACATTTCAAGATAACTAAAACTGCTAAGCAGTAGCAGAGAACAGCATGCAGAGTGAATGGCCTAAAGAGGCACCATTGTTATACTACAAATCTACAGCCAACATAAAAAATGTGTGAACATTTTTTCATCATGGCCAATATTTACTCTTTGAATCAACATCCACAGGTAACGTTTTCATGAATGTTTTATTAAGCTTTGTAAGACTGGCACAATATTTATTATTATAAAAGTAGACGTAACCCCTACCTAAATGCAGGCTACTTTGCTTTTCTTTCTCTTTAACTGCATTTCAGTTCTGCTGGTCCCCTGCAGCCAACCATGTCTACATGCATGCTCTTTAACTAACACTGAGTGGTAGGGTTGCCACTTGTCTGGGATTTACCCATACTTGGTTTTTAATCATGTGTCTGGGCTTCAGTCTGCCTGAAACCCAGACACATTATTCAGACCGGACTGTGGCTCTCTAAGCTCCAGGGCCACCCTGAGGCCACCCTGTCCCACTTGGACAGGAGGGGCTTTATTTTCCTCCTGCAGCAACTGAATGCTGGTGAGAGGGTGAGGAGGATTGGCGGATTTCAGCCACTGAAGGTGGAAAATACAGCCAATCAGCTCTACTAAACCCCCCCCCCCCCCACTGCCCCTCCTGTCCATGCTCCACTTCTTTCTGCTGCTTGCCCCCTGCAGCGCTGCTGGCTTCCTTCCTCTCCTCTCCCCCTGGCTGCTGCAGGGGATGTTTTAGGATGGAGGGCAGGGGAAGGGGCCAGTAAATATATCATATGTTTGCACATGAGGGTGGTGGTCTAATGCCAGTACATGTTGCACAGCCACTTCACATCTGAAGATATAAATGCACAGTGCCTTGCTGCCCTCTACGGACTGGGGATATCTCAAAGACAACTGGAAAGACACAAAAGAAGAAAGGTCACACCATCCTAGAGCCTTATCTCTAAAACCATTTATTAAAATAGGTTGAAATGTATCTACTCACAAACGATATGACTGGCAAGGCACATCCAAGTAACACAATCGATCTGTCCACTCCATGTGTTCCTGCACCTGGGAGGACATCACCTAGGATCCAAATGACATGACTGACAAGGCACATCAAAATAACACAATCTGTCCATTCCACATGCTTCTGGACTTGGGAGGACATCACCCAGGATTCAAATCGCGTTTTGAGGGAGTACCCTCTTCCTCAGAGTTGAAACTTCTAGGGTTCTTACTACTTGCCTTTATATACATCACTGACAATAGCATACATTCCATTGCTCCTCCCATTCCTGGGGTGGGTCCATTACTCCAAGGTCACATGACACACCAATCAGAAATAATAAAAATTATAATATTTGTAGTTGTAAAAATATCTAAGTTTAGATGTTTTTACTACTACTAATGTTAATATTATTCTTATCATTATTTCTAATTTGGATGTCATGTGAACCCATCCCAGGAATGAGAGGAGCAATGGAACCTTATGCTATTGCCAGTGATGTATAAAAAGGCAAATAGTAAGGATCCTGGAAATGTTTTAGCTCTGAGGAAGAGGGTACTGCCCTCGAAACGCTTAAGACATTTGAATCCTAGGTGATGTTCTCCCAAGTCCAGGGACATGGAGTGGACAGATCGTGTTACTTTGATGCGCCTTGTTTGTCATGTTGTTTGTTAGTAGATACTTTTACACTTTTTTAAATAAATGGTTTTAGAGATAATGTGCTAGGCTAGTGCACCCACTCTTCTTTTGGACACCACTTCTGCCCTACTGACGCATCCACTACTCTGACACCGTCGACTGCTCTTCTGATATCGTTCACATCCCTTCTGACACCATCCACTGCTCCACTGACACTATCCACATTTAAGGTAGGCTAAGTTTATATTTTTACAGTTACATGTGTTGTATTATTATAAGCATATTTTATGGGCACAATAATGCATTTGTTTTATTTAACCTTGACCTTTTAAGCCCCTCCCACTGTTAAGGCAATTGACCACACCCACTTTTCTTCTTACTACTCTCCTTTATGACATTTTAGTGATTGGGTTTACATAAACTTTAATAATAACAAGGAGTGTATGCGTGTGCACAAGTATGCTAAAGTGCAGTTGACATGGATGTATTGTCCTTTTAGTAACTGAGATGTTTGTATTATTAAATAATTTATGCTTTTTCATTGCATTTAAATGCAACTGACTTCTGCATTCACTAGCATAATGATTCATTAAGATATTTATTTCAAGAAAGTCTTTATAATTACCAAGTACATTTTTTCGTGGTTGCGATCTTTGATGCAATGTCACTCAAATATATTTGAGCTACAACATAGTGAAAATTACTAATAATACAATACTCATATAATTATCAAGAGACTTGTTATTAAAGTGTTTGCAATTTTGAAAAATAATCAACAGTTATTCACACTCATTTGTAGCCTGTGATAAAATTATCATTTTCCTTTGTTGTACTTTGCATAAAGTAAAAACCTAATTTAAATGAATAAAATTAACATTTGATTGCTAACAATAGTTTATAAATTGAATTTAGATATAACTCCAGTTTATTTTAAAGGCATTCATTACATAATATGCACACAGCGTGTTTTTGCATTCTACTTTGCATTCTTGGTCTCATTAGGGAAAATAAAACTATTTTTGGGATTTATTTTCAGATGATCCCACCACAGAGAGAGACAAAAAAACATGAAAAGGGTTTATAGTACACACAAGTGAAAACTGAAAACCCTTAAAACGTACAGATATACCAGATATACAGTATATTCTACTTACCCAGGAATTCTGTTTTTATCCAGATACAGATACAACAGGCTAATCTGCTAAAGAAATTGAGAATGTTCACACAATCAATTGCAATGTATTTACTGCATTTATCCAGTTATGTAAAAAGCAAATTCCTTATTTAACCTGCACAAGAGTGGATAACCTAAGTGAAAATTCACACAATTTATAGTGTGAAGATTCTCGACTCCTTTAGTAAATCAGCTGCAATGTATTAGCACCCCTTCACACCAAGTGTGTTGTAGTAATGCATGGCAAATGCAAGCATTTGAATTGGTGGGCTACAATGCCATTAATTATAAATGGCTATTCATTGTGAAAAGCACCCAAATTCACCTCCCAACACACACATGTTCTGTAACACAGCATATTGCACTGCGAAAAATGTACACAGTACCTATTTTTTAATGTGGTGAGGTGCAATGCAGTCCATTAATTTTTTTTCTTACTTACAATTGCATGTGTGATTAACAGTGGATGAAAAGTGGTTAAAGTTGACCAAAAATTGCCACATGCATTGCATTCTTCGGAGAGTTAGATGTCTCACTGAGAATAGTCACAAAGGAGACATGGGTCAGTTAGAGACACAACCCAGAAGAACAAACAATCCAATATTTTTTACATTTGGCTGAGGATGGATGCAGTGTATAGTTATCATACTATTTCCTTTTCTGAATAGGAAGGCTATGGTAGTTATCTACTTGCAAAAAAGGAGGTATGGAAGATAAACCTATAGCAGCCTCCCAACCCTTTCCATACCTGTCATGGCCACATTTCTGGCTATTCTGCACTTTGTGATGGTGCTATAGCTTGTCTGTCCCTTCCTACCTCCTGCATTTTACTTTTGGTCAGTTATGCTGCCCAGGACAGCCATTGTGAAGTAAGGCACCAGCTGTGCCAACCCCCCCCTCCCCCAAATATTTTGCTTGCTTAAATTAAGTGTGGACATCATGAGTTTGTAGTTGCACCTTAATATGGAATTTTAATCATCATACAGACATTTGCTAAGAAATGAAATGTGGTGTTATCTGGAGCCCAGTGGTCCTAGTATGGTCCTTGGTGAAAGTGTTGAAAATGAAAAAAAAAACCCATGCAAATGATACACAGAAATATATTGTGCTCGTTATGTGTTTTCCAGGACACCAACCTTGAGCTAGGTCCAGTGGTGGGTTTTCAAGCAAGAACATACAATAACCCTGGTGGCAGTAACCCAGAAGCTAATGGAGAGGTATTTAAGGGTTCATTATCCACAGGCTTACTTTAGAAGGTCTGCTGTAGTGCTTGAGGAACGTGGGCAATGGCCAACTGATTATATATTTTCAGTAAAAACAATATTACAGTTCATGGGGTAAACTACTGATTGTTTAGCAGCATATCATATATAGCAGCAATCATGTGCTATAGCAGGCATTCAGAAAAAAAACTTTTATCAGTTAAATATAATTAAAAGTGAAATCTAATCTCTGGTATCTGTTGGTCATTGTGCCTCTTTTCTCCTTGCTCTATAAATTAAGTCTTATAAGCAATTTTGTTTTACAAGAATAGATGTTTTGCTAACCTTTCATGTATTTTCCATTTTTTCAAGCGTATTCATTTCTTGAAACTGTTAAACACAGCGGTTTCAATAGCCAGTAATTTTACTTGTTCTGTCTCTTGTTGTATATTTTTTACTTGTGGTTAGTTTTTCTAAGTTCTAACATAAAAAAATTAGAAAAACAATGGCAGCTTTCACATTTGAGCAGCTATTCAAATGCAAACGCTGCAGCCTGGTTACCTTGTATAATTGATCACTAAAATACTACTACAAAATTATACTGTTCCCTTCCTATGTAGTTTAGTTTATGTTATTTAAAATGGCTCTAAGTATATATTTTACATCAGGGACAAAATAGGACATTGTGCATGGGGGTCTTTCTGTCCTTTTTTAACCTGTTTCTAAATTAATGACCAGTGCAATCAGAGCAAAGAGTACAATATCAGTGATCAATCAACAATAAGAGCACCTTAACAATTGTATATTTTTTAATAATTGTCAATCAAATAAACAGTTTTAATAAAATTAAACCATCATATGTGTGTGGAAAATTAGTTCTTAGAAGTGACAACTCGGTGACCTTAGTTTTTAGCAAAACACTCCTAGTGGCCAGAACATTTACAACATTTCTACATCTCATATAGCCATCCCTATTTTATAATGCACCCCCCTCCCCAGTAACCCCCGGATGAACCCATAGTGCTTAAAACTAAACTCTAGACACATATGCAAGACACAAATTAATGTCCTGCATAATTATGTTTATTTTTAATGCATGTAAGTAATTGAATTTAAATACCTGACTATCTGAGTGGATGAAGAAGCATATGCTGACAAGGAGCATGCTGTCAGGAAGCGAAAGCAGAGTGACAGGGAGATGAGATCATCATTGTACTGCTTCCCCTTCACTAAATGGGTTACATGATGCTGACGTCATTCAACCTCTGGGTGCAGTTTAGCTCAGGAGGACTGGAGGGAGTTAGCTTTGTTTCAAATAAATCTAAGTGTGTCTTTAATTAGAAACTGTGCTTTTCCCATACAGGAATTGTATCACAACTTAGAGAGCTGAGGTCTTTCTCCCGATCCCCATGAGATAATGCTGGGTGCTTTAGGGGCTAATCACCAAGCACCACTGTTGTCATGTGGGACAAAAAGTAGTTAATATTAACTTTGGGTTAACGTGTCTCTGTCATGACAGAGGAATGAGGGCTGCAATTGCTGGACTCTTTCTGAAAATAATAGATGCTTGGTTGTGTCTGACATTAATCTCTCCCTCTCTACTGGCACTCTCCCCTCCTCTCTTAAGCATGCACATATCACCCCCATACTTAAAAAGCCCTCACTGGACCCCACCAACCTGAGCAACTTAAGACCTATCTCGTTGATATGGACATGAGGACTCGAAGGCATACAATGTGATTAGAGGAGAAGCGTTTTAACCTCAGGCAACGTGGGGGGTTCTTTACTGTTAGGGCTACAAGATTGTGGAATTCTCTACCACAAGAGGTGGTTTCTGCGGGAAGTATGGTGGCTTTTAAAAGACTCTTAGACGTACATCTCAAGGATCAGAACATTCAGGGGTATGAGAGATGATTACGGCCACATACACCTACACAGGTTGAACTGGATGGACTATTGTCTTTATTCAACCTCACCTACTATGTAACTATGTAACTATGTTGCTCTCATTCACCTCTAAACTTTTAGAACACTTAGTTTACAACTGTCTGAGCTCCTAGCTCACTGAAAACAACCTTCATGACCCCTACAGCAGTGTTGTCTATATTCCCCTCACACACATTACTTGGGAACAAGGCTCATCGATAGTGGGTGCTGCAGCAACTACCAGCTGGATACTGGAAACATCACACATAAATGCACCTATTGGCCAGCACACCAAGGATCCTTAAATGTGGTCCAAAGTTTTTTATTGCTGAAAGATCACATCACAAGAGCTACTTTTTTCCCAAAGGTTTTAATTGCAGAAAGATCCCGTCACAAGAGCAAGTGCAATATTTTAGAGCCTCACAGGACCCCTTCTTCAGGCATGTGATCATCACATACCTGACAAAGGGGTCCTGTGAGGCTTTGAAACGTTGCATTTGCTCTTGTGATGGGATCTTTCTGCAATAAAAACCTTTGGATGACATTTGAGGCTCCTTGGTGTGCTGGCGAATATGTGCATTTATCCCCTACAGCAGTGGGCTCAAAACTGCGGCCCAGGGGCACTATTGTTTCCACCAATAATAGGCAGTATTTTCCCACTCATACCAGTGACAGGACACTATTCCTCCCACTTATACCAATGATGGGGCATTATTCCTCCCACTCATATCAATGATGGGGCACTATTCCTCCCACTCATATCAATGATGGGGCACTATTCCTCCTACTCATACCAATGATGGGGCACTATTCCTCCCACTGACACCAAGGATGGGGCACTATTTCTCCCCATAATATCAATGATGGGGCACTATTCCTCCTCCTACTGACCGAAGGCGCTATGTGATTTATTTTATCCCACTGACCACCAAGCCTGAGGCATTGTTTGCTCGCACGGAATACAGGACATTTTCTTTTCCCACAGGCAACACAGTCCAGCCCCCCTAAAGTCTGAAGGACAGTGGACTGTCCATTTGTTCAGAAAGTTTGGAGACCCCTGCCCTACAGTCTGGCTTTTGCTTGCAGCACTCCACAGAAACGGACCTACTAAAACTCACTAATGATTTACTAACTGCTAAAACCAATGTCCACTACTCCATACTCTTACTACTAGACCTTTCTGCAGTCTTTGATACTGTTGACCACCCGCTCCTTCTCAATTAACTCTACTACCTTGGCTTCCAAGAATCTGCTCTTCCCTGGTTCTCCTCCTATCTATCAGAGCATTATTTAAGTGTTACCTACAACTCTCTCTCCTCCTCTCCACTTAATCTTTACGTAGGGGTCCCCCAAGGTTCTGTTCTTCAACTCCTTCTCTTCTCTATCTACACCTTCTCTCTTGGTCACTCAATACCCTCCCACAGCTTCCAATACCATCTCTATGTCCATGACACCCAAATCTATTTCACTACTCCTAACCTCACTCCTTCAGTCTTCTCTTGCATTACTAACTTACTAACTGACATATCACCATGGATGTGACACCACTTCCTCAATCTAAATCTTTCTAATACTGAGCTTGTAATATTCCCCCTGCTCATGCCCTCATCACTGACTTTTCCATAAAGATCAATAATACAACTATCAGTCCATCCCCTTACTTCAAGGTACTAGGGGTATTCTAAAGCCTGGTACAAACAGGCGTTTTTTTTTCTTTCATTCAACCCAGCGGGCTGAATTAAAAAAAAAAAACTCAGGAGTTTGCTGTACTAACTATGCAATGTTAGTACAGCAATCTCCCCGCTGTGCTATTTTGTTCTGACAGGGGAACCATCCCTCCACCAGAACACACTGGTCAGCGCTCGCAGCCATTGGCTGCAAGCACTGATCGGCTGCTGGTTTTCCACCATAATCCTTCAACAGAAGCTAGTAGTGAGACTGTCTTCTGTCGGACGAGGAGCAATACAAACGGGCTGAAAGTCAGCTGGTAACTGCCGAACCATCCGTTTTCTGACGATGTTTGGCCTGTGTGCACCCAACATTAGATTCTGACCTGCCCTTTCGGTTCCAACTCTGGCCACCTTTAGGCAATCCCTAAAAAAACATCTCTTCAGGGAAGCCTATCCCACCTCCAACTAACAACTGAACTTTTGACTCTTCCATCAGCTCATCGTCCACAGTTTTTACTTTTTGTACCACTTGTCCCACCATATTGGAATGTAAGCTCTATGAGCAGGGCTCTCTTAACCCTCTTGTGTTTTACTGTATTGTACATTAACTGTACTGTTGCTATATAAATCCTGTTAAATATTAGTAATATTAGGTGACTGTCAGAATTCCTTATCGTAATGCATGTTTTGGATCAGGGGATCTGTCAGCATTGAAACTAAAGCATCAGCGTGGCAGTCAGGGAATTAGCATTTTCAAACTAAGAAGGCAGCAATGAAGCCATCAATTATTCTTTCACGACAGAATCGCTTTAAGTGTTTGCTAAAAGTTAAAGGTAGGGTTTAGAAGTTCATCTAAGCTTTGGGGTTAGATTTAGAATCTGGATAATCGTTACGATCTAGATAAAGAATATGGGTTAAAATGTATGGTTTGTGTTTAGGGGTTAATTTGAGGTTGAAAAAAAAATGTGTTAATGCTTCTGCTTCTCAAGTCTTCCTGTTGGTCAGTGAGGACACCATCACAATAAGGAATCGATAGGAAGAATTATGACTTGGGAGAAGCCAACTTTAGCTTTTTTGTTTTGAAATTGCTCTTGCTATGTATTTTTCCATTAAATAATCAATGCAAAACTGTAAAATTTTATATTAAGATTAAAGTTTATAATCAGGGTAATGGTAAGCTTTGCTGGTGTGCCAATCTTTTTGCAACTAATAGTTACTTATCTTGTGCAGAAACACAACGCATTGAAATATCACAAACTTCATCGGTGGTAATGGTTAGAAAACTGTATCTGATATCTCCAAATGAAAAAAAAAATAAAAATATATATATATATATACAGTGTCTCCCAAAAGTGAGTACACCCCTCACATTTTCGTAAATATTTTATTATATTTTTTTATGCGACAATACTGAAGAAATTGCACTTTGCTACAATGTAAAGTAGTGAATGTACAACTTGTATAACAGTGTAAATTTGCTGTCCCCTCATAACTTAACATACAGCCATTAATGTCTAAACCGCTGGCAACAAGTGAAAATTCCAAATTGGGTCCAAAGTGTAAATATTTTGTGTGGCCATCATTATTTTCCAGCACTGCCTTAACCCTCTTGGGCATGGAGTTCGCCAGAGCTTCACAGGTTGCCACTGGAGTCCTCTTCCACTCCTCAATGATGACATCACAGGGCTGGTGGATGTTAGAGACCTTGCACTCCTCCACCTTTCATTTGAGGATGCCCCACAGATGCTCAATAGGGTTTAGGTCTGGAGAAATGCTTGGCCAGTCCACAACCTTTACCCTCAGCTTCTTTAGCAAATCAGTGGTCATCTTGGAGGTGTGTTTGGGGTCTTTATCATGTTGGAATACTGCCCTGCGGCCCAGTCTCTGAAGGGAGGGGATCATGCTCTGCTTCAGTATGTCACAGTACAAGTTGGCATTCATGGTTCCCCCAATGAACTGTAGCTCCCCAGTGCTGGCAGCACTCAGGCAGCCCCAGACCATGACACTTCCACCACCATGCTTGACTGTAGACAAGACACATTTGTTTTTGTACTCCTCACCTGGTTGCCGCCACACACGCTTGACACCATTTGAACAAAATAAGGTTATCTTGGTCTCATCAGACCACAGGGCATGGTTCCAGTAACCCATGTCCTTAGTCTGCTTGTCTTATGCAAACTGCAGGCTTTCTTGTGCATCATCTTTAGAAGAGGCTTCCTTCTGGGACGACAGACCAATTTGATGCAGTGTGCAGCATATGGTCTGAGCACTGGCAGGCTGCCCCCCCCCCTCCACCCCTTCAACCTCTTCAGCAATGCTTGTTCTGATATGATGCTGAGCATGTGCACTCATCTCCTTTGGTCAACCATGGCGAGGCCTGCTCGGAGTGGAACCTGTCCTGTTAACGCACTAATGAGTCACATGACACCAGGGAGTGAAAATGGTTAATTGGGCCCAATTTGGACATTTTCACTTTGGGTTGTACTCACTTTTGTTGCCAGCGGTTTAGACATTAATGACTGTGTGTTGAGTTATTTTGAGGGGACAGCAATTATACACTGTTATATAAGCTGTACACTCACTACTTTACATTGTAGAAAAGTGTCATTTCTTCAGTGTTGTCACATGAAAAGATATATTAAAATATTTACAAAAATGTGGGGGGGTGTACTCACTTTTGTGAGATACTGTATATATATATATATATATATATATATATATATATATATATATATATATTGTATCTATAATGATGGGGTTGGAATACACAATGAATTATGGTTGTAGCTTTTGACCCTGTATGACCTAAATTTGGGGAATTACATCTACAATAAGTTATGAAGGAATCATCTTGTTTACAGCAAGGCATGTATGTCTATAAAAGACCACACCTTAACAGCGGCCTGAAACCTGCCAACACACATGTTAACCATCCTGATTGATGGCCTTGTTCTGCATATTTTCAACTCCCTTTTGTTTAGTACAGTTGCAAATAGCAGTAAATACTCATAAGTCAATAAAGCTGCTTTTACCTGTACAGCAGAGGACACGTAGGTTTAGCCACTTCTACTACTAGTAATATGAGATGTTTAGGATCATGTGGTTCTCCATTCATAAAATCCACCCTTTTTGCAACCACACCTGTCTGTTAGCTACCTTGGTGTTATGCATATTCAGAATGCTTACAGTTGATTCATAGGAGCTTGATGTCCACTGTTCTACAATTGTCTTGCACAGGTGGGTCAGTCTAGTAGTTTTATTAGTTGTGTGTAGTAGTTAGCACTACTACAGTGAAATCAGCAATCTTCCAGATCCTTTGCTGGGCTGCTTCCCTTCTTTACACTAACCAGGGGGGGGGTTGCTCGCTTGGCACTGCCACCATTGACTGAACGCTTTTTCAATGAATGCAAGGTATTTTCTAACTGAACAAGGTGGAAATTGTAATATCACCACCTCTCCTTTCTACCTTGTCCAATTAGAGAACACCCTATGTTCAGTAAAGGAACCCAAGGTGCTACGTAAGAGAAAGGCATTGGTTTGCTCATGAAACCTTTATACGTAAACACACCCACAGACAATATTTTAATTATCTGGTTATTATAGGAGTGGGTGAATAGGACAATGGTTTTAAAGAGAATATTGTATGTTCTATCAATAAGGAACAGCTGACAGTTATAAGCATAGTAATGTTATGTGAAGGTGTATAGGCAATATGTTCATAATGGTATATCTCAAGACAAAACCTTTTTTTTCGTTTTGGATAGTGTGGGGAGGGGTTAAACCTTCTATCAGACTTTTATATCACTGTGTGTCCCCAGAGGGGGGATTCTCCCCTCTGTTTGTCCTGGTGACCATTGTCACTGAGAGGGAAAATGAGGGAAAAAGCCAAAAATTGTTACTAGAACAGGAGGTAAGGGGAGATTTTCAAATGAGGACATCCATTCTAGGGACAACTGTCTAAAAAGGGAATTTCCTCTGACTTCCTGTTTTGTCTCTGGGACAGGAAGTGAAGGGAAATTTCTCCAATGACACACAGGCAGCATAAAATAAACATGTGTATATGTAACTTTTTGTTATTTTTGTTATTTTTTCTGGGGTAAGAGGAACTGTCCAAAGTGAGGATGCCCAGGATAGAGGACAAACATCATTCAGGAGAAATTAAGATCAAGCTCTCAATTATCCTTATCCTCCTATTTGAGTGATCACATCCTCCCCTGAGCACTTATTCCTCATCTGGAGTTCTCATATACGCCCTCAATATTCTACTCTCTGGTAAGGGGCCAGTCCTTAACATGGTGGCGGGATCATCTGCACCTTAGAGTTGTAGTGGATATTTCACCTGGATATCTTCACATCTAACTGGAAATATTGTTTTGGACACTATGCACCCTTGCTTTATTCTTCACCTTCATTTAAGTGTGATTTTGATATTCACATTGCTGATTTAGTAATTACACTTCTTTGTATTTTATGTTTATCATGTTTCCATTCATCACATATGCAACAGTTGTGTGTATATTTGTTTATTATATTGTTGTTTTGGTTCACTTCAACCTGATTGGTTGACACTTATCAGTTTAGCGCACCTGCTTCTTTATATACAGCATAAAATAAACAGGCAGGGGTTCTAACCTGTCCCTGCCCTAATTTAAAACTTAAAAAAAAGGCATATACTTACACTTTTAAGTGAGATGCAAGGTGGAAAAGAATAACTTAAAGTAAAAAATAAGCTATCTTTTCTTAAAAATATAAAAAAATGAATATTCAGCGCTGAACTTAAAATTGTACTAAAAATATAGACTACCGGCTGGACACTCAAGGGCAACCTCAAAAAACCTCCTGTATAAATGTAATAGTATAGTGCAGCGCAGTCCCACAAACAATCAATAATAGCCACCAATATAATGTTTATACATAAAAAATATATATATACAAAAGTCCAGTTGGAAATAGTAAAAGAAAGAGAGAGTCCTTTTCTTGCAGGTGATGGAAAAAGCAGACCCAAAGCAGACTTGGTGAAGAATTCTATTCTATGTGCTTTTCTCAGTGCTCACAACTCCCACCACCAAGCAGTCTTTGCCTCTCACCTTATAACACCGACCCTTCGGGGTCAACCAGCATAAGTCCTCTATCGTGAGACACAACTTACCAGGTAGTCAACAGGCAGACCCAGCGGGGTCAATCAGCATATCACCTCCATTGACTAAATGTACAATTCCGGAGTGCCTCCTGCAATTTGTAAGACTAAATGATAAAGGATCTAATGCTCTCTGTTTAACTAATCGCTTTATTATATATTAAAAAGAATAGATGTGCACTCACATTATTTTAGCAATAGTAGCACCAAATGCAGAGCGTGCAGCATACTGAGTTGCTTCCTGGTGTTTCCCAAGATGGCCACGGGTCACATGACGTCCCCCGTACGCGTTACGTCCTTCAGTAGGCGGGACTTCGTCAGCGGGGATAGAGGATGGTGCCATGGACCCGGCTCTTATTACTACAGCTCCACCCAAGTACTGCCCAAAGCGCTCCCCATCACCAAGGGAACACTCGCTTCCCACACAAACAGGAAGAACATTGGGTAGCTATCAGCGTGAGAGAATTACTTATTGGATACGTTTTTATAAGGTTTTCTTAAAAAGCCTTGTTAAGTTTGTTATTAAATATGTTAATGGCGACAGCCATATTTGCTCATTACCTAGAAGTATTGTACATCACTTGTGTCTTATTGCTAATCTCTCTCTCTCTCTCTTACACTCTCAATGCATTCCTACATAAAGATCTATAGGTGGCTTTCTATTGGTCACTGAGGTCCTTGCATTGAATTGCGGGATGTTGTGTGCGTGTGTCTGAGCTCCAGAATAGAACTTAAGCCCCCTCTTGTGTAGACAGTGCACTCAGTGGCTCCCAAGATAAATTTCTGGTCATAGATTCACACTCAAGGGAAGCACACCCAAGAACAATTTACTGTTTATGTTGCTTACATAGATCTCATTGGTTGCTGGAGTACAATTTGCTGAATAATGCCTTCCTTTTGTGAGTGTTGCATGCTCTCTACCATGACTGACCACACTTTTCTATCACTTTTCTATCATTGTAGTCTCTCTAACCATCGAAACAAGAGATTTAAGTCATTGGAGTGAGGCCATGCCCCACCATGCTTCTGATAGTCAAACGGCATTATCTTGAGAATACATATGGCTTTTCTTTCACTTGTACCTCAATACTACTTCAAACTTCTTTGAAAGAACTTTTTCATTGAACTTTTTGCAGTCAATTCAGCTAGGAGTGATGCTTTCAAACTTGACTGTCTCATAGATCTAGAAAAGTGGCCATGTCAGCCATTTATCTTTTTATATTCATATCTCTATCTTTCTGTCTAGGCATAGAATTATGCAATCTGGTGTGTTTGACAAAAAGTAGACACATGGGTGCGCTGTACTTACGGTACACTACTACTGTTTCCTAATGGTAGGTGTAAATACAGCTCTCAGCAGACTTCCAGCATGCCCTGCTGCAACAAAAGAGAGATGGGACTTTAGTAAGCCATGGAGTTAAAAGCTATTCCTCTTATCTGCTTATACTTCTATAAACCCACACTGACCTGTTTTGCAGTGCCTCCATCAAAAGCTTTATAGTGCCATGAAAGGAGAGCAGTTACCTGATTTCAATGCACATTTCTGGAAAAGACTCATATTTGTGAGAGCAAATTGCAGAGATAACTGCAAGCTTCCTGACATGGTAGAGGCCCATTTATCTATGTAGTGCATTCATAAATAACATAAGCTTGATTCATTGTTGTGTTCAAAATCTGAAATCCTGGTATTAAAAAATAGTTACATTCTTTGATGGAACAATAAATTTTAATGGCACTACATCAAAATACGTCTGAATGCTGTCTTGGATGAAGTAGAAAATGTTAGCACTATAAGGGAACAAACTGCACTTACTAATGCAGACAATAACTCCCGCTGAAGGCTCTTTACAGCTGCAGACCCCGGAGCATTGAGAATGTATCACACCAAACTGTCACTTAGAACTCAAGCCAGAAAATTGTTGTTTCTTGTGGTGTTACTACAGGAAAATCGCCTCTTTGAGTTTGCTGGCTGCTGCCAAATAAATGACAGCTTAATTTATGCCATTCTAAAGCTACATTACTGAGCCATTCAGGCTCGCAGTTAAGTGCACTCCACGTTAGAGCACCGCGCTGCTATAAGAGCAACAGGTTATAGTGCTGGTCTCGTTAAAGTGACTGAAAACCTGGTAATGTCTCACTAACAAAGGTCATGAATGCAGCTCAGAAAAACATTCATTCCCAGTAAAACTGAATTAGTTTGGGCAAAGAAGATGTTGGTAGTAAGTATGCTTCACATCTTGCGCGTAAATCTATTTTATATATTTTGTATCAGATGTATTTAGTTTCTGTATCAAGAATATATATATATATAGTGTGTATATAGAATGTGAAGGTATATACTGTGTATATATATATATATATATATATATATATATATATATATATATATACACATATATATATATATATATAGATAGATAGATAGATAGATAGATAGATAGATAGATAGATAGATAGATAGATAGATAGATAGATAGATAGATAGATAGATAGATATACTGTATATATATATATATATATATACATACTGTATATATCTATATATATACTCTGTATTTATCGAATGTGAAGGGGCATTGCAGACTCACAGAAAATGGTAAATGGTATTCTAGGGTTCATTCAAAAATTCCGAAACAGTTTATTATTTTGGAATCTGGAATCAGACAAGCAGTATCTAAAATTGATGCAGCTATTTTGATTGGTCATAGGTGTTTTATGACATGTGATTTTTTTGTACACTGCATGTGCTAGATTGTACACTCTCTAGTCCTCATTTCTGTGTAGGAAGTGCCTTTTCACAAGCTTAAAAGTGGAGTTCTCAATGTCAATTGGCTGAAATACTGACGTTTTCAAGGATTCCTACAGTGCCTTGAAAAAGTATTCATACCCCTTGACATTTTCCACATTTTGTCATGTTTACAAAAACGTAAATGTATTTTATTGGGATTTTATGTGATAGACCAACAAAAGCGGCACACAATTGTAAAATGAAAGGAAAATGAAAAATGGTTTTCTAAATTTTTTACAAATAAATATCTGAAAAGCATAGCATGCATTTGTGTTTAGCCCCCTTTACTCTGATACCTCTAAGTAAAATCTAGTAAAACCAATTACCTTCAGAAGTCACCTAATTAGTAAATAGAGTCCACCTGTGTGTAATTTATTATCAGTATAAATACAGGTGTTCTGTGAAGCCCTCAGAGGTTTGTTAGAGTACCTTAGTGAGCAAACAGCATCTTGAAGACCAAGGAACACACCAGAAAGATAGGTTAGGGATAAAGTTGTGGAGAAGGTTAAAGCAGGGTTAGGTTATAAATGGTAATCATTAAAAGTGCTGTACAATAAATGCTATACTAATTAAAATATCCAGTGATAAATAAATTACTTCATAAGATATATATATATATATATATATATATATTAAAAAAAAACACACACGATGAATCATCATAAACAAAAATAAACATAAAAAGTGATATCGATATCAATAAAATAATGAATGATATAGAGATTAGGGATGATCGAACGGTTCGGGTCCACCATCGGTTCGGCCCGAACATTGGGTGTTCGAGGTTCGGCCGAATTTAGAACTTTTTGCCCAAAAAGTTCGGAATTCGGCAACCAGAACCGCCCAAAATGCAATGCTTCAGGAAATGGGCTTTAAAAGCCCGTGATTGGACCAGAACCATTAGCAAAAGCCAATTGAGGGGGCAGAAGAATGCTAGGAATGTGATTGGAGTGACTAGGGGGTCCCTAGACCAATCATTAGTGAATACGCCCCCCAGTATATAAGATCGCCCCCGCCATATTCCCAGCATTGTTATACTGGACATGGAAGAGAGTGGAAGCAGTTCTGTTAATTTTACTTTAAAAGTGTAATTTAGCTATTTTTAGTGTGAGGAAAGGGATATCTAGTGTAGTTAGAGTGCTCCTTTACACTTAAGTTAGCTTCAAAAATTTAGTTTCTGTAGGGAAAGTGTTAAGTGTCAGGGGACCGTAGTGTAGTGTTAACTGACAGTGACTGCTATGGCAGGGTGACAAAACCCTTCCATAGCAGGGTGACCGCTATAGAGAAATGATCATTTCTCTGCTTCGGGACAGGCATGTGGCTTCTCACCAGCAAGCATTTTTTAATGCTGCAGGGGCTGCCACTGCCAGTGCTTTTTTGAGGACATGTTTGATGTCAGACATGACATCTGAATATGTGTATAGGGGGTATATATAGACATATATGTCTGAATATATACCCCTAGACATATATAGGTGTGATAGTAGCAGAAATAAATGCTTGCGCTAATGAAATCATTTACAGTAATATATTTCTGCTACTATCACACCTATATATGTCTAGGGGTATATATTCAGACATATATGCCTATGTATACCCCCTATACACATGTTCAGATGTTTTGCCTGCCTCAAAAGAACCCCAAAAAATGCCAAAAAAACGCTAGTGTCAAAAAAAAAAATGCCCAGGTGTGTTTTTGCTGGCATTTTTTGGGGGGTTTTGGAGGCAGGCAAAACATCAGAACTTGTGCACAGTACCACTATACACAAGTTCAGATGTTTTGCCTGCCTCAAAAGAACCCCAAAAAATGCCAAAAAAAACGCTAGCGTCAAAAAAAAAATGCCCAGGTGTGTTTTTGCTGGCATTTTTTGGGGGGTTTTGGAGGCAGGCAAAACATCAGAACTTGTGCACAGTACCACTATACACAAGTTCAGATGTTTTTCCTGACTGCAAAGAACCCAAAAAAATGCCCGCTATTAAACCGGCAAGGTGTTACAGCAGAGAAGCCATATTCCTGTGCTTAAAGTTTTCTAATACAAACGATCTTTTTTTTTATGGTTCTGGACATGCTACAGAGCTGAAACTTCACAGGTACACCTTTTAGACCCCCCAGACACAAAATCACACAAAAAAAAGTTCTTAAAAATTGTCATTTTTGATAAAAAAGCCAATTATTGAAAAATTTAAAAAAAAAAAAAAAAAAAGAGATTTTTTGATTTTTACTTTGGATTTAGTATCTGGGGGGTCTAAAAAGTGTACATGTGAAGTTTCAGCTCTGTACCATGTCCAGAACCCCCCAAAAATTAGCATTTTCTTATAATTTTTATTAGAACAGGAATACGGCTTCTCTACGGCGCTTTTTCTTGCATTTATCGGGCATTTTTGGAGGCAGGCATGACTTTTTTTGGATTTAGTGTCTGGGGGGTCTAAAAAGTGTACCTGTGAAGTTTCAGCTCTGTAGCATGTCCAGAACCAGAAAAAAAGATAATTTTTCAGTAGAGCAGGGATGGTGGGACCCCTCTTTTACACTTATATGATCTTTTTTTGGGGTTCTGGACATGCTACAGAGCTGAAACTTCACAGGTACACCTTTTAGACCCCCCAGACACAAAATCACACAAAAAAAGTTCTTAAAAATTGTCATTTTTGATAAAAAAGCCAATTATTGAAAAATTAAAAAAAAAAAAAAAAAAAAAAAAAAGAGATTTTTTGATTTTTACTTTGGATTTAGTATCTGGGGGGTCTAAAAGGTGTACATGTGAAGTTTCAGGTCTGTAGCATGTCCAGAACCAGAAAAAAAAAGATAGTTTGTATTAGAAAACTTTAAGCACAGGAATATGGCTTCTCTGCTGTAACACCTTGCCGGTTTAATAGCAGGCATTTTTTTGGGTTCTTTGCAGTCAGGAAAAACATCTGAACTTGTGTATAGTGGTACTGTGCACAAGTTCTGATGTTTTGCCTGCCTCCAAAATCCCCAAAAAATGCCAGCAAAAACACACCTGGGCATTTTTTTTTTTTTGACGCTAGCGTTTTTTTTGGCATTTTTTGGGGTTCTTTTGAGGCAGGCAAAACATCTGAACATGTGTATAGGGGGGATATATAGACATATATGTCTGAATATATACCCCTAGACATATATAGGTGTGATAGTAGCAGAAATATATTACTGTAAATGATTTCATTAGCGCAAGCATTTATTTCTGCTACTATCACACCTATATATGTCTAGGGGTATATATTCAGACATATATGTCTATATATCCCCCCTATACACATGTTCAGATGTTTTGCCTGCCTCAAAAGAACCCCAAAAAATGCCAAAAAAAACGCTAGCGTCAAAAAAAAAAAAATGCCCAGGTGTGTTTTTGCTGGCATTTTTTGGGGAATTTTGGAGGCAGGCAAAACATCAGAACTTGTGCACAGTACTACTATACACAAGTTCAGATGTTTTTCCTGACTGCAAAGAACCCAAAAAAATGCCTGCTATTAAACCGGCAAGGTGTTACAGCAGAGAAGCCATATTCCTGTGCTTAAAGTTTTCTAATACAAACAATCTTTTTTTTCTGGTTCTGGACATGCTACAGACCTGAAACTTCACATGCACACCTTTTAGACCCCCCAGATACTAAATCCAAAGTAAAAATCAAAAAATCTCTTTTTTTTTTTTTTTTTTTAATTTTTCAATAATTGGCTTTTTTATCAAAAATGACAATTTTTAAGAACTTTTTTGTGTGATTTTGTGTCTGGGGGGTCTAAAAGGTGTACCTGTGAAGTTTCAGCTCTGTAGCATGTCCAGAACCAGAAAAAAAGATCATATAAGTGTTAAAGTTAAAGGAGGCTCCCGAACCACATCCCTGTTCTACTGAAAAATTATCTTTTTTTTTTTCATGGTTCTGGACATGCTACAGAGCTGAAACTTCACATGCACACCTTTTAGACCCCCCAGATACTAAATCCAAAGTAAAAATCAAAAAAAATCTCTTTTTTTTTTTTTTTTTAATTTTTCAATAATTGGCTTTTTTATCAAAAATGACAATTTTTAAGAACTTTTTTTTGTGTGATTAATAGTTAATGGGGCATGACCCAGAACCCTAGGCACTTTTTAGGGGCATTTATTGGGTTTTAGGGCTTAAAAATGGTGTTTTTTGATTACAGAAGTTCGGGTCCCATTGATTTCAATGGGGTTCTGAAATCCGGGCCGAACTTTCGTGAAGTTCGGGTGTTCTGGTCGAACCAAACTTTTCAAAAGTTCGATCATCCCTAATAGAGATATGTCACCTCGCTGATTGTGACCTCGCAATATGCAGAGTTAGGTTATAAAATAATATCCCAAACTTTGAACATCTCACGGAGCACTGTTCAACCCATCATCTGAAAATGGAAAGAGTATAGGACAACTGCAAACCTACCAAGACATGGCCATTCACCTAATCTTACAGGCTGGGCAAGGAGACCATTATTCAGAGAAGCAGCCAAGAGGCCCATGGTAAATCTGGAGGAGCTGCAGAGATCCACAGCTCAGATGGGAGAATCTGTCCACAGGACAACTATTAGTCGTGCACTACACAAATCTGGCTTTTATGGAAGGATGGCAGAAAGAAAGGCATAAGAAGTCCATTTTTAGTTTGTGAGAAGCCATGTGGGGGACACAGCAAACATGTGGAAGAAGGTGCTCTGGTCAGATGAGACCAAAATTGAACTTTTTGGCCTAAAAGCAAAACGCTATGTGTGGTAGAAAACTAATATTGCATATCACCCAGAACACAACATCCCCACCGTGAATCATGGGGATGGCAGCATTATGTTGTGGGGATGCCTTTCCTCGGCAGGGACAGGGAAGCTGGTCAGAGTTGATAGGAAAATGGATGGAGTCAAATACAGGGCAATCTTAGAAGGAAACCGATTAGAGTCTGCAAAAGACTTGAGACTGGGGAGGAGGTTCACCTTCTAGCAGGACAACACTGCTAAATATACAGCCAGAGCTACAATGGAATAGTTTAGATCAAACCATATTCATGTTATGGAATGGCCCAGTCAAATTCCAGACCTAAATCCAATTGAGAGTCTGTGGCAGGACTTGAACATTTCTGTTCATAGACACTCTCCATCCAATCTGACAGAGCTTGAGCTATTTTGCAAAGAAGAATGGGCAAAAATCTCACTCTCTAGATGTGCAAAGCTGGCAGAGACATATCCAAAAAGACTTGCAGCTGTAATTGCAGCGAAAGGTGGTTCTACAAAGTATTGACTTATGGGGGCTGAATACAAATGCACCCACACTTTTCAGATATTTATTTGTTTAATGTTTTGAAAACCATTGATCATTTTCCTTCCACTTCCCAATTATGGGCCATTTTGTGTTGGTCTATCACATAAAATCCCAATAGAATACTTTTACGTTTTTGGTTGTAACATGACAAAATGTGGAAAATTTCAAGGGGTATGAATACTTTTTCGTGGCACTGTAGAAGAACTCTTAGTAAACATAAGATATCTAGAAGCAATGTGACCAACAAAAAAGACACCAAGAAGTACTGTGACCAAAAATAAGATACCTAAAAGTACCTAAGTATTAACTATAGCAAAAACAAGAGAACCAAATGTTCCATACAGATGGACTTTATAGGCACAACATGAGGCAGGAACACGAATATTAAAACATATAGTTTATTACATTTAGTATTAAACATGTCACATTAAAAAAACACCCCATAATGGGGAAACATATTGCAAATTATACCCAATAATGGAATGAAAGTAAGGCATCCTTCAAAATTCTATTCTTTATAGATCAAAACGTGTACATAGTATGGTGCCAACATACTTCTTCAAATCCAAACGTCAATGTTTTTTGCAAGCAATTTCGCTTCTTCAGGACAGTTGCGGTTATATTTTGCAATTGAAGAATGATCTACCATGGACTGCAGTAATATATAGGTCTTGGGGGCAGGTAAAGGGGCAAAAGGGAATCAGCATGCCCATAAGGATCCCCAATCAAAATAATAGGCGATAGGTAGGAAACTTATAGCCTAAATTACCACCCACAGATGGTATAAAAATAATTTTTCTTTTTTCCAAGGAGGGAACCTAGAAATGGTAGCCACCAATGATGTAGAAAAAGGGGAGAGGGATTTTTCCCCACAAAAACAAGATATGGAGATATGGGGTGGTATCTATAAATTAGTAACAGGGTAGATTCCTAAAATGTATTATAATCAATAAGCCTTCACTCCCATAAAATGCCATTAGTGCAGAAAAATTCAGTATAACCTCCGCGGCCCATGGTAGGTATAGGTAGGTATAGGTATAATTATCATATACAGTATAAGATCCGGAAAAGTACTGGTTTAACAGAATAGATAATCAGTCTAATGATAAGACAGGGAGTAACTGTAACTTGCAGTTTACTAAACAGATGCAGATAGAAGAAATAACGCCAAACTATTTTAGGGTGTTGCAGAGCATGCATACACTGCAGAATAATGAAAGTTGCAAAAACATGGTCTCGTTACAGCAATGTCCCATTGGCTCAATCATGGGTAACATGTGGCTTTATAGCATAGTCTCTATAGAACTCTAAACGAGCAGAGAGGCAAGCTGACACTCACTACATCTGTAAAACAGTTCATAACACTAGCAGCTAATTGTGATTATCTTCATAAAAGCATCCATCTCAGAGAAGGCCAGGGTAGCTCTGGTAACACAGGTGAACAGCTGAAGGGATTAAAGTACAAAATGACCACTATATTGGAACTGCGGTATTCTGGTGGCAATTGGAAAGGACCCCTCCACAGCATTTGGGTCTTCCAGAGAAGCAGCGTGCTATTACGCTCCTCCCTGGCTCCCCACATGCAGGTTCTGACTGTGGAGGGCCAGTGGACTGGCAAAAATCTAGTTGCAGATCACATGCCAAACTATCTCTTCTGGAAAATTAGGTTAAAGTGATTGTAAATAGTGTTGAGCGAACACGGACTGTATTATTCGTGTTCGTACCGAATAATTGGATTTTTGTTACACGGACCCGAAAACTTTACTGTATGTTCGGGTTTAAAATCCGTGTTCGGTCATTTTATTTCCTGTTTTGTATGTAATGGCGCGCTTTTAATGGCGGGCTTTCAACAGCCAATCAACAAGCGTTTAACTGGTGTGCGCCATCACAGCCATGCCTACTAATGTATTAGTAGCTGTGATTGGCCATCTGAAGCATGTGACCATGTCTTTATAAGTTCGAGAGCCCCAGCGCACCTCGTCATTCTGCTGTAGTTTAGGGACAGAGCACACATCATACGTGCTGGCTGCTGATTAGGGACAGACAGTGATTCTGTGAAAAATTGTGTCCGAAAAGAATGCAGGGACAGGTCGGAGTGCAGGCAGGGAAAGTTATTAGAGCATTTTAGGGCGAGGCTGGAGATTAGGCAGGGTCAGTCTTCTACATCGATTTTGCTTTGTGGGGGGGGGGTGCAGTGAACAATCTTATTGAGCATATTAGGGACAGGCTGGAGATTAGGCAGGGACAGTCTACATCGATTTTGCTGTGTGGGGGTTGGTGCAGTGAACAATCTTTTTGCCCTCACTTGAGCCCACTGAGGAGGAGGAGGGAGAAAAAAAATCTATTTTTATCAGTCTGTTGTGTGCAGCGTTCAGCTATATTTCACTACAGATTGCTGTTCTAATCTACTATTAAAAAATTAATTTAAAGGGGATTTTTTTTAAGAGCACTTGCCATGCTCTTAACTACATTTTGCTGCCATTTGCAGCACTCTAGCCCTTTCCATTGGTGTTTTAGTACTCTCTAAACTCTCGCCACATGAGGCCAGGCATTGTCATGCACCAGGATGAACCCAGGACCCACTGCACCAGCGTTTGGTCTAACAATGGGTCTAAAGATTTCATCCCAATACCAAATTGCAGTCAGGGTGCCATTGTCTAGCCTGTAGAGGTCTGTGCGTCCCTTCATGGATATGCCTCCTCAGACCATCACTGACCCACCACCAAACCGGTCATGCTGAACAATGTTACAGGCAGCATAACGTTCTCCACTGCTCCTCCAGACCCTTTCATGTTGGTCACATGTGCTCAGGGATAGCCTGCTCTCATCTGTAAAAGCACAGGGCACCAGTGGTGTTCAATAGCAAATGCCAATCGCGCTCCACGGTGCCGGGCAGTGAGCACAGGGCCCACATGCCACCCTTGTGAAGTCTGCTTCTGATCATTTGGTCAGAGACATTCACACCAGTGGCCTGCTGGAGGTCATTTTGTAGGGCTCTGGCAGTGCTCATTCTGTTCCTCCTTGCACAAAAGAGCAGATACCGGTCCTGCTGATTGGTTAAGGACCATCTTTGGCCCTGCCCAGCTCTCCTAGAGTAAATGCCTGTCTCCTAGAATCTCCTCCATGCTCTTGAGACTGTGTGGGAGACAAAGCAAAGCTTCTGGCAATGGCAAGTATTGATGTGACGTGCTGGAGGAGTTGGAATGCCTGTGCAAGCTCTGTAGGGTCCAAGTATCACCCAATGCTACCATTAGTGACACTGACCCTAGCCAAATGCAAAACTAGTGAAAAACAGTCAGAAAAGATGAGTAGGGAAACAATTTTCAGTGGCCTGCACCTGTAAAACCATTCCTCTTTTGGGGGTCATCTCATTGTTGCCTATCTAGTGCCCCTGTTGTTAATTTTATTAAAGCCAAACCAAACAAAACTGATTAACAACTCCCTCTGCTACTTAAATTACCAGATCAATATCCCAGGAGTTTAAGTGACTTGATGCTATACTCTGATTAAAAAGTGTTCCTTTAGTTTTTTTGAGCAGTGTACATACTGTATATACATGGTACGGGTTAGCGTGTGTGTTTTTGTGTGTGTGTATAAACACATTTACTAAGATATTATTTTGGAATACACATGACTTATATGGTAACAGCAAGAATACCAATGGGAAGACCAATATGAATTTGTAACATAACAGGCAAGGCTTGTAAAAGCACTATAGAGCCAAAGACGGACACTTCAATGTCCTCTTCAATGTTTCACTAACTATTTTTTGCTCAGTTTTTTTTATTTGCCATCACAAAAATTTCACACATATGCTGGTTTTCTCCCTTTAAAACCAAAATGCCTTCAAAAAATCAATATCAAACCAAGATCAAAGTCTCCAGCAATATGTTTATTGGTATGTGAATAACCCTAGCCTTGAAGCCTCAGAAAAGACATAGCAAAATGCAATCCCAAATTACTGGATTACTGGCAAAGATGAGAGGAATGAACTGTTACATTACAACTACACCTGAATATCAAAAAACTGCAGACTTATGCAAGTAAGCAGAGTTCATTGCATTATTTCCATGTCATTTTCACTGAAATGTACCTTTAAATAAGAAGAGTAAACACATGGAAAAGTATCAATACCACAAAAACATAAAGCGAAAAAGAAATCTTGACACAAGTATACAGACTAAGGAAAAATCAAGACATGTGATACAGGTAGAAAACAATGACAAGAAGAAACACTTAAATCAATAAACAAATTTTAAGTGATGACGGCAGACCATTATATCATGATCTCAGGTAAGAATGAATATTTTGGCACCACTACAGTTTTTTTTTTTTTTTAATGAAATGAATTCAGCAATTCTTGCCAACTTCCAGCCCAGATGGATGTGGTGCCATTTAAACCCTGCAGCTTCATCAACAGCGTCCCACCTTTCTGCCATAAATTTCTGTTCCGAGAATGTGTTGCCTTTATTGCTTACTAATTACTGGTTGTCTTTGTTGAACTGTCATGACTCATGAGCATATAAAGGTGTTTCTCTCATAAAGAGCTTGTAATATCTTCATTGTTTACCTGTAATGTGACACAGCACATGGTTCAGATACATTTATCATTTCTATTGATATGGGCTGGAGATTACATGCATTATAGCTTGACTTAATAATTGCGCTGACCATTTCCTTCATCCTTTGGTAACTGAGGCCACTGACAGTAGAGTGATCAGTTTCTATAGAACAAGTACAAAGCATGCTGTCAGAGCAGAGACAACATGCCATGTCTGGAGTGTTCAGCCTTTCATGTCTGACCTATCTGAAATGACCACAATTGTTACACCAATGTATAATAGTGTTCATGGGTAAATATTCAAAGGAGGTCATGAGAACAGAAAATAAATTAAATGAAGATGTATAGTGGAGTCAAATATAATTTCTGTTCATCTAATTTTTTCTTGATGCCCTTTTACCTAACAGGGCAACAGACTACATGGAGAAGGCACTGTCAAACATCCCGTACAGGTACTTTTATTTGTTTCACTTATTTATATAGCTTCAACATTCAGAACAAATCGGTCCCTGTCCCTTAACCTCCCTGGCGGTATGATTCTTTTGGATTTTAGGTGCTGAAAGCGGTACCATTATTTTGCATGTAATTCTTGTGAATGAGCAGCCCAAACCAACTGTATACATTATATATAAATATATATATATATATATATATATATATATATATATATATGTATACATATATTATGTATACATATATATATATATATATATACAGTTGGTCTGGGCTGCTCATTCACAAGAATTATGTATATATATATATATATATATATATACATATATATATGTATACGTATATATATATATATATATATATATATATATATATATATATATGTACATATATGTACATATATATATATATATATATATATATATATATATATATATATGTGTGTATATATATATATATATATATATACTGTATATATATATATATATACACATATATTTACATAAATAGTACAGTAAAATTTGCCGCCGGTTCCACCCCCCCAGCGGACGTCACGTCGCCGGAGACGGAAGCCGGGGCTCACAGACAATCGGGAGGAAGCTCCGCCGTCGCATACCGCTCACAGTCTTCGCTGGATCCCGGAGAAAAGGTAAGTAAAACCTTTTCCAGCATCCAGCGATCTTCCTAGCGCTACCCCGAGTGTGACTCGGGGTTACCGCTTTTTGCTCTAAAATCTTACCCCGAGTCACACTCAGGAATACCGCTAGGAAGGTTAAAGGAACCAGCAACCTAATGTCCATACCACACTCACTAAGGGCTCTTTCACACGGAGCGGACCGCATTGCGATCCGCTCCGGCACTTTTTTTTTTTCACGGAGGGGATGACACTTGTGTCATCCGCTCCGTATGTCTGCATATCATCCCATCCGTTTGCGGATGATATACGGACATAATGTATGTCTATGGGCATTGCGGATGTCAGCGGATGACACCGCTGACATCCGATTTTGCATCCGTTCCGTTTTTTAAATGTAACTAAAATAGGGTTCTGTTCCGTTCCAAAAAACGGAACAGAACTGAAAGGACGAAATTCAGAAGTCAGCGGATGGTCATCCGCTGACATCCGCAATGCCATTGACATACATTATGTCCGTATATCACCCGGGAAAAAATAGGATGATATACAGACATGCGGAACGTCTGTGTGAAAGGGCCCTTAGGGACTTTTTTTGAGGAATCAAAAATCTTAACAATGCATTTTTTTTTATTTGTGGAAGAAAAGTGGAGCTTGTATTTGTAAACACGTGGAAAAAAATAAAATTTTACAAAAAGGAATAGCTATTCTCTACTTTGGGAAATTAATGTTTATAGTGGAGTGTATAGTGGAGTCAAATATTATTTCTGTTCACCTCATTTTTTCTTGATGCCCATTTTACCTAACAGGGCAACAGACTACACGGAGAAGGCACTGTCAGACATCCCGTACAGGTACTTTTATTTGTTTCTCCTATTTATATAGCCTCAACATTCAGAACAAATCGGTCCCTGTCCCTTAAAGGAACCCACAACCTAATGTCCATACCACACTCACTTAGGGACCTTTTTTGAGGAATCAAAAATCTTAACAATGCATTTTTTTTATTTGTGGAAGAAAAGTGGAGCTTGCATTTGTAAACACATGGAAAAAAATACAATTTTACAAAAGGAAAACCTATTCTCTACTTTTGGAAATGAATGTTCACTGATCTTAGTAGATAATATGAAACTTTGTTTATTTTAACCAATTTGCCAGCAAAAACACATTTAAATAAGTAGGTGTTTAAAGTGTACACAGGTTCATATGATTATACTTTCACATGGGTGGCCAGGGGGCAGTAAAAACAAGGCGGTTGATCAACGTTTTTAGCTTTTCCCCCCTGGCCACTGACTACCCACTGACTGCCCACCTACAAGTGGACATGGCACCTCTCAGGTGAGTACACATTTTATGTTTTTCCACAACATGCCCAGTCTCAACAGGCAGCACTAGCTGTCAAACTCCTATGTAAGGGAAGGGGACCACACCGCAACCACTAACCAAATGCTTGGCTTACAGTTGCAATGCAGTTCTGCAATGCAAAATGGCCATTTGGTAATAAAAAAGAAAAAAAAGAAAAGGAAAAAAAAAGGAAAAAATAACAGACAGCAGGAGGCAGCATTATCTCCTCCTGAACACCTGCAAACCTTTCACCATCCAGGGGGAAAGTATACACTGTTGGAAGGAGCATAACTGCTAAAGCTAACAGTGATGAATCAGATTTCTATATATCATGACTAGGGATGATAGAACGGTTCGGGTCGACCATCGGTTCGACCCGAACATTGGGTGTTCGAAATTCGACCGAACTCCGAACTTTTTGCCATAAAAGTTCGGAATTCGGCCACCAGAACCGCCCAAAATGCAATGGGACAGGAACTGGGCTTTAAAAGCCCATGATTGGCCCAGAAACATCAGTAAAATGTGATTGGAGTGACTACGGGTCCAGAGGCCAATCAGGAGTGAATACGCCCCCCATACGCCCCCCAGTGTATAACATAGCCCCGCCAAACCTCTAGCACTGTAATACAGAGGCTGTGGAAGAGAGTGGAAGCATTTGTGTTTCTCCTGCTGCTTGCAAAGCTCCAGTGTCATTTTGCAATTATTAGTGTGAGGAAAGGGATATGCAGTGTAGTTAGGGTACTATATACCACTATAGTTAGATTCAAAAATCTAGTTTTTGTAGGGATCGCTTTAAGTGTCAGGGTGACCGTAGTGTAGTTTAGGGTGACCTGACTCTGCCATGTCAGGGTGACCGTAGTGTAGTTTAGGTGACCTGACTCTGCCATGTCAGGGTGACTGTAGTGTAGTTTAGGGTGAACTGACTCTGCCATGTCAGGGTGACCGAACTCTGCCATGTCAGGGTCACCCCACTATGCAGATTCTGGGTTAGGGGTATACATATATATACAGAAGTTAAAAAAAATGCCCAAAAACGCCTGAAAAACGCCTGAAACAAAAACGCCCAGGTGTGAAAGGAGGGTAACACCATCCCTGCGCTACTGAAATTCTAAGAAAAATAATCTGTTTTTTTTTTCTGGTTCTGCACATGCTACAGAGCTGAAACTTCACAGATACACTTTTTAGACCCCCAGACACTAAATCCAAAGAAATCTCATTTTTTTTTGTCCAATAATTTTTTCAATAACTGGCTCTCTATCAAAAACGACAATTTTTAAGAACTTTTTTTGCCTGATTCATAGTCCCTGGGGCATGACCCAGAACCCTAGGCACTTTTTAGGGGCATATATTGGGTTTTAGGGCTTCAAAATGGTGTTTTTTGATTCCAGAAGTTCGGGTCTCATTGATTTCAATGGGGTTCTGGAATCCGAACCGAACTTTTGGGAAATTCGGGTGTTCTGGTCAAACCGAACTTTTCAAAAGTTCGATCATCCCTAATCATGACCACTTCACACCACTAAGTCTGAATGCTGAGGGATTGCTTTGGGTTACGGCATTGTGTCCTACTGAGTAAGATGGCTGGATTCATATCATTATTTATTTATTACAGGTTTCTACTGTATATAGCGTTGACAATTTTGTATATCATTTTACAAATATATTGTATGTTTACATCAATCCCTGCCCTCAAGGAGCTTACAATCTAAGGTCCCTAGCTCACTTTCATACATGCACATACTAGGGCCAATTTAGACATGAGTCAATTAACCTACCAACATGTCTTTAGAGTGTGGAAGGAAACAAGAGTACACAGAAGAAACCCTTGCAAGCACCAGAAGAACATGCAAACAGGTAGTGTCTTGGTTAGGATTCAAATTGACAGTCCTAATGCTGCCCACTGTTATTACATATTGTGTTGAGGTAGCACGTTATGCATGTTGGTACACTGCAGTGCCATTCACTCTGAGTAGTACCCCAACAATCTTTTCTGACAAATATGCGTTGTAGGTCAGTTTCAGAAGAGAAAAATGCATAAATGTGCATTATGTTACGGAGTTCTATTAAAAATGCTACAGTATATGCACCTTTTTAGTGAGCTTTGGCTTGTTGGGTAGCTAATTTAAATGAGCCATGTGGCCATATCAGGTTGATGACATCACAAGCATCCCTACCCTTTGGGTATATGCAACTGCAGGGAGGGGATGTGATAATGTGAAAGACTGAACTTGAGTTCGGACCAAGCCCAGCTCATTCCAGGTCACTAGCATTAACACACCAGTGTCCCATGTGTAATGCAGATATATTACCTGTTTTATTACCTATTGACCCTACCTTATTTTTTCACTTACAAGCCAAGCAGTCCAGCAAAATTGGCAGTTACATTTGCAATACATCCCTGCCTCAGATGCCGAATGGTCAGACCAGTTATCAATCAATCAGCATGGGGCATTGACAGCAGTAGATTGGATAAAAGCACACGTTTTCCAGAGAGAAAGCATAAACTGGCAGGATAAACAGGTATTTATAACTCAAGTATCACTCCATAATAATCATTATTTTACAGTCAAATACTTTTGCTATTAAAAGAAGGGGAATTGTAAAACATGTATAGAACTGGAGATGCTAAAATATCTTCTGTAATATTGTCCATATAAAAAGTTTTCAGCCAATGCAATCATAAATTACATGCTGCTTATGGGATTTTGCATTGTTGATTGCAAAAATACATTTTGATTTGACAAACTCTACAATCAGTAGCAGAAATCTACTTTAACTAAAGTTCAGAATTTTGCTTGAGACTAAAAATATATGTAAACGCTAAATGCCAAATATGCCATTGCAAGTATTTTGTTAAATCTGTTCAGTAAATGCAAAGAATACCCATTGATTTTGCCAGAAGTCTTGTGAGCTGATAACTTCCTGTGTTCTCCACCACACTCCAGGAGGGGTGATGAGTGTATGATGAGAGTATAAGTAGAGGTTGGTGTTCTTTCTAGTCTAATAGAATTCAAGTAGGCAGGGCTGACACCATTAGTAATGCTGTGTTGTCATGGCAAAAAGGAAGGTGGAGCACCCTATATTCCTGGCACATCACCAGTTATTTTTCTGTACTTCCAGTGTGTTGATAAAACATCAGGAAATGTTCACAACTTCCAGCGATGTTCTAATTAATGTATGTTTTTTTTTTTTGCCTTTACATATGCTTTAATCTTTCACATTACATAGACTGGCAAGACAAGGAGAATACAGTTTCATTGAGTTACAAATGAGAGAAAGATCAAAAGTGTGTGCAATGCTGGAAAATATTGTAATAGGGTTTATTACAATATAAAGACTATGGTATTAGATGAAGACCTGTGCCCTGCACCTGTGTCTGGCATATATCATATAGTCAACAGAATTTGTACACACTAATACAGTATAGAGCTGTTTTCTGGAAAATAAAAGTGCCACAATCTCTCTATTTATACAGAGGATTTAATCTAATTCCAACATCTTAAAGTTGTTCTCTTCAGTTAATTAAGTTCCTAATTTATATGTCACTAGGAGAACATGTACTGGTCCTCAAACACACACTTATGTGCCTTTCAGTGGTCATATGAACAATATCTACCTTTACGGGCTTGTCTATTTGTTAATCAGCGGTAGATGGGGTTTCTTACATGGTCTAGTCATAACATTACACTGTAGTATAACAAGACCCAACTGCTTGGATGTTGCCTATAATTATCACCCAATGACCCAGACTAACAACTAAAAACACAAACTCTGCTCTCCAAAACAAGACAATCCTGAGTGGCTAAACTACTAGATGTCTATGTGAAAACACAGAAGTATGATACAAAAGAGTGTTACGTAAAAAAATATGTTTTGTTTTCTTTTCCTTCCTTCCTTCCTTCCTTCCTTCCTTCCTTCCTTCCTACATACGTTTTACTTTTTTACCCACAGTCTTCTTATTTCTGAATCCCTTCAAAGTGAAGCTGACTGAAAATCCTTCTGCATCTGTCAGTAGCACAGAGGAGGGGTGGAGAGCTCCAGTAAGTGCCCTTGTACAGTGTGTGAAAGCTGATTGGAGGAAAGGGACACACCCCCTTCACACTTCACACAAGGAGGAACAATGCAGAGCTGTGTTGTGAATAGGCAAGCTTTGTGCTGAGCTCTCTTCCCCCGTTACCATTTTTTCCCATGCGTCGGGACAACTTCTCAGATGTGACACATCCTGATAACAGAGGAACAAAGCACCAGAGAGAAATGGCACTCAGAGCTTTGTTGAGAGACCAGTAAACACTACAGCTATAAGTGCTTTGTTCGGATTTCATAACTGAGGTTTACAACAACTTGTGATCGATATTATAATACTCATGCCCACAGGATGTAAAAAACAGCACTTTTACAGGTGTTTGACTTTTTCTATCCTTTAAACCACCTCTATGTTAGCCTACATGGCCATGCACATGTCGATGTTTACAGGTGTATTGGAAAAAGAGCATTTCGAGGCTGAACAAAAAAACTACAGTTGCGTGTTTAGTAGAGGAGCATTTGAGAGCACCTAAGCGTCTGTAAACACATCTAAAGGCATAGACGCTAGGCACGTTTAGCACTTGAGCGTTAATTTGTTCCAATATAAACTGATATTCTGGACAATGGAATAAATGAATTATTTGCAGTGTTACATTTTCAACATAGTAAACAACAAATGACTACAATAGTATTTTCTCTAACCATAACCGACTGCGCAGCTGCTATAGGATATAGCAGGAAAGAGGTCTCACAACTTCCAAAAATATACAGCATTAAGCAAAATAGATAAGCAAAATAGAACATAAAAAAAGCACATTATGCTCCTAACTGTCGAAGAATGGTGCCCGTGCTGAGTGGCCGGCCTCCTGTATTCACAATGCATCAGGCCAGCTGCTCAGCATAAGACTTGTGCTTTTTAAAACTGTGAATATCGTTATGTTCCAATCTTAGCAGAATTAGCTCATTATATTAATATGTTATGTTTTCAGGTACCTCATCCCTAATCAAAATAGAGAGAGTATGGAGCACTGGGGCATAAATTGGGATTTTAAAGGGTACCGTTATATAACCAATACATACAAGAATAAAGGTTTTTACTTTTATTATTTACATGTATTTCCCAACAAAGGGAGAACAAGAATAGACAATAATGTTACAGGACAAATCATATAGACATATACATAATAGCAAATACATATACTGATAAAATATCAAAGCAAGATCACATCCTTGAATATGTGGGTGGACTCATCAGAGGTCACAGCAGGCCCGGGTATACCAGTGCCAATGTGTATCTCTCTAATGGATCCAGACTCCACTACCAGGCATGTTTCGCGGTAAGTACCGCTTCCTCAGGGGCACAAAGGATAGAGCTTTATGATAAGCAACTAAGAAAATGATAAGAAAAAATACAGAATTAATTAACATGAATATCAAGGTTACACTTATTCTTAATGACATTGTAATATTTCCAATATCAGTGTGTGTCAAGTATGGAGCAATAGGCCACAGCCCCTCCAACTTGTGACACATGTACGTCATGTATTCGATCACATCTTATAGGGTCACTTACATAGATACAAAAGAAGTTCATCTACATTGGCATACAGGCCGAGGCATATGTAGACATTCCCACCTGTGGGGCTGATGGAAAAAGTATCCAGGGTGAGTGTGCTGGATGCCAACTTACGTCCCCCTGGCGGGCATGGACGATCGCAAGGCAAAGAAGGTTTGGCCTAGATGGTAAAAAATGGTACTGGTAAAATATGTACTAAATTCTTCAAATAAATATGAAGAGTTCCATAGATTATAATGTGTGTGGAACACATAATTATCTAAATTGTTGTAAAGTCATATCATAGTTATTGGTTTTACATAAAGAAATTTTTATGTTGTTATTCAGCTATCCACAACGTTAATTCTGTTATTGAGAATTGTATAAAGGTATTTACCTACCAGAATATATGCCAAAGCTTGCGTATTGGTCAGATGGTGGAGATGGACACATAAAACGCGGGTCTGTATTAATGCCAAAGGAGAAATGTAGATCTATATTCAGATCTCCAGACCGACATGCCAGTCTCTATAAATATATATAAAAAAAAAGAGACAATATAAACGAGAAAGAACAGCCAATCCATTAATAAGAATGTAATGGAACGCTATAGCAATGTGCAAAAGTATTGGACTTGACAACATCCCCTTGGCAACAATAGAGATATTAAAATGTTGCCCTAGGCTCACTAGCATAGGGGAAGTCCGTGGAGATATCGAAGGTTAAAAAAATCTTCAAAAAGAGATAAATATTCGGCATATCCAATGTCTATAGCGCAATTACCTTGACCAGCTCCTGTGTCTCGCTTCCACCATCTGCACAACACTGGCGTGCTGCACGTGCCTATATGCGTCGTCAACTCCGTTGTCATCCGTGGGCGACGCGCCCGACGATGACATCACGGAGTCCGATGTACAACTGCGCATGCGCGTCGGTAGACGCAATGCGCAGCTGTTAAATGACACAGAGAACCACCTCTAATGCGGTTGCTAAGCAACCTCATGACGCCGGAAGACAGCAGCGAGGCTGTAGGTGAAGACAGCGCTAATGAGGGAGGATCCATCTGTGTAAACAAAGGGACATGGTATAATGTATACCACACGGACCTCTGTACATCGCATGCCCGCCTATGGGACCTCATAGGCAATCCTACGCACAGAGCCCCTGAGTGGCCCCTCATCACGGTGGGATGCCGTCCATGCCTTTTATCGAACTATATGCCAAAGTTTACAAGACTAAGAATGTATAGTAAAATAACATAAGTGCGATCACCATAATTACAGCATATTCATACAACATTGTGTAGCCTACCACAATAGAGTAGTAAAGGGGAATATATATTAAATTTACCATAGCCGAAAAACTGCCCGTATATAGAGAATACTCGCAACGGGACCAACGGTCTTGGCTTGGAGTAATTCCCTAATATTCCCTGTACAAGAAAGGAAAGGAGGGGAGGGGAAAAAACACACAAAAGGGGGGGAGAGGGGGGGGGAGAAACAAGGGGGAGAAAAAGAGAGGGAGGGAAAAGATAGGGGAACAGGGGTGGGGGAGAGCAAAAGGGAGGGGGTAAGGGGGAGAGGAACAGAGCCAACAGAGACTGAAAAAGAGGAGAAAAAAGAAAAAATTAAGAAAAAATAGGATACCATCACCAGAATCCATCAAGCCGATGTATCATCCGTCACACTTATAATATGTATATACATTTAAAAATCTAATAAATATATATATTCATAGAGACTGGCATGTCGGTCTGGAGATCTGAATATAGATCTACATTTCTCCTTTGGCATTAATACACACCCGCGTTTTATGTGTCCATCTCCACCATCTGACCAATACGCAAGCTTTGGTATATATTCTGGTAGGTAAATACCTTTATACAATTCTCAATAACAGAATTAACGTTGTGGATAGCTGAATAACAACATAAAAATTTCTTTATGTAAAACCAATAACTATGATATGACTTTACAACAATTTAGATAATTATGTGTTCCACATTATAATCTATGGAACTCTTAATATTTATTTGAAGAATTTAGTACATATTTTACCAGTGCCATTTTTTACCATCTAGGCCAAACCTTCTTTGCCTTGCGATCGTCCATGCCCGCCAGGGGGACGTAAGTTGGCATCCAGCACACTCACCCTGGATACTTTTTCCATCAGCCCCACAGGTGGGAATGTCTACATATGCCTCGGCCTGTATGCCAATGTAGATGAACTTCTTTTATATCTATGTAAGTGACCCTATAAGATGTGATCGAATACATGACGTACATGTGTCACAAGTTGGAGGGGCTGGGGCCTATTGCTCCATACTTGACACACACTGATATTGGAAATATTACAATGTCATTAAGAAAAAGTGCATCCTTGATATTCATGTTTATTAATTCTGTATTTTTCTTATCATTTTCTTAGTTGCTTATCATAAAGCTCTATCCTTTGTGCCCCTGAGGAAGCGGTACTTACCGCGAAACATGTCGGGTAGTGGAGTCTGGATCCATTAGAGAGATACACATTGGCACTGGTATACCCGGGCCTGCTGTGACCTCTGATGAGTCCACCCACATATTCAAAGATGTGATCTTGCTTTGATATTTTATCAGTATATGTATTTGCTATTATGTATATGTCTATATGATTTGTCCTGTAACATTATTGTCTATTCTTGTTCTCCCTTTGTTGGGAAATACACGTGAATAATAAAAGTAAAAACCTTTTTAAGAAAAAACTTTATTCTTGTATGTATTGGTTATATAACGGTACCCTTTAAAATCCCAATTTATGCCCCAGTGCTCCATACTCTCTCTATGTTCCAATCTTAGATGTAAATTTACATGAATGGTTATGTATCATTTTTTTAATTTTATTTAGTGTTGCATTTTAAGTACATTAAACATATAAGTGACTAAGGTGATTTTACTAATCATAGTAATCCCTACAACTTTTAATACACCAGTAATAAAAAGGTCACAATTACTTATGTAATTACCATAAGGGTTTTGCAAAAAGTTTTGCAATGGCATATGAGTTTAAATCAATTTATTATTAAATTATTATTGTGTTATCTGTGAGAACATAAATATTTTTTCAACGCTTTTTATTGGATTTTATGCATGAATACAAATAATATTGTACACAGTATAGCGATACAAACTAAATGAAACATAGTAGCAAGTATAAATGCTGTATATAAAGACAATTGAGGGGAGAACAAAGTTTTAGGAGCACAGTACTTATGTAAGGAGCATATTTGGAAAACATTTTTTTTTTTTAAATTTGTCTAGCCTATCAGAGGGTATGGCTAGTGACTTTTCATACTCATAAGTGAGACTGATAGATGCAATCACTTCAGACAAGTTGGGAGCCTTATCTGATTTCCAGTATCTGATGATAACCATTGTAGATGCCAGTAATATATGTGCAACTACTAAATGAAATGAAGATGGGAAGTTCCCAATCATAAACATTTTTTTAATGTTTAACCTCTTGCCGACCAGCCGCCGTAGTTTTACAGCAGTAGGTCGCCTCTGTCTCGCTAAATGACCTACCTGAACGTCGCTTCGTGTGACCGCTAGCGGGGGCCCATGCGCCTATTCACCACAGGGTAAGCTAATCAGCGGGTTTGGCAGACGCGATTACCGCCAGGCACCTGTGATCGCTCGCCATGGAGATAGAATGGCGGTCTGCTGTTGTAAACACAGCAGACCACTGTTCTGTCTGTTATGAACACAGGCATCCTATGTTCCTCCTATTTAGGAACACAGGTCTCTGTATTCATGCAGCAAGCCCACCCCCCCCCCCACAGTTAGAAAGCATCCCCTAGGGACACATTTAACCCTTTGATCGCCCCTGGTGTTAACCCCTTAACTATTAATGTCATTAGTACAGAAACAGTGCAATTTTTTTTTACTGTAGTAATGTCACTGGTCCCCCCGAAAGTGTCAAAAATGTCAGTTAGGTGTTCGATCTGTCCGCTGCAATCTCGCAGTCCCACTAAAAATCGATGAGCGCTGCCATTACTAGTATGAATAAATAAATAAATAAAAATGACATAAACCTTTCCCCTAGTTTGTAGACGCGATAACTTTTGCACAAACCAATAAATATATACCTATTGGGATTTTTTTTTTACCAAAAATTTGTAGCAGAATAAAAATTGGCCTAAAATGATGAAAAAAATTTGATTTTTTACATTTTTTTAAATTGGGAATGTTATATAGCAGAAAGTAAAAAATATTTGTTTTTTTTTTCCAGAATTGTCGCTCTTTTTTTGTTTATAGCGCAAAAAATAAAAATCTCAGAGGTGATCAAATACCACCAAAAGAACGCTCTATTTGTGGGAAAAAGGACATAAAATGTTATTGGGTACAGAGTTACACGACCGCGCAATTGTCAGTTAAAGTAACGCAGTGCCGTATCGCAAAAAATGTCCTGGTCATCAAGGGGGCAAATCCTTCCGGTCCAGAAGTGGTTAACCTAAAATAATTATTCCAATGACTTTCACATAATAATAATAACAATCATAATATGTGGCTGTAGATTAGACACTAGGGGGAGTCCTTTGTTTCACTGAAATAACAAAGTCTGCTTGTTGATACTGTGAATAGGTAAGAGCCACAGTAGAGTTGATAAGGGAGTAAAGACAACTCTTCACTCAGCAAAGTGAATAGTCACTTTCCACAGTGTTTGTTTACTTTGCAAAGTGGATGTTCATTTAGTCTAATGAATTCTCATTGGATAATGGCTCAGTGGCTTGGCTGATTTAATGTCATTGGTGAACGGGCCTTATGTTCCAAACCTAAAACTCATACAACAAACCTAAGAGAAAGTAACCTAACTAACTTAAGAGAAACAACAAAAGTAAAAAAAGTAAAAAACAAAAAAGTAACAACTAACCTAAGAGAAAGTAGTCTCAGATGGGTCAAATAGGAGGCTTTTCTGGACACAGAGGCAATAGCAGATGCCTGTGCCTAGCTAGCATTTTCATATATAGTCAGAGAGGTTAACAGGTTCACTTTAAAGCAAAAGAAGTCTTGTATGATGTCATGCCGTGCATTTCCGACATGGCATGCTTTGTTTCTAAATTACAATTAAAGTGTTTGCTTTATGAAATGACTGAAGTTGTTTGAATATACAGCAAGTTCCGTTGGTTGTTTTTTTTTTTAAAGAGATGAACAGTGAGAAAGATATTAGTCCCATGACAAGACAATGGCTGGACATGAATAGCACCTCTGTATACTAACAGGAATGCTTACATCAAGCTATTTAAATGTTAGTGGTTGTGTAGTGAGTAAGTTCCAATGATTGTTTCTTTGATCCATCTAAAAGGGATTATGGCTGGAGGCCAGTAATAACTGCAAAACAGCATCCCCATGCAGACTGAAAATATTTTCAGCCATTTAAACTTACTGCTAACGGGGGCCATAAATTCAGAATTCTTTGAATGTGGCTAGAGAAGAAATTGTCTTTACAAATGTCTGTGTATACAAGTTACTCATGCTGACATCACAGACATTTGCCCCTTGGGCTTGTAGACTACAGCACTATCCATAGAGAAAAATGACTGCACCACTTACAGTATACAGAACTAAAGATGTGTAATCTCTCCAGGACTCGTCAAAGCTATGGAAATGTATAGGTAGCTATAAATAAAGAACAGGTGTATAATTGGACATCAGCAATCTGGATTACTGAAATCACTTAATCCAGACTTTTTTAATGTTTATTAATTTTATTGAACTTTGAACTACTCCATTTAGTTGTACGGACTGATACTGTCCAAGGAGCCACCAAAAAGTACTTTAACGGCCAAACACAAATCAAACCATAAAATATGGGCCTTTAAATATATTTATGAAGGTTCTCATTTGTCCAAGTCATGATATATCCAACAGTTATTAGTCACATTAAACTAGATCTGTTCTGTAATGTTGAAGATATTTTGTAGCTTACCAAGCCACTTATTCAGTTCCTAGAGTGTCAGGAAGATACCCCAGCATTTATTTTCAGACCTTTTGGTGTCCAATGTATGAATATAAATGCTGTGGTATGTCCCTGATACTCTAGGAACCAAAGAAGTGGCTTATTAATTTCAAAATGTCTTCCGCATTACAGAACAAGTCCAGTTAAATGTGACTAACAACTACTAGATATACCATTACCTGGATAAATGAGAACCTTAACAGTCATATTTTCAATCATATACACCACATACGAGAAAATGTCCAGAAAATATGCAGATTACAGGAACCAGCTACGCTTTAACCTGAGATGTTGACATCATGGACTTACCCCTAGCAGTCTGCGCTTGAGTTCCATGATTTTTCAAAGGGCTTAAAACCTTCTAAATGGACAGGTGCAGCAGACGCATTTCACCACTATTGCCTTGCGACAGAAAGCTGATGAACCTAGGAAGAAGTTGGGATCAAAAGTACCTGCTGGGACCCTAGAAAGAGTGGTTACATTTACTGAAAGAGCTCAACTAGCCCCCCATGTTAAGAGCAAGGAAAAATAGATCAACAAATTCACCAACTTACTACTACGGACCTGCAATATCAACATAATGGAGCTAATCGGGAGGAGAACAGATGAAAGTGCAACACCTCATAGCAATAAAGGCCCTTGGATATAGAAAGAACCTTCCAGACAGAGAGCTTACTCCACAGGAGAAGGGTGTCTTAGCCAAGGGACTGAATATTGCTGTGGCACCCCAACATTTGCCTGTAGTGGGTATAATGACAGCTACAAAATCGTCCATCAATAACAACCACACATTGGCAGGAGAGAAAGAACAACAACATCTGAGAGTCTCACTGGTCCTGTTCAAAGCCAAAAAACCTAATTTCAACTTGGCCAGAATAAAGAAAAAGGCTCTTCCTTTGCTTAGTAAGGACCTGAGCATTACCATACTGGCAGATAGAAGGGGGGAGGGGGGTGCACCATGGTCATGGATACATCTGATTACTATTCTAAAGTGATTATATTCTGAATAATGTAACTAAATGAAAAGTTCAATAACAAGAGTGAGGTCCAGTCATGATGACTTCATCAGATGGGTAGAGACATAAGCTCAGGTGTACATACAGTATTTTGCTGGCAGCGTCCTTAAAGATGTAAGTACCACTGGCTAATTCAACCTGCCATCTACCCAGAAAGGAAACATTAGACTTGTATTGCCTGAGCCTTGAACAACTGATAGATTGATGATGCTGACATATATATAAAATGGGAACATGGCAGCGAGGAATATTAGCACTACTGTATTATTATTAATATTATTATTGCTATTATTTTAATTGTTCTTGTTATAATTATATTTAAAGATATGGTTGCCAACTGACACTGCTTTAATGGGTGGATCCAGGTTTTAATCTAACCTCCCCTAAAATGCCACAAATTGAGATTTATGAAGTAAAATCCTTACTTTTAGTAATAATAATAATAAGTTCTTACTATTCATTCACAATATACTGGTATTAAAGGGAATCTGCCAGAATGGGATCATGGGAGCTGCCATTGATGACTTATCCTTAAAGCGATAAAAAAGCTAAATACAAAATTGTATTATATTGCAGTTTACCAATCCTTAAATGTGATGGTTACCTTCATTTCTTTTTTAGGCTTTTTCTTCCTTTATTTTCACCTTGAGATTTGGCAGTTCCCATCCTAGGGTGCCTCCACTCCACTGGAAGAGCAGTTTGGGACCAGGGAATAGGTGGTGTTAGATGCATTAGCAGGTTTACATGGACTTGGCTGACAAATGAAAGCTGGACTCCAGGTAAAGCTTTTTAAACAGTTACAGCAACATCTTTTTTTTGGGGAATTAAGGTTTTGTATAAACAACTAAAAGCTGACCATTGGAAGCTCCCCTGTCAGTCGTAAATGGTTTTTATCAACACTCTAACTGACACTTTTGCAGGACAGCTTGGTCTGTTAAAGGAAGTTGAAAACATTATCAGGCGAAAATAAAGAAAAACAAGTCTTAAAAAAAAGGAAACTAATGCAGCCACCACATGTAGGAGTTGGCAAGCTGCAATAAATTACATTTTTGTTTTTGGGTTTCATACTGCTTAAAAGTATGTATATAGCCAATTGTTTTTTAAATTTTGGATGAAGTAGGAGATTGTTCAAACACATGGACACACATCTGACAAAATAAAACCTCTCTAAAGTAAGGGAAATGTCTCCCTAGACAATTGTCACTGGAACAAGTGTCCCAAATGGAAAATCTATATCCCTGTTCTGTAAACATTTTGGAATTTCCCCTACTTTTACTCTCAGAAAAATCGATGAGAGTGTATCTTCCTAGCAGGGACACCAATAATGACTCTACAGAGGTTAACTCCTCAAAACTCTTTTTTTTAAAAATGCTTTAGCTTTAGATACACTGTAAACCGAAATCAATTACGGCCTCTGCACTCTCTAATGGCATGAAACACCAGTTATAACTTGGTAGCCAGAGACTGATGATGTGATTGGTCTTCGTTAAAAAAGAACAAAAAATATGAATGGAAGATGTTAATAGACTAGTTTATATGCTAGCATGGGTTTTTGGTATATTGGTATAGAGGATCATGTAACAACAAAGTATCTAGCCGTTTTGCCCATTTTGCTGGTAAATCTAAAATTCAAACAAGAATATTTATAGTATTAGGAAAAGTCAAATTGAAGCAAACAAAAATCATGAACAGAAATGTGGCCCAGCACAGTTTTCCTGGCCGGGGATATTTATTATCTCCTATACAGTTTACAAAAGACTCCAGCAGAGTAGATGGTAAATTGTATTGCTTGAGATTGCTGTATCTGCTATTACAAAACAAGATGGACAAGCTTTCTCACATCATTTCTTATCTGAAAAAAGTTTATGGTAGAGCCTGACAAGCGCAGTTCTCTGCAAATTAGATTGTCTGATGAACAATTTGAAATTGATGTGCTTTTTTACTTCTCTTCATTGACTTCCCGTTATCATGACTGGCTTTACAGTTCCCAGAGATTATTACAGGTACTGTATAAGTTCAATATCAGAAATCTTTCTTTCTGGTTGGACTTCATTACCATGCCTGCAATGACTTCTTATCTACGATAGCATGTAGAAAATAGGAGAAATATTATCCAAAACTATATAGAAGGGCCATCCATAGAGGATACATGTGCAGGCATTATGTGACCACTGGAAGATTTTTTTTTAAGCATGCTATAAACATACATTATTGAATTTTATTAGTATGTATGATTAATCCCATGAAAGAAGTTGAGGGGAATAGATGAAAATTCACAGCGCTTGCTTAAAGCAGATCTTCACTGCATCTGAGCACCACAAACCAAAAACACCATTTCATTCATTTATAATATTCAAAGCAAACTCATCCATCCATATCTCCATGCTTTATTTTGTTGAGAGATCACCTTGAAAAACAACCCCCTAACATTTCCGGCCCTGGCCATCTTGAATAAAGGCAAATGATTCATGTAGCATTTACTTCATAGAATCCATCTGCCCTTAGCCCCAGCATGCATGGGGAGGGGGGGTGTGGTTAGCTTAGAAATCCTCTCCCGAAGAATTTTGGGATGTAAGACATCATTTGCCGAGGCAAGAGACCAGGAAGTAATTGAAGAAATGTAAAAAAAAAAGTTTAAAACAATTAAATATAAATACGTTCCTATCTATTTACTAATGCTAGCAGCAGGAGTATTAAAAATAATCAGTGTTGATTGGGAGAGTGAAGTTTCACTTTAATCCCCTAATGAAGCAATAGCAACTGGCCAAAAAATCTAATATGAGTGATCACTATTTCCCCTGAGTCTGTTAAGACTGACCATCTCTGCAGGAATCTGCTACTCATACACATGAGTGTTGGAAAAGGACTGGAGGATCATCTTGTGGGGTTATAAAGGCTCATCTTTTGGGTTAAAACCACTAGCACACTCACTTGAATTTCACAGAACCACAGCTCACTTATACCTGCAGCTCTAGCATGGTGCCCAACATTCTGCCTGCTGGCCTTCTTTATGATGAAGTGTGCCACATCCTTGGCTGGGTTTGCCATCTGTTGGGCATCCTGAATGGTGGAAGCAGGGTGCAAGGTGCTGGGATGCTCTTTGGACTCCTACACCGAGCACTAAAATGAAGTAATTGCTGTCAGGCAGAATGATGTCCGCTCCGCAGTAGAAGTATAGTCCTAGCCCAACATCATCAGGAAGGGAGCAGTGCAGGAGCAGGTAAACACTGAGGGTGGTAAATAATCCTGCAACTGACCAGCAATGTGGGGGAAAGGAGATATTTATCACTGCCATTGACCACCGGTTTGGGGTGGGGGGCTAAAAAACACTGCTACTGACCACCAATAAAGGTAGTTAACAGTATTGCCAATGACCACCAATGAAGTAGGGTTTAAAAAAACACTGCCACTGACAACCAATATAGGGGTTATAGTGATTGCTGACACCAATACTGGGGGTTATTCTTGCAGTCACTGGTAAAAATGGTAGGAACTGTTATTAGCATCAGTGCTGGGAGTTATTATTACAACCACTTGCAACAATGCTGGGGGTTATTATTGCAGTCACTGGCAACAATTCGGGGGGGGGGGGGTATTATTGTGGCGACTGACACATGGTGGGAGTTATTATTGTGCTCATTGAAGCCAATGCTGGGGGTTATCACTGTAGTCACACCAATGCTGGGGGTTAACTTATAATTACGGTTATGGACACAAATGCAGGTGGTTATTAGTCCACAGGAGCCAATAATGGGGGTTACTGTTACAGCCAGTGACATGAATGTTGAGAGTTACTATTACTGCCACAGACTCCAACAGTGGTGCTTGTTTTACTAAATATAATGTAAAGATTAACATTTCTCCACTTCTTAATGTCACTGACCTTCTTAAATATGTGTTGATTTCACATACATTTTGGGAAGTAAAGGATGTTCGCTTTTTTCAATTCAATCATCCAATTATGCCAGCCAGTTTAATTTTCCTTGTGCATGACTGGATATTTAAAGTGAACACAGTCTAAGCTATGTAAGCTTTCACTTTGCAAAGTGAACATTCTCTACTCCTTAACAAAATCAACCATACAGGCTCTATTAACCTCCTTTCTGCTGTCCTGCACTGCACCATGGTGCAATCTGGCAAGATTTGGTAACATCACCCCTTCCTTGGCAAATGGCTCAGAAGCCTGGGCCTTGGGCAATGTTATTTTAACACCAAGCAGTTCTGCATGGGGGGGGGGGGGGGATCCCGGAGGCTAGTGTATGCCCAATAGTTAAGTTTTCATGGAATGTCAGCCTTAGCTGATAATACTGTCAACCACATTGTAAACAATATTGCTTGTTGATATACATAAGCAATAATGTAACCAATGAAAATGTGTTATTTGTTTAATGTATTGTAAAGACAATAATCAGTGTGAATCCTGGGGACTATTGAAAAGATTTTTTTTTCCCTAGGAAATGTTCTGTCCTTCTCCCAGCCCAACCCAAATGCCTTAAAACATTTAGTATATATAAGTAACAAATGATATGGGGGCAAATAGCTCTCCATAATCACTTTGTGGGCCGAACATGCAGTTCAGTTGCCACCAAGATCTACCTTACATGGTTCGTTTTCTTTCCTTCAACCAGCGGATTGAAGGATCTTGTTTTCTTTGTTAATTATAAAACTCTACTCTAATAATGATGCATTTACATTTCATTGCTTTGTTATTGGATTATTTTGACATGCTCCACAATCGTTAGCTTGTGGCATTGATAATTGACTGTCTACTTTTAGGAAGTATTTAGCTAGGAGGATCCTAATGATCACTTCGAGTTGACAGGTATCAAAGGGTTATTTCCCTGACTGCTGAAGATATTTCAAAGGCACTTGTTTTATTGCAGTGTCATTTTGTTTTGCAGATGTCCAATGCTCTTTTCACCTGAGTGTCCCTTTATCTCTTATCCTCCTGATCTAAATGCCTCCTTCCTTTGATCTTTTAAAAGTGATGCTTTGTTCATATCTAGAAATTAACCTCTCAGCCAGAGTTTTGCTGAAAGCTATACACAACCGTTTTTTGTTAGACTATTCTCTAGTAAGAGATCCCTTGATAACAAAAAAACTCTTATGGGCCTTTCTCTAGTGAAATCTCCATTGTAGATGTGAGGTGCAGGTGTCGCTTTCCATAAGGCTGCTAAAATCTGTACACACACAAACACATACACATATATATATATATATATATATACCGTACATTATGTCAAAACATTTGTTATCTGAGCCAGTGGTGTGACACTGGGAGTTTTTCACACTGGGTGCATGTGATGAGAACCAAATAGAACTGCAAAAAAAGTGTCCCACCTTACATGTAGAAACACACAGACTGATGGTAGTAAAATACCAGGTTATCCATCAGTTTCTACCCTGTTTTTCCTGAGTTTTTCTTCTTATGGTAGACTTATGTTTAATCCAAAAAATAATAATAATAATTAATATTGATTGGCTTACTACCTCTTCTGGAAATCTGCTTCATGCATTTGGTATTTCTAGCGTTGGAGAAAAATATTTGTGTAAAGCTGACTTTTAACAGCTTGCCGACCGCCGCACGACTATTTACTGCGGCGGTCAGCCCCTCACAGGCAAAGCGGCGTAGGACTACGTCGCTAGCCTGTGAGGCTCTAGGGAGCGAGCGCGCTCCGCCAGAGGCGTGCGCTCGCTCGCTCATGGACCCCCCCCGCGCGTGTGCCCGGCAGACCCGATGTCCGCCGGGCACTCACGATTGTCCGTTACAGCGGGAGAAAGGCAGGCGGCTCATGTAAACAAAGCCGCCTGCCATTCTTCCCTGTGTAAGAATGGAGATCATACGGTTCTGCTAGGTAGGACCGTTGATCTCTGTTCTTACACATCAAGCCACATCCAACCACAGTTAGAATCACGCCCCTAGGGACACATTTAACCCCTCCCTCTCAAATAAAGTTAACCCCTTCCTTGCCAGTGTCATTGTTACAGTAACAGTGCATATGTATAGCACTGATTACTGTAGTAATGTCACTGGTAACCCCAAAAGTGTCAAAAATGTCAGTCAAGGGTCCGATCTGTCCGCCGCAATGTCGCAGTCCAGAAAAAAAAAATTCAAACCGCCGCCATTACTCGTTAAAAAAAAAAAAACAACAAAAATTACAAAAATCTTTCCCTTAGTTAGTAAACGCAATAACTTTTGCGCAAACCAATCAAAATACGCTTTTTGCGATTTTTTGGGGGGAATTTCATATAAAACAATGTGAAAAATATTGTTATTTTTGCAAAATTGACGCTCTTTTTTTGTTTATAGAGCATGATCAAAAAATCACACAGGTGATCAAATACCACCAAATGAAAGCTCTGTTTGTGGGAAAAAAGGACTTCAAATTCGTTTAGGTACAGCGTCGCACGACCTCGCAATTGTCCGTTAAAGTCACGCAGTGCCGAATCGCAAAATAGGCCCTGGTCAGGAAGGGGGTAAAATCTTCCGGGGCTTAAGTGGTTAAGGTGCCCACCATATGGCAAATGTATATTACAAATAATATTTTTTAATAAATATTTATAAGATTAAATTTCATGTCATAAGAAATCTTGGTGGTATGAATAATTCATATACCACGCAAGTTGCCCAACCTCTATCAATATACACCACATCTACCACCCACCCATTTCCTGCAGAAATGAATGGATTTTACAATTCATGTGCAAACAATATAATAATGGTTCTAAAAGTATATGCTGCAGTCTGTGATGTGGAAAGTACTGAAAACATTTTGCAGCTTCTTCAGGAGGATGACAGAGGTATATGATAATGGGGTTGACAACAGTGCCAGCCTTTACGCCAAAATGCAGGGACATCATATGTGTAGCTACTTCTTTAAAATAAGTACATTACTATATTGTTTATAATCCTAAATATTTCCACATTTGGACAGTAATGCCAACAGACAAATTATTCCCAAGAAGGGAGTTGATTTACTAAAACCGGAGAGTGATAAAATCTGGTGTAGCCCATCAGCTTTCAGGTTTTTTTGTCAAAGCTTAATTGAACAAGCTGAAGTTAGAAGCTGCTACCATGCACAGCTGCACCGGACTTTGCACTCTCCAGTTTTAGTAAATGAACCCCCTTGTTTAAGTATGTGTATGTAGGTGGATGTGGTAACTCATTAATCTGTAGACATACTTAAAAGTAATCTGACATTACTCCCAAACTTTCTTCCTGTTAGTTTAAGGTCATGCCTTCATGATCTTGAGCTCCTCTTCATAATGAAAATACTACAATCCTGAATCTTATTTACACTCTTAAGGATTTTGGTCATTTTTCTTTCTTTCATTCATTTTTTCATTTTTTTCATTCACTTTTCTTTCTTTCATTGAGGCTTTATATTTAAGGAATGTGAGTAAGCCTTTTTATACAATCTGCTTTACTAAGGAGGAAAGTACTAAGACAAGTACTGTGTATTGCCTGCTAGTGTGTTGTGTGTCACCACCCAAGGCATGAAGTCATTTCCCTATGGTTGGTATGGTGCTAACCCTTTGCAAAAAAATTATGTTTTAACAGCAGTTCAGTTCATCAGTTTACATATTTCTACATAAACGAATGTTATTCTAAATGGAGTTTTTTCTTAGTTCATATTACATTTAATAAATCATGTGTAAAATATATATATACGTTATTAGTGATGTTGCGAAGATAAAATTCGCCGTTCGCGAACGGCGAACGCGAACATCGGCGAATGTTAGCGAAGCGGCGAACATTGCGAACCGCCATAGACTTTAATAGGCAGGCGAATTTTAAAACCCACAGGGACTCTTTCTGGCCACGATAGTAATGGAAAAGTTGTTTCAAGGGGACAAACACCTGGACTGTGGCATGCCTGGAGGGGGATCCATGGCAAAACTCCATTGGAAAATTACGTAGTTGACGCAGAGTCAGGTTTTATTCCATAAAGGGCATAAATCACCTAACATTCCTAAATTGTTTGGAATAACGTGCTTTAAAACATCCAGTGTGTGTATACGATCAGGTATGATGTTGTATCGATCAGGTAGTGTAAGGGTTACGCCCGCTTCACAGTGACAGACCAAACTCCCCGTTTAACGCACCGCAAACAACCGCAAACAGACCAGAACCGACCAAAATGGGACAGGAACTGGGCTTTAAGGGTTAGGGTTAGGGTTAGGTTTAGTGTTAGGGGCTAGGGTTAGGGTTACGGTGAGATACTTAGGGTTAGAGTTAGTAACCCTACCCCTACGCCTCTATCCCTAACAGTCTAACCCTAAGCACTAAAAATAACCCTAACCCTAGCCCTAACCCTAATTCTAATTTTTTTTCTGGTTCTGGACATGCTACAGAGGTGAAACTTCACAGGTACACTTTTTAGACCCCCAGACACTGAATCACACAAAAAAAAGTTCTTAAAAATTGTAATTTTTTGTTAGAGAGCCAATTATTGGAAAGATTAAAAAAAAATAAAAATAAAAAATTTCTTTGGATTTAGCATCTGGTGGGTCTAAAAAGTGTACCTGTGAAGTTTCAGCTCTGTAGCATGTCCAGAACCAGAATAAAATACGAATTAGGGTTAGGGCTAGGGTTAGGCTTAGGGCTAGGGTTAGGGCTAGGGTTAGGGTTAGGGTTAGGGCTAGGGTTAGGTTTAGGGTTAGGGTTATTTTTATGGCTAGGCTTAGAGGGTTAGGGTTAAGGTTAGAGGGTTAGGGTTATGGTTAGAGGGTTAGGGTTAGGTTTAGTGTTAGGGGCTAGGGTTAGGGTTACGGTGAGATACTTAGGGTTACAGTTAGTAGCCCTACCCCTACCCCTCTAACTCTAACACTCTAACCCTAAGCACTAAAAATAACCCTAACCTTAGCCCTGACCCTAACCCTAGCCCTAACCCTAACCCTAGCCCTAACCCTAATTCTATTTTTTTTCTGGTTCTGGACATGCTACAGAGCTGAAACTTCACAGGTACACTTTTTAGACCCCCCCCCCCCAGACACTAAATCACACAAAAAAGTTATTAAAATTGTCCTTTTTGATAGAGAGCCAATGATTGGAAAAATTAAAAAAAATAAATAAAAATAAAAAATGTCTTTGGATTTAGCATCTGGGGGGTCTAAAAAGTGTACCTGTGAAGTTTCAGCTCTGTAGCATGTCTGGAACCAGAAAAAATTACAAATTAGGGTTAGGGCTAGAGTTAGGCTTAGGGCTAGGGTTAGGATTAGGGTTAGTGTTAGGGCTAGGGTTAGGGTTAGGGTTAGCTTTAGGGTTATTTTTATGGCTAGGCTTAGAGGGTTAGGGTTAGAGGGTTAGGTTTAGTGTTAGGGGCTAGGGTTAGGGTTACAGTGAGATACTTAGGGTTAGAGTTAGTAGCCCTACCCCTACCCCTCTAACTCTAACCCTCTAACCCTAAGCACTAAAAATAACCCTAACCTTAGCCCTGACCCTAACCCTAGCCCTAACCCTAACCCTAACCCTAACCCTAATTCTATTTTTTTTCTGGTTCTGGACATGCTACAGAGCTGAAACTTCACAGGTACACTTTTTAGACCCCCCAGACAATAAATCCAAAGAAATTTTTTTTTTTTTAAGTTTTTTTTTTTTTTTAAGTTTTCCAATAATTGGCTCTCTATCAAAAATGACAATTTTTAAGAACTTTTTTTGTGTGATTTAGTGTCTAGGGGGTCTAAAAAGTGTACCTGTGAAGTTTCAGCTATGTCCAGAACCAGAAAAAAAGATCATTTTTCAGTAGAGCAGGGATGGTAGAAACCCCTTTTACACCTATATGATCTTTTTTTCTGGTTCTGGACATGCTACATGGCTGAAACTTCACAGGTACGCTTTTTAGACCCCCCCAGACACTAATCCAAAAAAAGTCATGCCTGCCACCGTATATATCAGTGGTGGGTGGGCAGTGGCACTGCAGTGGGCACAGTACACTCTGTGGACCTGACAGTCACTGGCACCCAGGCAACTGCAATTATAAAAAAAATATATATATTTTTACTTTGCAAGCTGCTGTGCCACCATATATATATATCAGTGGTGGGTGGGCACGCAGTGGCACTACAGTGGGCACAGTACACTCTGTGGACCTGACAGTCACTGGCAGCCCAGGCAACTGCAATAATAAAAAATATATATTTTTTTTCAATTTGCAACAAGATGCTGTGCCACCGTATATATATCAGTGGTGGGCAGTGCACTGCAGTGGTACAGTGCACTCTATGGACCTGACACAGCACTCACTGCAATTATGACAGAGGAAAAAAAAAATATTTTTTAAAATGCAAGGTACTGTGCCTGTGCCACCCGAAATGAGTGTGGTGTGCACACAGTACAGTCTGTGGTGGGTCTGTGGCCTCTCACACACAGCGGGCAGGCAACTGCAGTGTACAATAGATATATATATATATATATATATATATAAAAATACTCAATTACCAGCCCTAAAAAGGGCTTTTGGGGACACTAGATATATATATATATATATATATATATATATATATATATATATATATAAATAAAAAACTCAATTACCAGCCCTTAAAAGGGCTTTTGGGGACACTAGATATATATATATATATATATATATATATATATATATAAAAATTACACAAATACCAGCCCTTAAAAGGGCTTTTTGGGGTGCTGTCAGGATGCTGTCCTTACAGCAGTAGTGGACCAGGAACACTGACTAACAACTGTCCCTAGCTATTAACAGCAGCAGCAGCAGCAGCAGCAGCAGCAGCAACACTCTCCCTGCTCTCACTAACACACTGCTTCAGAATGATCTAAGATGGATGCTGCCCTTGCTTATTTATAGGAGGTGGGAGGGTGTGGGAGGGAGGTATGCTGATTGGCTGGAATGTGCCTGCTGACTGTGAAGTTCAGGGTCAAAGTTTGCCTCAATGATGTATTATAGGGGGCGGACCGAACATCGCATATGTTCGCCCGCAGCGGCGAACGCGAACATGCTAAGTTCGCCGGGAACTGTCCGCCAGCGAACAGTTCGGTACATCTCTATACGTTATTACTTAGGAAGAAAGTACTAAGACAAGTACTGTTTATTGCCCGCTAGTGTGTCACCACCAAAGGCATGGAGTAATTTCCTTATGGTTGGTAGGGTGCTAACCCTTTGCATAAAAAAAAAAAAAAAAAAAAAAAAAAAAGCTTTAACCAGTTCTGGACCGAAAGGATTTGCCCCCTTAATGACCAGGCCAATTTTTTTGCGATTCGGCACTGTGTTACTTTAACAGACAATTGGGCGGTCGTGCAACGCTGTAAAATTGATGTTTTTTTTCCCCACAAATAGAGCTTTCTTCTGCGATTTAAATTTTTTGCGCTATAAACAAAAAAAGAGTGAAAAATTCTCAATAAGCGAATTTTGATTGGTTTGCGCAAAAGTTATTGCGTCTACAAACTAGGGGAAGGATTTATGTCATTTTTATATATTTTATTTTTTTTTTTTACTAGTAATGGCGGCGATCTGCGATTTTTAGCGGGACTGCGACATTGCGGCAGGCAGATCAATCCCCTATTTGACAGTTTTGACACTTTTAGGGGGACCAGTGACATTACTACAGTAGTGAGTGCTAACAATATGCACTGTTACTGTAATAATGGCATTGGCAGGGAAGGGGTTAACACGGTGGGGATCAAAGGGTTATGTGTGAGCCTAGGGGAGTGTTTTCTAACTTTATGGGGGATGGGTAGGTGAAATGACCATAGAGACCTGTGATTCTATATAGAAGGATCACAGGTGCTCTGTGATCATTTCAGAGAGAACAACGGTCAGCTGTGTTTACAACAGCTGCCTGTCCTTCTCTCCCAGCGGGGAGCGATTGCTCCCTACTGCCTAGTAGGGGCGGGAGCGTGCCGCCCGCTTGCCCTCCAGCACCACTCCCACGAACAGACGTACCCATACGTCGATTCTCGCAGCTGAGCCAGCCTGCCGCAGTATATATGCGGTGGGAGGGTCGGCAAGTGGCTTGCCTTGCAATATCTCCAAAAGCCTTTAAAAATTGGGGACAAACCTAGACATTGTAGAAAGTTGTATTTATATTCAGCCGTTGGAAAAATAATTTTAAGCTGTGGCTTCTGTAAAAGTTTATATTACATATTTCTACATAAACAAATTTGGATTTGATTGGAGTTCCTCCTTAGTTCATCTTACATTTAATAAATCATATATATATATATATATATATATATATATATATATATGTGTGTGTATATATATATATGTATATATATGTATATATGTATGTATATATATGTATGTATATATTTATATCTTTATTTATTTATTTATAATATATATTTTTTTTTTTATTATTTATTTATTTATTTATAAGGAACAATATGTATTAGTCTGTGAATGAATAAGGGAATAAGGACACTCAGCAAGTACATTTTGCCAGAATTTTGTCAGCACACTCACTTGGAAGTCTATAGCGTCTCACTAAATAACTCCTTCCTAATTAACATTAATTATTTGAGCAAACTGTAAATGTCTGTTTACTAAAGTGGTTTGAAAGGTGCTTGAAAGCAGTTTGTTTGCTGTCACTCTTAAGTGGGTTGAACATTCCCACTAGCAACCTGTTTACACTATTAATTTCCTCAGCAAACATGTTCTGTGCAGACGGGGCAGACAGAAGCTGTTACAGCGATGGCTGGAGAGCTCTTGTATAAAGAGCCTCTTGCTCAAGCTCCAGGCAGATGAGGAGGCCAAAGCCTTTGTCTCTTTCACAGGAATAATGGACTCTTTGACTTATCTAATCTTCTTATCTGATTGAGGGAAAAAAAATCAAAGGTAAAATTCAGAGGACACTGAATTAAAAGACAAATGAGATGTCATAATTATCAAAGTGGCTAATTAAGCCGTTCAAGTAGGTGACATAATTACTTGTCACAATCAGTCTTCCCTTTTTCCTTATTAGCACTCTTCCCTTATACCACCTAATTACTGTGAAAAATACCTTCTTGTTATAAAAATCACTTTGTAACATTTTTTTGCATGTGTTCATAATCATATAATGTATTTAATTTTTTGTATTTAATTTTTTCATTGTTTTAGTTAGGAATACAAAAGTATTAACATAATTATTATTATGAAAATGGAACCAAACTCAAAATGGAAGATTTGCTATGTAATAGGGAACATTTAGAAATGCTAATTGTGCCTAAGCAATACAAAAGTGTGTTTTGTCTAGAATTCCTCCTTAAAAATAGCTCTGCACTTCCTGATTTGTGAGTGTGCCTAGGCACCAATGAGTCCATTTAGAATGTCTGCCCGACTACTCCACTACTATATCTGCTCTCACCAGATCACCATCCACTCCCAACAGGGTTAGCAAACTTGGTTTTGCAGATCACAGTTCCAAAGAAATTGTACAATGGTTACAAAGTCCAAACATATGGCATTGCAACAAACCCAAGTGGAGGGTGACAAACTCCACAATTTTGGTTACAGTTCCATAACTGTAAGAAAACAAACTTACATAACTATCTAACAATCTGGTGCCATGAAGGATGCTGCAGTGTTCATTTGTGGGGTAGTCAACGGTGTTACGGTAACTCTTTTATGCTGTACTGACCAAGACCTAACAATGCCCCAGAAGGAACCCACACTCAGGAGTCTCTTCATTTTCATTGCTCTCACCAGGAACCAAAACTCCAGCTTCTTTTTCTCAAAGTCCTTAGAATGTTTGCCAGTGGTTACTCCCCCCCACTTCCTAAATGAGAGCCTAACCAGGACCAACATACTGTTGCCCCCTCTCTCTCCCATTAAGGACTATGTCACATGGCATGGCATGACATTTATATATGATGGCCATACCACAAAGAGAGGAAAAAATATCCCTAGAATGCTGGTATAAAGTGACCCAGGCGATAATAAATCAATAAATTAGGTATTCATTTATTGGACTCAAACTATGTATCAAAAACAACAAAATCTATAAACCTCCACCAATCCCCACTATAATAACGTTGTTATATGTAAAAACAAACACACTGGGCCCACTCTTAACACTCCAATGTATCGAGGGGTAAAAGTTCTTTATCTAATACAAGGTATCAGACAGGTGTTTGGCTCGATGTAGCAATTGAAATCAACCTCTGTTGAATTGAATTTTTACCATGATTTTATCCTTGATAGGGAAAAGAGGGAGGGAAAAAAAGAAGAAAAATTGTTCATGGACTTATAGGGTCGAGAGAAGTAACTGATGGGCTAGTGGTCTTATCCCTAGGGATAAGATCCTAATGAGTCAGATTATACTCCTCAAGTATAATATTGATCTAAAAAAAAAACAAAGTTCAGTTCATGATTCATACCTTTTGCAAAGAGAGTATCTAATTCAAAAATCCATCTCTTTTCTATCTGCTGTAAGACTCTAATCGAAATCTCCCCTTCTTTGTGGTAGTTTTAGGGCTATTATACCTTTAACTTTGAGGCCTTCTGATTTACCACTATGGACCTCCCTGAAGTGTTGTACCATAGAGTTCAGCTTTTTTACTGTTCCTGTACCACTTTACTTCTTTTTGATAAAAAAAAATTGATACCAAAATGGCTACTCACATCTGACAGGATTTCAATGAGCACTAAATCATAGATGCCTCTACAATTAAGCTCTGAAAAGGGCAAAACACATCAAATGAGTTCTCTATAGGTGGAGAACAGGAATGAAAGCCATATTTTACCCATCTCATTTGCATGGAAGTTGATATCTGTGTACAGACAGCCACCATTTTGTTGAAGTCTACTGAAGCCTGACATGCTAGTTCTGTCTGTCTTTCATCTATTCACATGCTGATCTGATTGACTCAGGTTTGGGAGCATTCGAGGGATACTATTTTTATTGTTTTGAGCTACATATGCTATAGAAAATGGTATAACTCGGCTGTGTCCATGGGGGAATAAATATAACCTGAAAGTATCAATTGAAATTATTCTTAGCCCTGCAGTGTGAGCGCAGGCTCCTGCTGCATTCTCTGCCAGCAGTGAACTTATAAGTGGACCTTTGAATGATCAGTGGATTATTGAATATTAGTTTACCCAAGACAAATCAATTATTCACCCAGCAGAGTGAGTAACGGACTTCGCTCACCTAAAATGAAAGGTGCAGCGGATTTTCCTTTACTTACTCATCACTTAATTTAATATAACTAGTACATTGCTGCATCTTGCAAGTTTTTATGTAGATAAGGGTTTATTTAACAATACAGAAGAAAGACACATTTTACAAGACTAGATTGGCTGGAATTAGCATTAGGAGAAATGACAGTGGAAAAAAATGCTAGAAAATTACTCTACTTTTGCATAGAAGAGAAAAGACATGACATTGTACATGAACAAGGTTACAGGTTTGGGATTAAAACATGACTAATGATTGATTGGGGTCTTACAGACGTGTAAAGTTGAAAGAACAGAATTGACATGACTTATTGTTTTGACAAATTCCACAGTGACATAGGTGTCATTCATTGAAAGGGGAATTTTGTCCTGGATGAACATAGCTGAGCTGTCATCAGTATTTTCACCAATGTACTGTACACATGACTAACATGTCATATCCAAGTGACTCAACAACAGAAGCATGAGACAAAAGAAACACATAAACTATTTGTGACAGCGTGCTATAGCAATATAAACTAAGATATTAAATAATTGTAAGATATAACATATATTAAAAAAAAAAAAGGATCATTGCATTTATTTTTTCAGAATGCAAGAATAAGTATCTAAACTTGTCTTGAAATTTTGAAAATCGTTTGCATAAAAGAAACATATTTATCTTTGTAATTAGGGATCATTTACACTAGCTTTGCCTTTTGAAGAGTGATCTGTAGTAGATCACTTTTCAGACCATTTGACAAGTGGTGACGAAGAGTTTTGTGGCCTCGTCACTACCAGTTTTAACCCCTTATAGACCACTACCATCGCAACATAACCATGTGCATTGTACGTTTGCATGGTGGTTGAGGTGCAGCCCCATTTAGTTTATTAGGTTGCATTCAGCGGCCGGTATTATCCACTGTACGTGACTGGGGATCATTTTTGCAGTACAAAGCATCGCAGTTGCAGCATTTGTACACCCCTCTTTTCTGCCTTTGGCGCTTAAAGAGGTTGTAAACCTCCTAAAAAAATACATAAAAAAAATAAAAACCTGAAAGACAGAGGCATAATGACCTAGTACGCATTACATACTAGCTCATTATGAAATACTTACCTTAGAACGAAGCCCCCGCAGTGGCGCCTGCACACCGCTGACACGGCCGACATGTTAACAGGTCTTGCTTCCAGTTTCACGACTTCCAGCCATCTGATTGGCCGGAGCCGTGATGACGTCACTCCCACGCATGCCCAAGGGAGCCGCCGCTTACGGCACAGGGCTCTGAAGGAACGGCATGGGGAGCCGTTCCTTCAGAGCGCATGCGCCAGTGATGTCACTGGCTGCATGCAAAGTAAATATCTCCTAAACAGTGCATGTTTAAATAGATATTTACAGTACCTATAGGTAAGCCTTATCGTAAGTTTACCTATAGGTACAAGTTACAGAAGAAGCTTTACTTCCTCTTTAAGCGGGAGCAGTTGGGGAAGCAGTAAAAACACAGGTCAATCATGTATTTTTACCTCCCCCTAACCGCAAGCGTAAATGAGGCCTTACACATTTTACTTATTGCACAAGTAGATGGCATCCTGACCCATCATATATTGTATTTCACTTACAAATGCCATCTTCTATTTAGTGTTAATGTAAGTACATCTATGGGGAGATTTACTACAACTGGAGCATTCAAACTCTGGCGCAGTTGTGCACGGTAGCCAATCAGCCCCTAACTTGATCTTGTTCAATTAAGCTTTGACAACAAAACCTGGAAGGTGATTGGTTTCTATGTAGATCTGCACCAGATTGTGCACACTCCAGTTTTTGTATATCTCCCCTTATATATGTTTAACGTGTGTTTATGCACCATACTTTCATGAAATCTCTATATTCATTCTGCTATGTAAATAGTGACTTTTCCCTGACTTCTCTTCCACCACTTCCACCTCAGTATTTATTGTGATGTAGGATCTAGGACACTCTGGTGCAGTTTTGTTTATTACTCGTTGGGTAATTTTAAAGAGCTGAAATGCTGTACCTTGGGATGCCTATAACATCACTTCCAACTGTCCCTGATTTTGAGGGACTGTCCCTCATTCGTAAAAAGGTCCTTCTGTCCCTCTTTCCTCCTCATTTGTCTGTTTTGGTCTGATCTCCTTAGTTGTATATAAAATGCACCACTTATTTTTTGCACCATTTAAGTGTTTTCCTGTGCTAAACCTTTCATACAGTTTCTACATTGCTGCAACTGTAAATTTCAAAAGCCAGTATGAAGGAATAGTAGTGGTAAAAGAAAGCATTTGTGGGTTTAACCAATCAATTTTTTTTGTACAATTCTCCTTTAAAGGGGGAGTGATGGGGGGTGTGTCCTATGTCTACATACGATTGCTAACAGATGTCCCTCATTCCCGTTTTAGAAAGTTGGGAGGTGTGCTACAAGTACCTGTCTTCATATTCATTTCTTTGAAGCCCCTGGATCCTAGGCCTAAGCTGTACATCGGCTTTGACCTAAGGTATGATAAATGACTACCATGAGATACTGACTGACAGCAAGTAACAGTAAAAGCTCCGGCATGTGTCAGTTGAATGTTGGGGGTGGTGAGGCTAGCATTGGGAGGGATGAGGCTTAAGTCTCAAATTTGGTGAAAGCTGAGGCCTTATGCACATCCTGGATCTGAAAACCACAAAAGCACTTGCAGGTACCACAAGGTCCTGAATGTCAACAAGATTGTTACCCTAGAAACATTTTAGGTCAGGTTAGTTGTTTTGTTTTTTCCTAATTTCATATAATTTCATAGTGATGCCACTACATGCATTGTGTTATAAAAGAATTATTAGGAGATTTCAAAATAATAAACATTTATACTCACCTAGGTGGGTGCAGCATCAATCTGAGTCTACATCTGTCCTGTGCCGCCACTAAGACTGAGAACTGAGCGATCAAAGACTGCTGATCTCTCAGTTCTCGGTCTTCAGTGAGCAGAGAGCGTCAGTCGCTGGTTCTCTGCTCTATTCTAGATAATAGGATAATAGGAGTAACAGTTGGTAAGTGTGACCACCATATGATAAATGTAAAGTAAGCACACCAACCAAATTTGCTTCAAATAAAGTTTATTATTTAACCGCTTCCATACAGAGCAGTTTGACACCCTTCCTGCCCAGACCAATTTTCAGCTTTCAGCACTCTCACACTTTGAATGACAATTGCTCAGTCATGCTACACTATAACCAAACAAAATTTTTATCATTTTTTTCACACAAATAGAGCTTTCTTTTGGTGGTATTTGATCACAACTGGGGTTTTTTTTTTTCGTGATATATGCAAAAAAAGAGCAAAAATTTGGAAAAAAAAACACTTTTTTTTAGTTTCAATTATGAAATTTTGCAAAAAATAAATTTTTCTTCATACATTTGGGCCAAAATGTATACTGCTACATGTCTCTGGTAAAATTAACCCAAATTAGTGTATATTATTTAGTCTGTGTGAAAGTTATTGAGTCTAGAAGCTATGGTACCAATTACTGAAAATTGATCACACCAGATGTACTGACTGCCTATCTCCTTTCTTGAGGCCCTGAAATGTCAGGACAGTACAAATACCGACCAAATGACCCCTTTTTGTAAAGTAGACAGTCCAAGGTATTTAGTAAGAGGCATGGTGAGTTTTTTGAAGTTGTAATTTTTTCCCACAATTCTTGGGAAAATGAAGAAAAATTTTTTTTTTTCTTTTTTTTCCCACAAAGTTGTCAATTTATAAGCTATTTCTAACACATAGCATGTACACAGCAAAAATTACACCCAAAAATACATTCTGCTACTCCTTCCGAGTATGGCGATACCACATGTGTGAGACTTTTACACAGCCTGGCCACAAAAAGAGACTCCACGTCCAAGAAGCACATTCAGGCGTTCTAGGAGCATAAATACACATAAAACTTTCTTACTACCTATCACACTTTTCAAGGCCCTAGAGCACCAATACAATGGAAAAGTCCACAAAATGACCCCATTTTGGAAAGCAAACACTCCAACGTATATTCTATGAGGCATAATGGGTCGTTTGAACATATCATTTTTTTCCACAGGTTTTTGGAAAATGTGGGAAAAAAATGAAAACTTTTTTTTTTTACACAAAGTTGTCAATTTATAGGATATTCCTAACACATAGCATGTACACAGCAAAAATGACACCCCAAAATACATTCTGCCACTCCTCCTGAGTATGGCAATACCACATGTGTGAGACTTTTTCACAGCCTAGCCATATAGAGGGGCCGAACATCCAAGGAGCATCATCATGCATCCTAGCCACTTGCCTAGGCCTATTTTTGACATTTGGTGTTTACAAGCTAAAATCAGTTGTTTTGCTAGAAAACTGCTTAGAACCCCCAAACATTATATATTTTTTTTTAGCAGAGACCCTAGAGAATAAAATGGAGATTATTGCAATATTTTTTATCACACCGTATTTGCGTAGCGGTCTTCCAAACGCAATTTTTTTGGAAAAAATTCACTTTTTTTAATTAAAAAATAAGAAACCAGTAAAGTTAGCCCAATTTTTTTCCATAATGTGAAAGATAATGTTAAGCCGAGTAAATAGATACCCAACATGTCATGTTTCAAAATTGCGCACGCTCACGGAATGGTGACAAACTTTGGTACTTAAAAATCCCCATAGGCGACAATTTAAAAATTTCTACAGGTTGCCATCTTTGAGTTACAGAGGAGGTCTAGGGCTCAAATTATTCCCCTTGCTCTAACGATCGCGGCGATACCTCACATGTGTGGTTTGAACACCGTTTACATATGTGGGCGGGGTTTCTGTATGCGTTCGCTTCTGCGCGCGAGCTAACGGGGACAGGGCGCTTTAATTTTTTTTTTTTTTTTTTTTTTACTATTTATTTTATTTATTATTTTTTATTTTTACACTGTTTAAAAAAAAAAAAAATAAATTGATCATTTTTATTTCTATTAAAAGAAATGTAAATATTCCTCGTAATAGAAATAGGCACGACAGGACCTCTTTTTTGTGAGATCTGGGGTCAAAAAGTCCTCAGATCTCACAAGTACACTAAAAGATAGAAAAAAAAAAAAAAATAATAATTATAATATAAAATGAAAAAAAAAAAAAAAAAGGACCTTTAAACCGGTTGCTAGGCAACAACATTTTCCGTAGCTCCGGTCCTCCAAGACCATAGAGTCAAGTGAGGGCAAGCTTGCCCTCACTCGACATCCTGTCTGTGAGGATTCGGGACCGGATCGTTTTCCCCTCTGCCGGCGGGTCCGGTAAGCGGGGAAAAGGACCGGAACGCGTCGGGAGGGGGGGGGGGCGCCTCTTCCGCCATCCCGGAAGGGTGATCCCACGGCGAATCCGCCGCTGGGACCACCCTTATCGGAAAGCCAACCGTCCACCGTTTAAAAAAATACCAGGGTTATGGCAGCTATCTGCTGCCATAACACCGGTATTTAGGTTTAAACGGACGACGTATATAAACCTTTTTGGACTTGGACATGGTGGCTGTATGAAGGGTGACAGGTACTCGGGTACTTTGTTGGGCAGGTGACAGGTACTCTGGTACTGATGAGCAGGTGGCAGGTACTCGGGTACTCCGATAGGCAGGTGACAGGTACTCGGGTACTCTGATGGGCAGGTGACAGGCAGGTGATAGGTACTGATGAGTAGTACTCACTGACTGATAGGTGATAGGTGATACTGTACTGATGGGTACTGATGATCAGTACTGATACGTGATAGGTACTGATGAGTACTGATGAGTAGTGATGGGTACTGATGAGCAGGCGGCAAGTACTTGGGTACTTCAGGCGTCAGGTACTCTGATGAGCAGGTGGAAGGTACTCGGGTACTCTGATGGGTAGGTGACAGGTACTCAGGTACTCTGATGACGGGTACTCCGTTGACAGGTACTCAAAGTACCTGAGTACCTGTCATCAGAGTACCCGAGTACCTGTCATCAGAGTACCCGAGTACCCGTCATCAGAGTACCCGAGTACCTGTCATCAGAGTACCCGAGTACCCGTCATCAGAGTACCCGAGTACCTGTCATCAGAGTACCCGAGTACCTGTCATCAGAGTACCCGAGTACCCGTCATCAGAGTACCCGAGTACCTGTCATCAGAGTACCCGAGTACCTGTCATCAGAGTACCCGAGTACCCGTCATCAGAGTACCCGAGTACCCGTCATCAGAGTACCCGAGTACCCGTCAGAGTACCCGAGTACCTGTCATCAGAGTACCCGAGTACCTGTCATCAGAGTATCCGTCATCAGAGTACCTGAGTACCTGTCATCAGAGTACCCGAATACCTGTCACCAGCCCATCAGAGTACCCGAGTACCTGTCATCTGAGTACCTGATGACAGGTACTCGGGTACTTTGATGGGCTAGTGACAGGTACTCTTTATTGGGGGGGGGGCAATCAGTGTGTTTGGGGTGCACTGTACTTGGTAACTAGCTGTTACCACAATCTCCTCCTCACACAGGATCAGTGTGTGAGGAGGAGAACACGGTGACAGCTAGTTACCGTGTTCTCTGTTGACATTTGTGACCGGCTGTGATTGGACACAGCCGGTCACGTGGTAAAGAGCCAATTTCATTGGCTCTTTACCTAGATCGGGGATCGACTCTGTCCGAGGGACGAGCCTCGTCCCCGATCGCTGCTCTGCGCGCCCCCGGGGGCGCGCATTGCAGAGAGAACGAGCGGCTCGTGCTGGAGCCGCTCATGTGATCGGCTGTGATTGACACAGCCGATCACGTGGTAAACAGCCAATTTCTATTGGCTGTTTACCTTGATCAGTGATGGGCTATGTCCGAGGGACGAGCCTCATCCCTGATCGCGCCGCTGCGCGCCGCCGGGGGCGCGCAGTAGCAGCTAGAACGGGCCGACGTCATATGACGGCGGCCCGGATCTAGACAACCACTTTGCCGACGTCATTTTACATGACTCGGTATGGAAGTGGTTAAACAAAAATGTTGTGAACTTCAAGGTAGTTCAGGTACTATGTTCCATACTCAAAAGCTAGAGGGTAATAGTGCAGTAAAACCTGACAGTACATATGTTAATATTAGTTCTCAAATATACCTAAGTAGACAGAGGACTAAGCAAAACACATTTAGAAAGTGAATTATTATAAACAGCATGCATTGCCAACAATAAAAGATAAAAGCGAGAACCAAAAGGGGTGTAGTAATATTTTAGGATTATCCCCCTTTATTTCAAGCATACCCAACAAATAAAAATCACTTATTGAGCATCATTTATAGGACAAGCAGAGGTTTACTTCAGGGGGTAGCAAGTGCAGACATGTTTATCACAGAATATCTATGAACAAAAGTGATCATTACATCATACTTGCACTGCATTCCCAAGGATGGACAGAGCTCTCACTATCTGCCACAATACAACTGACTATACACTTGGCAATTTTCAGTAAATTTTAACCATATTTCATCCAACAAGGATTTGCAAATCTTATCACAAACAGTTCAATCAACCACCAGAATTTGGTCCAATGTAAAGCCAAATCTGGATAATGAAATAACACCTTCAATATGAATCAATACAATTATATCTTAATTTGCTGTGAAATTTTAACAAAAAAATGGGTTTGAAAGTTTGATTCTTCTGCCAAATCTCCAGGTGTATGGTCAAGAAGAATTACCAAACATGGCCCAACAGTAGCATGCCAAGCAGTTATCTGGCTATCTGATGGTTAACAAGAGGGCATCAATGACTGCTCAAAGTAAATCTGTAGTGAAAGGGAACACAGAGGCTTCTTGGCTCAAGTTTATTTCTAAAAATGCTAGCAGCCATGCTGTCATTATAATCCAATTGCTTTAATACAATCAAATTCCCTAGAATAAGCCTTTTTTACATTTTCCTCTAGGTAAATTACTTCAAAATTATTGACATGAGGACAGTCAGCCAACTAGCATTGTTAGAAAGAGGTCAGCATGTGGTCCATATAGTGAGCCTGGTGTTGAGTTATGCACTTTAAGGTCATCACAGAGGACATGAGGGCACGAGGAAAAGAGATTTTATTCGCCAAATACGGAAAGGTTTCTTCACAATAAGAGCTGTGAAAATGTGGAATAGACTCCCTCAAGAGCTGCTTCTGTCCAGCTCAGTAGATTGCTTTAAAAAAGGCCTGGACTCTTTCCTAAATGTGCATACCATAACTGGATACTAACATTTATAGGTAGAGTTGATCCAGGGAATATCCAATTGCCTCTCGAATCAGAAAGACATTTTTTTCCCCTGCTGGAGCAAATTGGTTCATGCTTTATGGGGGGGGGGGGGGTCCTTCCTCTGGATCAACCATGGGTATAGGATTGTGTATCATATGATTTTTGTATTTATAGAATATTTTTTTTATTTTTTTATATTTTTTATTTATTTTTTTACCCCTTTTTATTTGTTGAACTTGTGTCTTTTTTCAACCAGACTAACTATGTAACTATATATGTATTCCTCTTAGTACAGGTTAAATGCACTGAACCCTCTTGTTATATTTATGTCTGAAATATCAACGCTTCATAGCTCCAAACTGTCTTTTTTTAACTATGGACATGCTGGATGCTGCTCCCATCATGCTCCATATAAGCACTAGATACGGAACAATGGGCTTCATGCTGGTAGTATCACTTCCTTCGATAAGTTTTATTGCACAAACTGTACATCTTGTACACCTCCATCTGTAGGACCTCCCCTGTATCATGTTTCCGGGCTTTGTCATAGTGTTTAGCATTAAACAAGCTACAAATGTTATACATACAAATCTAATTTACAAATTAAAGCCGACTTTCCATGTAAATAAAAGGTCGACTCTACTGAAAGCCCCACACCCCCAAAATCAAATTGCGTAAAAAGATGTTTTAAAAATACATAAATAAGAAGACAAAATATGTTTCTCGGCCTGGCTTCCAAAAGGTGTGGGGATATGAGGTGGTATCAAAAAGTTTTGAGACTAGTTTGGTAACACAATAATAGATGGCAGCACAAAGCTGCACACACAGTCACAGGGAGCACCAGCCTTCATAAGTCAGTGTGCCAAAAGACATTGTCCTGTGTACATCGAGCGCTGTGCAAGAAGTGGTAACGCACGTGGTCAGAATAGCACCAGTTGCACAGCTCCCGATGGCACACTGACTTATGAAGGTTAGTGCTCCCTGTAACTGTGCTTTCAGCCTTGTGCTGCCATCTGTTGGCGTGTTTCAAAACTAGTCTCTAAACCCTTTGATACCACCTCGTATCTGGGAGTTCAAATTTTAATGAGAATGCACTATAGTCCCTTGCAGGACACATCCACATGGGATTTTGAGTGCTCAGCTTTCCCTGGAGGCAGCTTTTGAGGCACAGTGATGTCACCTGTAACTTTTCATGGAAGGTGCACTTTAAACTATGTTGTGTATAATATTCATATTGCACTATAAAAAACAGAGAATAAATAATGTAATATAGATAAAGAGTACTCTAATGTATCCATATAAAGAAAATAGAATAAAATGTGAAGTCCAAAGAAATCGAAATGAGAATTCAATGTGTTTTTTTACAATGAAGCCATCAGGTTGCCATGATGACATCATAGTGACAAAACATGTTGGGTGGAGTTTTCAGTCTTTGAGTGAAAAGAGTGCTGGATGGCTAGAGAGCGGCGGCTGTGGACTTGTGGTTAGATGCAGCCAATGTTCTGCCAACAATTTTCCATCCAGTTCTGACAGGGGCACCCCCTTTAAATTTTGACCAATTCAGCAAGAATAGGCTGAAATTTGAGGCAAGTATAGCAGATTTAACTCCATTGAAGACATGAGAACAAATACATTTTCTTTGTTTGTAACCTGATTGGGGAGATTTTCTCTCACATGCTGTCTCTGTGACACCAGGACAAGAAATACGGAATGCAGTTATTGGAGTGACAGGTTGACACAGACAGCAATAAATAGCTGTCAGGAGATCTGCCCCTATCCAAGCTATATCCAAAGCAAAAAAAAAGGACTTTAACTATTTTGCTGAAAAAGATTTACAATAACAATGGCAATGATGAATTGTAGTAAATACAAAAATGCTATCTATGCTTCTATATTAATCTGAACTGCTTACTTTTATTTTGTCAAAGCAGACTTTTTAAAGCCATAATAATATAAAATTTGAACCAAAGAGAGGAAAGCAATTTGATCAATAGTACGATTCATACAAGTGTCACTTTCAATAATGCAATTCAAATTGACTCAAATGTGAGAAGAATAGTACAATAATTAATATAATTACTGAGGAAAACAGTATGGAAAGGTGTTTCCACACATTTCCTTGCCAATAATCACATTTTATTTTATACTCAATGCAAATAGATTTAGTTTAGTTTGTCTCTTGCTGATTTTCTCAATGCATAATCAAGAGAAAATGATCAGATGTGACTTGGTAACCCATTTATAAAAAGTCGAGATTGATATTTCAGCATTTTTTCTTTGGGAAATATTGATACTGACAGTTTTGCCTCTTTATAAACCTGCTCTGGGCAACTGAACAAATATATTTATATAGACCAACACCGAGGAATATAATCCAAAAAAATCAATTCATAAAGTAGGGAGGCCTAATAAAGAATATTTTTAATGGGGGATTTTTTTTTAACCAATTCAATACCAGTCACTTTCACCCTCCTTCCTGCCCAAGCCAATTTTCAGCTTTCAGCAATGTCACAATTTGAACAACAATTGGGCCATCTTGCAATACCCATAAGACATTTTTATCATTTTTTTTAGAGCTTTCTTTTAGTGGTATTCAATCACCACTGGGTTTTTTATTTGTTGCTAAAGAAACAAAATAATACCAAAAGTTTTTCTTTGTTTCTGGTTTAAAATGTTGCAAATAAAAGATCTTTCTTCATAAATTTAGATCAAAATGTATTCTGCTACATCTATGGTGAAAATAACCCAAATCAGTGTTTAATGTTTAGTCAGTAGGAAAGTTCTAGAATACACAAAATCCGGAATATATATCTGAAAATTGATCAATCCTGTACTGATCTAATTTCTTGAGGCCCAAAAATACCTGTACAATTACCCCCCCCCCCCCAATTACCCCTTTTGAAAAGTAGACAGCCCAAGGTATTTAGTAAGAGTTTTTTTAAAGTTGTAACTTTTTTTGTCATAGTTATTTGGAAACGGAAGAAATAAAAAAATATATTTTTTTAATATAGTTTCACCAGTGCAGTACAGTGTTATTGTATAACTGGTGTGGCAGTGATCCGGGACACTGACTGGTGACAGTATGTTAAAAAAAATAAAATTAAAAAAAATAAATACATTTTTTATTATACTTTTATTATTTTTTTTTCTAACACACTGTGACCAGAGCAATACAGTGTTACCATAGTAAGACTGTTCTACTCTGGGGAAGTGATCAGGATTTTCCTTTAACGCATTATGATTGCTTATAGCAATGAATTTGATTGCTATAAGCAACCATTTTTAATAAATGAAAATGGTTCATTCAGTGTCTTTTGTGATTAGCTGTGATTGGCCAAAACTAATCACAAGGTACAGATGTACTGTAATTGGCCCTGTCTGTACCATGTGATCACTGTGATCAATTCAATTGTATACAGTGGATGGCATGAAAGGAAGCCATCCATGGTTTGCAATTGTCATGTGATCTGCTTTGATTGGTCACAGCGATCACATGGTACTGGCAGCAGGCCAGTACAGTGATCAGTCATGATCCAGTGGACACATCCGGTGACAGATCATGCTGGGTGAGAGGCACGTTCCGGGAAGATGACATATGACGTCCTCTCAGAACAACAATGCTCCTGCCTGGCCGTTACTGTATTATTGGCCGGACGGGAATGTGTTAGCTAATTTTGCTTATTTTAAATTGTTTTTCCATTCCACTTTTATGTCATAGTTTGCAAGGAAGACTTTAATTAATGGTTGCAGGGAGCTCTTAGTCTATATACCAGTAAATTCAGACAACAGACAGACCTGCTTGCACATATACATGAGAATCAAAAAGTGCCAAATCTATTATTCTCCTGATTTTATCACCCCTATTCTAATGGTAATGGTGGCCATACACTTTTTTTTATTTTATTTTTTATCTGATAGATGGGCAAATTGACCAAATTGATTGAATCCACAAGCAATCGAATAGCCATAACTTCCCTTCCAAACCATTTAGACTCATTTTCAATCTGATCAAACTGAGTCGATTGGCCAGGATGGATTAGTAGCAATCAATTTGCATCAATTGGCAGCACTGAGATACTTTGTTGATAAATACAATCACATTAGTGTATGGGATTTCATGCTGGAAACAGAAATTAGATCAATAGCTTATGATCGTACGTCCACTTCCCCCTGTGTGGTATAGCAATGAAATGGGATGGAAACTATAGATCGATGGTCAAAAGAATTAAATTTGAAAATAAATTAATCGTTTATCGAAGTATGTATGGCAACCATAAGACTGAGCTCAAGGCAAACAGCTGAAAACACAGATGTGATACATACTGTATAAGGGAGCTGTTTTTCTGTGATGGATTTGTATTGCTGTCCATCCATTCCTGGTATTTACACAGATCTGCAACCCAGCACTGCCTTGTGTGGAAGGACAGGGGACCTGATTTTTCTCTACAAACGTACTTTAACACTTACAGGCCTCCCCTTCACCAGTGACCGAACAGTGATGGAGAAACCGCACATAAATGAGCGCATCTCTGTTATTCTGCTCTCTCCTTTTATCTCAGTACTCCTTGCACTGAATGACAGCCACTTTGCTACTTGTGGAGTTTCTCCTTTCCCCAGTCTGAGCTCTTATGCCCAAGGGATTTAATAAGGCTGATACTAGGTCAAGTACATACACTGCTTGCATTTAAAAAATACATTTTGAACCAGTTCACACCTAAATTGCACAGGAACGTAGTTCATATACCTGTGCAATTCCTTTGCGACTCATTGCAAATTCATTGCATTGGGATTCATTTGAATGGGCTGAAATCACACCCGATTTCACAAAAAGTAGTGCATGCACTACTTTTTAAAACACATCACACCAAATCTCATGGTACTGCTGTATCATGTGATCCGGTGCAGGCAGATATACTTCATTTGCCCCCAGTGCATTTTGAACGTGGTGTGGGAAATGCGCACGGAACGCAAGTTTACCGCACTACGTTCTAGTGTCAATCATTTGCATCTTATATATCAGCCTGGAGTTTATCTTTAGTATTTTTTGGGAGAAATTCAAAAGAGTATGCAGTAAATAAAGTCAATGAAACTGTTGCTCTACTAACTTTGAAATAAAGAGCTATATAAATACATGAGGCAATTAAGACCCGGCTCACACTGCCACGACTTGTCAGGCGACTTGGTCACCTGACAAGTCGCGCTCCATTCTGTGCAATAGAACCATTCTAATCAGAGTGACTCAAGTCGCTCCGACTTAGAAAAAGGTTCCTGCACTACTTGGGGGCGACTTCGGAGCGGTTTGCATTGACTTCTATTAGAGAAGTCAGTTGCAAGCCACAATGAAGTCATGCTGCACGGGCGGCTTCAAAGTCAGAGCGACTTTGAGTCGCCCCAGTGTGAACCAGCTCTCAAGAGGCAAAGTGCCAGGGTATATGTAAAGTCTACCCTCCAGACTTTATACTCACCCCTACAGCACCCTAGATCTTTTAATTTGACATTTAAAAAAATGATACAATGGTACAAGGTTTGCAAAATGTAAATATCTGTAGTGGCGAAATGTATTGTATATGTATGCAGATTTGTCCAGTCTGCAGAGAATGATACATTTTACAAATGATGATTTCTAGTGTTAACCACTTGACCTCTTGACAAGGCCATTTTTTGTGATATGACACTGCGTTACTTTAATTGACAATCATGTGACACTGTACCAATATAAAATGTTTGCCCTTTTTTCCCCCACAAATAGAGCTTTATTTTAGTGGTGTTTACTCATTTTTGCAGTTTTTATTTTTTTTCACTATAAACAAAAAAAGACCAACAATTAAAAAAAGAAAAAAAAAACAATAAACAATATTTTTTACTTTCTGCTATAAAACATACCCAATAAAAATGTAAAAAAAAAAAAAATTATTTCTTTATCAATTTAGGCCAAAATGTATTCTGTTACATATTTTTGGTAAAGAAAATCCCAATAAGCGTACATTGATTGGTTTGTGCAAAAGTTATAGCGTCTACAAATTAGGGATATCTTTTTATTTATTTTTTTTACTAGTAATGGCAGCAATCAGTGAACTGCGATATTGCGGCGGACAACCTAATTGACACTTTTGACACTTTTTTGGGGTCCAGTGACACTAATACAGTGACCAGTGCTAAAAATAATATGCACTGTCACTGTACTGATGACACTGGCTGGGAAGGGGTTAACATCAGGGGCGATCAAAGGGTTAATTGTGTGCCTCGCAGCTGTGCTTACTCACTGTGGGGGAGGTGATTTGACTAGAGGAAGACAAAGATCTGTGATCCTGCTTTGCAGAAACACAGGATCAATGCCTTTCTTTCAGACAGAACAACAATATGCCTTGTTTAAATACTTCAGCTCATGAAAAACGGGGGCAGAAACAAAAGTGTTTGCGTTTATAATTTTGTTCAGTGTAAATTGTCGTTCCGCCTGTGTCCTATGTAATCGGCAGGTACCGGCGGACATCAAGTCTGCGGTACACACCGCTGGGCTCCCGCTGTGAGTGTGTTGCCAGCGGCATACGCATGCGTCCCAGACTCGAAAGTGTCTTATCTTGTACTGGGTACGTGATCTAGCACAGAGCGGCCGCCCTGCTGCAGTAAATGTATGGTGGGTGGTCCATAATATACAGTTTCACCTCATCTGTAATTGGTTCTAAATGAGTAAAAATATTACGTCTGCATTCACACATTCAGTGATCAGTTTTTCCACCGTTATTTTTCTACCTCTATATGAATAATGTCTTTGAATTATTTAATAGAGCTGTTTAGGGCCTATTTAAAAAGCAGTACATGTAACTTTCACCAAACATTCTCTGATGGAGAATCAATCACTGTCATTTAAAACACATGGATCTGGGGGATTCTCCACCAGAGAATGTTTTGGGAAGGTCACATTTACTGCTTGATAGACAGACTTGTCGTACATCATAGCAATTTCATACCAAAGCACTTACAGTTTATAGAAGTACATTTCAGGCAAACAGCTAAATACACAATTGAAAACGATATTTGTTTGACTTATACCTGCTGAAGGATTTATAATGCTGTTCAGACATTCCTGTGATTCACAGACCTCAATTGCCAGGAAGATGACTACATTATGTCCTAGTTCAGCTTTATATCGTTCTTTGTCACTTGCCTGCTGTGTAGAAAGAGGTGATGATGATGATGACTCACCATCCAGTAAGCAGGCTGAAGGGATGACATGGGAAGTTCCAGTGATGGACCAGGAAATCGGCATGTCAGCTTCCTGGACTAAACAGAATTTACAGGTAAAACAGCAAATATTTTCTGTATACCAGGGAGACTCCAAACTTTCTAAACAAGGGGCCAGTTCAGAATTTAGGGGGGCCAGAATGTGGCCATTGGGAGTAGAAAAGGTGTCAAAGTCAGCGGGAAAAAAACAATGCCCCATCTTTGGTGTCAGTGGAAGGAATAGTGCCCTATCATTGGTGTCAGTGGAAGGAATTGTGCCCCATCATTGGTGTCAGTGGAAGGAATTTTGCCCCATCATTGGTGTCAGTGGAAAGAAAGTTGCCCCATCATTGCTGTCAGTGGAAAGAAATTTGCCCCATCATTGGTGTCAGTGGAAGGAATTGTGCCCCATCATTGGTGTCAGTGGAAGGAATTTTGCCCCATCATTGGTGTCAGTGGAAGGAATTTTGCCCCATCATTGGTGTCAGTGGAAGGAATTTTGCCCCATCATTGGTGTCAGTGAAAAGAAAGTTGCCCCATCATTGCCGTCAGTGGAAAGAAATTTGCCCCATCATTGGTGTCAGTGGAAGGAAATGTGCCCCATCATTGGTGTCAGTGGAAAGAATTTTGCCCCATCATTGGTGTCAGTGGAAGGAATTTTGCCCCATCATTGGTGTCAGTGCAAGGAATTGTGCCACATTGTTGGTGTCAGTGCAAGGAATTGTGCCCCATTATTGGTGTCAGTGGAAGGCATTTTGCCCCATACATTGATTGAGAAATGCCCCTTGTACTGGTGGCTGCACTCTTAGTTGAAATCTTTCATTCACCCCATACCTCTGCAGCGGTAATCCTCCGGTTTGGCAGGTGTAATATAGCCACTGGTGCCACCATAGGCACTCATCAAAAGTACCCTATTCATCCCCCTCCCCCCTCCATTCATAGAAACTGTACTTTAGTTCCAGCAATGAAAAATGCTCAATGTAAGGATTACGGGCGGATGAATTAAAGGTCTGCCTCCTCAGTTTATGGAATGCTTTGCTTAATTCATAGAGGCTATTTATCAAGAGTAAATATCTGTGCATGGTACTTTTTGAATAAGAGTGACATTTTTGTAATTTAGTGCCGGTTCACACATATGCGATGCGGGAACCCTGCAAATCCACTGCGGTTCCTGCATCGCACTCGACTCGCAGGCAGTTCACACTGCCATATGCGAATCGCTGGGGCTGTCAATACAGAGTTAACTTAAAAAAGAATAGCGCACACATGCAAAAGAAATGACTATGAAATATGGAGACAATCCATAAATAAAAATGGGGATTTAGTCCCACCATATGGCCATATCGTGCTCAAGCCCACCACTGCGTCAAAGTACCCCATTATCAGTGGGTCCTACACTATCCATAAAAAAGGGGTGCATCCAGCCTCTCTAACCCTTGGAGACAACACTCCTTTCTGGGAAGGTGTGCTAATGCACAAGGGACTCTTCCTATATCTACTTGATAGTGGACACTGATAGAGTACAGGTGTGTGTGGGGGGTGGGGTGCTCAACCACAGAAGTCTGGTCAGACTGAATACATAATAAACAAGCAAAAAATTGGGGGAGCAAACCCTGAACATGTATATCTAAAGCCGGTGCAGCTATGGACCAAGCGACATGTATATTAAAAAAGAATAGCGCACACAGGCAAAAGAAATGACTATCAAATATGGAGACAATCCATAAATAAAAATGGGGATTTAGTCCCACCATATGGCCATATCGTGCTCAAGCCCACCACTGCTTCAAAGTACCCCATTATCAGTGGGTCCTACACTATCCATAAAAAAGGGGTGAATCCAGCCTCTCTAACCCTTGGAGACAACACTCCTTGCTGGGAGAGATGTGCTAATGCAGAGTTAACGACACCCCCAGATCAGTTCACATATCGCAGTGTGAATTGTTAGTTTGGTCATGAATTGGATCGCATAGTTTTGAACACCCATGTGATCTGATTCTGGTGCGATCCAAGAAAAGGGTCCTGTGCGACTTTGGCCCGAATGCGATGCAGATTCAGCCATACAATCTGTATGGCTGAATTCGCAATGCACAGACATCGCATGTGATTTTCAGAGCAGTGCAGTGCGAATCACATGTGATGTCTGACATCACTGAAGTGTGAACCGGCACTTAAGGTCTTCCTTATAAAAACATGTGCCAATGGCTTTGTTCATCTGAGGAATGTGTCAGCTCCCTTATACCAGTTGCTCATTTTATAACCCTTTTCTATATACTGCTAGCTGTTTTTGCATTGTTTTATAAAAAAAAAAAAAAAAAAATGCCATATAACATATAAATATTTAGTATAGTTCTATGACAGCAGCCAGCATACTTAATTGTAATACAGTTTTTTCCTTTGTCTAAGTTCAACAAGTTCATTCCAATTTAGGTTGCATTTTTGCTTTTCTTACTAAAAATATTGCTTTTTTTTAAAAAAAAAACCTGTTCAATATTTTCCAAATGCACCAGTTTGCTTTTTGGGCCTTTAACCACTTCAGCCCCGGATGTTTTCCCCCCCTTAATGACCAGGCCATTTTTTTACGATACGGTACTGCGTTTATTTAACTGACTATTGCGCGGTACAGAGCAACACCATACCCAAATAAAACTGATGTCCTTTTTTTCCCACAATGGAGCTTTCTCCACCTCTGTGTTTTTTTCTTTTTGTGCTATAAACAAAAAAAGTGACAATTTTGAGAAAAAAAAAAAAAAATGTTTTACTTTCTTCTATAAAACACATCCAATAAAAAAATGTAAAAAATTGAATTTCTTCATCAATTTAAGTTAATTTGTATTCTGCTACATATTTTTGGTAAAAAACAAATCCCAATAAGTGTATATTGGTTTGGGCAAAAGCTATAGCGTCTACAAAACGATGAGATATTTTTATGAAATTTTTATTTGTTTATTTTTTTTACTAGTATTGGCGGCCATCAGCATCTTATAGCGGGATTGCGACACTGCGACGGACAAATCGGACACCTAATTGACACTTTTTTGGGGACATCGGGTCAGCCAGACCCGCTGATTGGCTCCCCCTCTGCCCAATCAGTGCGCGCTCAGGTCTTCAGCGGTGCCGCGCGCCCCCTAGAGGATATCACATGAAGTGACGTACAGGTATGTGATTTAGCACAATAGAGCTGACTTGTCACAGTAAATGTACGCTACGCAGTGGGTAAGTGGTTAAATTAATGTGATCATTCAACATACAAGGAAATTATGTACAAATTTCAGTGCCCCAGTTCTTCATAAGGCCTTAATCCCTTTTTTTTATTTAGCTATGTCAGTTATATAAGTTATATAATTTATATAATTTATATAACTTATATAAGTTATATAAGTTATATAATTAACAAGGAGAAACTAGAAAAATAACAGAAAGAATAAAATAAATATATTTCATCAGACCCATTGCTCTAACGGCAAAGCGTATCATAAGATCATGTTTTTTGTTCTGACAGTAAAAAAATGAAATTCCTGAGTGTTAGAAAATATTTGATGCAGTAAGAAACTTTCATGTGTAGACTCCAGCTAATTACAAAGATTACCTTGGGGTTTGATGACTTGACTTACTATACGTGGAAACTTATTGAGGGGATAAATCAGATTTATATATTCAGCTACAAGATAAATGTTTGACCGGAAGGGATTTATTACCATTCTGATCGCCTACATATCTATTCCAACAGAACAGATAACTGTTTAATCTTTGCAGCAAATGATGACAAGCCAGAACTCCAGCTGCTGCTCTTGGTAATGCCCATATTCAGTTGCTTTATTTTTTGATGTCTCCACATCTCCTACAGCAAAAATTAACAGCAGCTGTGGCAAGGAATGTCTGATTGATGGCTGAGAGTACCAGATGGCAGAGTCTAAAAATGTTTTTGCCTTGAACCTGCAAATGTCTCATACACTATTATTCATGTACAGCTATATACAGCTCGGTCTACTACTGCAGTTGCTTTGAGACTGTTATCATGGCTAGGTTAATGGCAAATTATTTGGGGGATTACCTGCAGGTGAGCAGATGGCTGCCAATTACAGGAGTCCTTCTTGGCCAAGATGTCAGTACCAAATCCAACGTTTCAGCCTGGCAAAATTATAGATGGCATTAAAAATATTTATTTTGCTTAGTTATATGTAGAGAAGCAACATATTCCACAAGATATCACTTGTTCCTATTCTGGTTATAATAAATTAATTTTAGGGCCTACTTTGTCAGTATGTTCTAGATTGTAGGAGGAAATAATTTGGATATAAGAAATAAACTGTAGAAATTTCATGCTGGTACTATTCCAAGCTAAAATAAATCCAAAGCACCAAAGCAAACCATTAAAGTGTATGTAAATCCATTTTTAGCCTCTTGTAGCACCCTCCTAGTTAGATGCTGGACTGCTAGGTAAATGTAGTATTTTCTTATGTGGCTCGCCTGTAATCAGTGGAGCAGCTGTTCATTATGTGGGCTGATTAGGGTCTCATAAGCTACAGAATTGATAGCTTCTTCCTGCCTACTGGAAGATTCCAGAACATAGGAGTGGAGCAACGTAGGTGAGTAGCCTGAATATTTATGGATCTCAGCCAATCCATGGGGAGGTGTGGCCAGTAGGTGGCTGTAGAGCACATACATAATCTGGGGCCTGGTACAGTCTTGTTCTTGTCCAGGAGGAGAATTTCCCAGCCTGAAGGGCTGTTGTCCTTCTGGACAGCCCCACTGAAAGTCTGTTTGTGTTCATCAAGGTCCCAGCTGTGGCAGAGCTGGGGTCCTGTTCTGCTAGAAAAAGGACTCTGAAGCTAAGCAAGGCTTTTTACTAAGGATCTGGTCTGGATGGCTTACTGAGAGATTGCCTAACTGATATTGGAGGGAGGCATCAAAATAGCCAGGGACACTGTGTGAGTGAAGGATCCTAGTGACTGTTCTTGCTGGTAACTCTTGCATAGCTATACTAGTGTTTGCTTGGCCTGGGACAATACTGAAGGTGATTTGGTCTTGTCCATGCTGGGTCTTTGCTGGAGGAACTATACTGAGAAACAATATCACAGTGAAGAGCATCCCCAGCCTATTACTCAGTGCTCATGGAGTATCCCACAGTTTCCTATGCCCTATACAAATTATTCAGCAATAAATCTTCAAAAAATGCAACCTTTTGACTGTTCCCTGAGCCAGAAGAGTGACTGTGTGTGTGTGCCTGGCTGCTATCACCTTAAACTGGGAAAAGGATCTGGAACAAATCAGTGGCCCTTTTGGGGGTAGCGCTACACTCTGATGGGTTTTTATGGCTAAGTAGTGTATGAGAGTATCATTGCTCCGATTTCCCCTTTCTTTGAAAAGATTACTTTTTACTTCATTTGCTTGTCTGGGACCAAATATTATAAAAAAATATCTGGGACGCAGACATAAGATAAACTCACAAGCGTTTCACTGTATCCAAAACTAAAATACAAGTTTTAAGTTTACATACACTTTCAGCCAACACACTAGTTCAAGTATATGACAGTGCCTTATCAGTACATTTGTTGTGAGGACACATAGTACTCTTCCTTTTCTTCAAAGGGCAGTGCTAACCTTTTCTTCTTTCATACAACACAACCAACTTCAACACAGGACTGAAAGCCTCAACATTTCTTTCTACTAATCACATTTTATTTCAAATAACTGTATGGATGGTGCATATAAAATAAAACTGAAACTTGAGTATGGCCATATCAGGCCATTGGGCACCTGAGCCCAACTTCTACATTGTGATAGAAACATTAGCAAGTCATACACTAAGGATATACACAGGCAGGTGTAGTCATTGAAGGTCAAAATTACCAAGCCACCCTTTAAGTGATATATTGATGATCTAAACCATAACGCATAACTCACCTAGGCTGTTCTACGTGTTGGAAATATTTTTCATGAGGTTTTTCAGGGAACACAGATATAAAAAACAATTTATAAGAGTGAGGAAGTTAGTACTTATGACAATATTTCCATTGTTGTCTATGTTTCCTGTTTGTGATGACAGCACCCTTAATTTCTTGTAGACCAGGAAGTGGGAGTAAATCTCCCCAATGGGGTCACAGAAAAAAAAACTACTGACAAATCAGAATTTATCACACTATGTTAAGGGTCTAATAATTAATTGCAACATGTACATCATTCCTTATAATTAAAAACTAAAGGCATACTAGATTCTCAAAATATATAAAAGTATGTCATAGGAAGTATTAATGATGTCCGTTAGACATATGAAGACCAACAAAGAAACTCATAATAAAGATACAATGCTTATTACAAATCCTTGTTAAAAAGAAAACATAAATATATATTAAACATACTAAAAACATATCGCTCTAAGTCTTCACAGGTATTTATCTACTAATTTCACAGACCATCTTCTTCTTCTTAACGATATACATCACATTTATGAAGTGGTTCTTTATGTGTGCTTTATATAACTGTTGTTATAAATGTTTGATATATTAATTTTTTGAGATACATGTTTGTTAATATGTTTTTCTCATAGTAGATGTATGGTCCTTTTTGAATTAAGTTTTCCCCTCTTTATAATTTTATATATATTGTCCTGAAGAAGCAGATGGTCCACAAAATGCGTAGACAAATACCTGTGAAGACTACAGATTATTTATTTTTCTTATGTTTTTAAGTTATATTTATGTTTTATTTTTAACGAGAATTTGTAATAAACACTGTATTTTTATATGGAGTTAAATATTTTGAAGAATTCGATTGGATGGGAAGATGACCCTTGGACATTAATCATTACACTCCCCACTAATTTGATTTATATAGTTTTTTTTTGAAGGCATGCTAGGATCTTTTTTCTAAAGTTTGTGGTTCAAAGCTTTTCTTTTCTTTTGAAAAGTTGAAGGAAAACTAAAGTACAGTCCAAGTCTACTTTAATTTGCCTATTTGTCCTCATGAACATTAGCATTCAATTTTCTTTCCTGTTTTAAAATACATGTTGCAGTTCTGTTTCTGTTAGAAGCATTGTTCAAAAGAAAAGGCTGATTACCGTAAACCTTTTCACTCATAGAATTAAGTAAAGCTTAATGTCTTAATGTACCTGTAGACATGTTCTCAGCCCTGAAACCTCTGTAACCCATTGTGGTTGGATATGCAACTATAGGGTTGCGGAAAGCAAATTCAAAGGCTGTCTCACCACATGTGCACCTATCTTATACTAAGGCTGGCCATACATGAGTCATTTTTTTCATTCAACCAGCAGGCTGAAGGAAAGAAATTGACTCGATTCCCCCATCCACACACTTGATATGGAAAGGGGAATCCCTCCCACTGTGCTATTTTATTCTGACAGAGGGGAAAGCTTCTTGCTGTCAGAATAAACTGATCAGAACCACTGGCTAAAGCCGGTGGCACTGAACAAAAGAACATTTTCTAAAAGGCTGGTTGTACACAAATTGACCGATAGATTGACTTGTGTACAACCAGCCTGCCCATACATGGATTGAAATTTGGTTGGTCCCTGCTGAACTGGTTGAATTTTGATCCACGTATTGCCAGCTTTAGTCTGCTGGGGATACACTACATTGTTAAAAGTATTGAAACACCTGCTTTTACACGCACATGAAGTTTAATGGCATCCTAGTCTTAGTCCGTAGAGTTCAATATTGAATCGGCCCACCCTTTGCAGCTATAACAGCTTCATCTCTTCTTGGAAGGCTGTCCACAAGGTTTAGGAGTGTGTCTATAGGGATGTTTGTGACCATTCTTCCAGAAGCGCATTTTTGAGTTCAGGCATTGATGTTGGACAAGAAGGCCTGGCTCACAATCTCCACTCTAATTCATCCCAAAGGTGTTCTGTCAGGTTGAGGTCTGGCCTCTGTGAAGGCCAGTCAAATTCCTTCACCCCAAACTCACTCATCCATGTCTTTATGGACCTTGCTTTGTGCACTGGTGTGCAGTCATAATGGAACAGGAAGGGGCCATCCCCAAACTGTTCCCATAAAGTTGTGAGCATGAAATTGTCCAAAATGTCTTGATATGCTGACGTATTAAGAGTTCCCTTCACTGGAACTAAGGGGCCAAGCCCAACCCCTGAAAAACAACCCCACACTATAATCCTCCCTCCACTAAATGATTTGGACCAATGCATAAAGCAGGGTCCATAAAGACATGGATGAGCCAGTTTGGAGTGGAGGAACTTGACTGGCTTGCGCAGAGTCCTGAGCCCAACCCGACAGAACACCTTTAGGATATCTAAGAGCAGAGACTGCGAGCCAGGTCTTCTTGTCCAACATCAGTGCCTGACCTCATAAATGCGCTTCTGGAAGAATGGTCAAACATTCCCATAGACACACTCCTAAGCCTTGTGGACAGTCTTCCCAGAAAAGTTAAAGCTGTTATAGATGCAAAGGGTGGGCCAGTTCAATATTGAACCCTATGGACTAAGACTGAGATGCCATTAAAGTTCATGTGCGTGTAAAGGCAGGTGTCCCAATACTTTTGACAATATAGTGTACATGAGGCAGACTTTGCAGTAAAATGCAAGATCCTCTTATAATTTGCGGGCCTCCTTCCCTAGTAAAAATCACTGGCCTTTAGTGGTTTCATAGTATACCTGTAAAGAAAAAATGAAGTATTCTTGGGGAATGCAGAGCAGCCAGACACTCCAGTCCATCAGAAGAGCATCTTTTCTTGAGATTTGGGCTGCTATAAAATTCCCACCAGAAGGAGCGTGATGCCACTCTTCCCTAGGCACCATCGGTTGAAAAAGGTAAGGAATAATCTAACTTTTGTCTTTACAGGTACACTTTGCGACTACTAAACAACAGTAAAAGTGGGAAGGGACCTGGACTTTTAACTTTTCTTTGACTTTCTGATCTTCATATTTGTACTAGGATGGTTGAAACTGGGGGGATATCGGCATTACAGCCAGGGAACTAGTGTTTTTTTTAAAGTGAGCAATGACAGCCCCATAATAGTTTAATTTTGTAGACTCAGCCTTATGTATAGAAATTTTGTCAAGTCACAGCCACCTCCCTGCAAATAGCACCTCTATAAAAATCCTGACCGCTGTCACACAAATGTATCCCCAAAAGAGGGGATGACCTACTGTTTATGCTGATATTATTTACAGAGCATACTATGAACGTTTAGGAGATGGGTATTCTATCCTCTTATAATGCAATACCTTCAGTGTATAACATTATATTGTGGGTCGTGAAGCCATCATGCCTTTTCCAAGGCCAGTGTGTGATCAGAGAAACAAAAGATAGATGACAAACAAGAAACACAAGCTGTCTCTTCAAGGACGTTCTTTACTAAAGAAGCTATTATCATTCCAGATTGTGTTCACTTATAAATACCCAATTATTCTAAATTGATTTTTTTCTAAACAATAGACATTTGTGAGGACCTTCCCAAACAACCCATTCAATTTATACCCAATCAGGTGGGTCTTATAGTTATTAGTGCTCATCTACCAAATCTAAGAAAAATCTAACCGGTTTGTAGTTAGCCTACAGAGACCAAGTCACCAGTGTGCTTCAGTAATAATGCCCATCTCATCTCTTGAATTGATGTATTAATAAAGCCATACCTATCAGTGATTAGTTAATTTTATCAATATTTGCTTGCATGTTCCATCTACCAGAGCAGAAATATGAGTTTGTTATGCCAGCCTATCTCCTGCCTGCCCAGACATGGTGTCACTATTTTAATACCTTCAGAGCAGAGATTCATGGTGCACTCACACTGGCAATTTTGCTTGTGCCAGGGCAGAGTTCATCCCCTTGGTCTGATTCATTTGTGTTGTGTGAGTGCCCAGAACTGTGTTCAGGAACCATGTCCCAGGCTAAGGTTCATTTGAGGTACAGTTCACTTCACTGTGAGCGCAAATCGTGCTACCTGAGCACATAACTCTCCAGAGGTCATTAAACACAGAAGTAATGTGGTCAGATTGGCAGAGGTGATGATGTAAGTGTGCCTGGAAATCCTTTTTAATAGCCCAGTGTGAGTGTAAACCAGCAGGGGAGTGGGGGCAATTGAACTCGGGCATGGTTGAGTTCAATCATGCTCTGTGTGAGGGCATCTTCAAATTCTTGCAAATACCCATTCTTGACTAGTTCCCCATCCCTCCCCCTTCACAGCTGATGAAGTATTTAATGCTAATTATGCCAGAAGTATGAATCTATAGAATAAAGCTTACCTTAGTTTATGGTCCTCTCCAGAATGTGGGCAGGCATTCCAAAATCTCCAGACACATTGCAAGACTAGAAGTGGCTGCTGTATCTTCACTGTATTTATTGATGAGGAAGGTGGGGACAAGACTGTAACTACCTAAACTGGCACACAGAACAATGAAATAAAGGGAATTATACTCTGTGTTGTATCATCCCTTTGACAAAACATGCATTAAATCCTTCATCAGCTTCCGGGTGTTGAACTTTAATTTAAAGTGAAGCTCTGGCATAGGCGACATCTAAAAATGGTAACTGTACCTAAGTTGTATTCTGGAATACGTACCTTTTGTGTTGAATTCCTTCCAAAAAAGTAGTAGTTGAGTGTGATGCTAGCAAAGAAAAGCCGCTCAGGCGAGGCAAAGTATTCCGGTGCGAGTCGGATCCGTCATCCAGATACTGCATAGCCAAAGGAAAGTTGACCGCACTCAGGAATTTGATGAAATGGAAGTGTTTTAATTCTTCATAAATGATAAATACAGACAGTGCATCACAAGCACATGCAACAAGTTGACGCGTTTCACGATACAAATGTTCGCTTACTCATAACCACACGTGTGGTTATGAGTAAGCGAAACACTTCAATTTCATCAAATTCCTGAGTGCGGTCAACTTTCCTTTGGCTATGCAGTAGTTCAGTGTGCCTAGGCACTCCTGTACCTAAAGCCTCATAGTTGAATATCTGCTGTGGCTCAGACTAAGCCATGGTAAATGGGCGAAAGATCAGCTGGAGGGTGACAAGTCCTTTACTCTTTGCTTGCCTTTTTTGGTCACAGGTTGCAGAGTTCAGTTCCCTTTTTAGGGACCTTGGACAGCTCCTTTTTGTAACCTAAATTATACTAAACTTGTATGCACTGCAACTATAGAAATATACCTAAGCTGTTAAATGATTTATTGTTTAAAGTAGTTAAATGAGAGTAATTGCAAAGTTCATTTTTTGATATCTTCCTAACAATTTCGGAAAAAATGAGGAAAATGTGGCAAACTTCATAAGAACATGAAAATAGTTAAAGTATATATTTTCCCTTATCAGTTTTATACAGAGTAGGAAATAGTAAGACACACGCTCAGTTTTGTTTTATTTCTGTCTGTGTTGTGGAGACACAAGAAAAAGAGTGAAAGGGAATCTTTTCAAAGTAAGGGGAAACTCCCTCTTAGAGCTGAAACAGGGTTTTCCATTGGAAGATTTCTCCTTACCTCTTGGTGACAATTGTAAATGTTGAATTTTTTGGAAAAAACATTTTGGCTATGGATATCATTCAAGTAACAGTGGAATCTCATCTGGAAAAAAAAAAAAAAACTTAATTGGTGGATTGATATGTGAAATGAAAAAAAAAGAAACTACCAAAAAAACAAAACACTCAGCAAAGTACTTCAAACTTTTCTACAGTTTGTTGAATAACTAATTGTGTTATACAAATTTCCTAAATTCTCTAATGTCATGTAAAAAAAGAAGAAGGATGTTGGCAACAAATAAAAAAAACATAAAAAACAAAAAAAACAACCATTGAAGTAATAACACTATCCAGTAATCATACAACTATGCTTAATTCAGAAATTCACGCGATTTATTATCATCCATATTCTCTGTCATCCCCTGCAATAAGGTTCCAGAGAACATCTCATAGGCTCACTGGGAGAGTACTTTCTTAGACGGTATCTAAACCCGAGAACAAAAATTTATAATATTCTAACTTTCTGGTCCTTGGATGTGGTGGCTGCATTTGTTTTCTTTTTTTTCACACTTTTTTCTTTAATTTAACCTGGTAGTCCTGTCATTCTCTCCTCACATTTAACATTTTAAGAATTCTTTGAATCTAATTGATGACTGTGGGAAAATTCTTAGTACTCCATTTTCTTTCTGTGCGAGAAGAAACCAGCAGTGGGTGTGTCTGGGAAGTAAATTTATGTGCTACAAGCCAGTGTTCTCTGATCACTAGAATATTGACAAATGGGAGTGCAGCACTACAGCATTGCCAGGATAAAAAAACTAAAGTAATAAGCATGTGGGCTGAGCTCCTTGTGTACCTGTTAGAATGATTTAGACTGGACTATTGGCCTAATCTTTTATTGTCCAAATGCACTATAGTCAGCTGAAGGCTAAAGCTGGTCATATATAGGAAAATGCAATTACTTGTCAAGAAACGATCAAACCCCTCAGGCTAGTTCACACTGGTGCGATGCAGCAAACACATTGATTCCTATGCGGCCTCCCACACAGCTTTAGAATCGCAGGCAGTTCATACTACACTCTGAGAACTGCTGCAGGTGTCAATATAACATTAATGACACCCCAAAATTGGTTCGTAGAACGCAGTGCGAATTATGGAATCAGATGGAATTGGATTGCATGGGTCTGAACACCAATGCGATCTGATTCCATTGTGGGCAAAAAAAGGGTCCTGCACCATTTTGGTGCGAATTCAGTGTGATTTCAGCTATACAAACTGTATGGGTGAATTCGCACTGCACAGATATCGTATGTGATGTGCACAGGAATGCAGTGCAAATCACATGTGATGTCTGCAATCGCATAAGTGTGTACCCAGCCTCAAAGGGCTTATTTTCATGTACATACTGTATTCAATGAACTTTTCAATAATACTTGGGTGCTATAACTCATCAATATTCTGTTTTTATCTCTGTGTTATCAGTAGAAATAAATAGAAGAGCAGATAAAAAATACCAATCTGCTTCACTGCTAGCAACATTTTCTTTCCAGGAGCCCGTCGTTATGTTCAGTTGCTCACACTTGGAGCATTTAAAGTGTTACTAAACCCAGGACCCAACATTCACCATATCTAGTTTCCCATAGTACACAGAACATGGAAATGCTATTGTTTTAGTAAATATAAAGGGATAAATACCTTTTCTCATCAGCAGTATCTAGCAGTCTTGTGACTAGTTGTATTGTATCTGTTCCTAGCTCATAGGAGTAGTTTTCATTCTCCCCTGATCCTCTGTCTGGACATGTCTGGACAGTGCTGATTGGCCCTGTGCTGATCACATGCACTCTCCTAAGAAAAAAAAAACTCACCAAACTGAGCATGTGCAGCCCGTCCCCTGGCTCTGTAAAAATCAGGTTATTTTTTGGAGACAGTGAAAGAAAAGGAGGATCAGAGAGACATGATCAGACAGCCTCAATACACAATCCAGAGGATTAACCTCTTAGGTTCCACAGTGAGTATAACAAGCATGCTTTACTGCATATACAGACTGATTTTACTCTTGTGGGTTTAGTCCTGGGACACAGTGAAAGAAAAGGAGGATCAGAGAGACATGATCAGACAGCCTTAATACACAATCCAGAGGATTAACCTCTTAGGTTCCACAGTGAGTATAACAAGCATGCTTTACTGCATATACAGACTGATTTTACTCTTGTGGGTTTAGTCCTGGGACCAATCCTGTTTAATTTATTCATAAATGATCTAGAGGAGGGGATATCTAGTACAATCTCAGTATTTGCAGATGATACTAAATTAGGCTTGCCAATATCTTCTATGCAGGATGTGGAAACCTTGCAAGCGGACCTGAACAAAATAACGGGGTGGGCAACTACATGGCAGATGAGATTTAATGTTGAAAAATGTAAAGTAATGCACTTGGGGGCCAGAAACCAGAAAGCAAGCTACTCACTAGGGGGGGAACCTCTGGGTGAGTCTAGGATGGAAAAGGACTTGGGGGTACTGGTAGACAACAGGCTTGGCAGTGGCATGCAATGCCAAGCCGCCGCAAGCAAAGCCAACAGAATACTGGGTTGTATAAAAAAGGGGATTCACTCCAGAAATAAAGAGATTATTCTCCCACTCTACAAGACTCTGGTCCGGCCACATCTGGAGTATGCTGTCCAGTTCTGGGCACCGGTCCTCAGGAAGGATGTGCTGGAACTGGAGAAAGTCCAGAGAAGGGCAACAAAAATAATTAGGGGAATGGAGGACATCAGCTATGAGGAAAGACTACAAGCACTGAACCTATTCTCTCTGGAGAAGAGACGATTGAGGGGGGATATGATATCAATGTACAAATACTGTACTGGTGACCCGAGCATAAGGAACAAACTATTCAGAGAGAGGAGATACAATAAGACACGTGGCCACTCACTAAAACTTGAGGAAAGGCGGTTTAACCTTAAAGTGCGTAAGGGGTTCTTCACTGTAAGAGCGGTAAGGATGTGGAATTCTCTTCCACAAGCAGTCGTATCAGCAGGGAGCATTGATAGTTTCAAAAAACTATTAGATGGACACCTTAAAGACCACAACATACAGGGGTATACAATGTACGGTTAAAAGCAAACACACACACACATCATAGGTTGAACTGGATGGACTGATGTCTTTTTTCAACCTCACTAACTATGTAACTATGTAACTATGTAAGTAACACTTTAACTCCCCAAAAAACTATATTTTGTACAGCGATTTCTGCCTGCATATGGCATGCATTAAATGTGTCAATGAGACAACCCTTGCGGAAGTCAGGAGAGTTTAGAAAAATATTCCCCAACAATACACTCTAATAGTTGTAATGAGCTCCTGGAACATGAATTAAAATCATTGTTTAAAAACATGTAATTTATGCTTACTGACTAGCTAAATAACTGCAGTAGTTTATCAAACAACAGTTCAGTGTACATTTCATGTGTCGCAATGTTTTCCTTCCTGGAATGTCGACCTGTATAATTGGTGAGAGATTTTTTCACTAGCTGACTGGTCCACACAATGCTGCATATGTAATCTGAGCCTAAATCTCAGAATCTGCTGCTCATATTTACAGACAAGCTATTTGTTTAAAGGGCCACTAAGAATAAATTACAAGCCATACATGAAAACGCTTTATTTACATAAAAAATGTAAATGTTTCAGGTGTTAAGCAAATTTCTCAGGTAAAGTTTGCGCCATGGAGGCGGTTTTTTGCTAAACACAACTGACTTCCTGTACAGCAATGTCACAGTAAAATCTATGGATTCTTCTTGCTAGAATATCTCCTAAACGGTGACTTTAAAGTTGGTTGTTCAAAGATTGTATGACCATATTGAAATGTACATGGTGGCGCTATTAGGTGGCACATAAATATGGCTATAGAGTTTTCTTATAGTTACTGTTGTTTTTTTTTTTTTTTCTTTTTGAAATCTTTTTATTAGTTTTTTAAAACATATAAACATATACAAATGTACATTGGCACAGTTCAAAAAGCATGTCACATCTTAAGGCAATAGACCCAAGTAGGAGTCACAAGAAGGCATTGCAGTCTAGTTGACTACTCAAGAATGCATATTGATCGAAACAAAAACTAAGCCAACAAAATAATTTAGAAAAAAAAACCAAGACTCATGCTCTAGATGTAATTATGCATCAAGATGGCCCACAGGCAGGAAATGCAAAGTGAGGGACAACTAAAGCTAGGCTAAGAGGGAATGACAGTTGACTGGTAACCCACCTAATCAGATATAGCGGTAGCGGTATTTTTTTGGGGGCAGCCTCTATGTAAGTATGTATCTTTGTAGAGAGGCAGGACATTTTTTAGCGGTTGTTTCCAGGGAGGAGCCGGTTGCTTCCAACACAAATGGTTTTTCTGGCGTAAAATAATAGAAGGCCCAGCAGGGACCACTCTGGGTACCAGTTCCTCCACTAGACCTAGCAGACAGATTTTAGGGAATGGAATAATGGAGACATTTAGTAGTTCATTTATCACAGATAGTATTTGTGACCAGTAGGCATTGAGCTCCAGGCAGGTCCAAAATATATGAATAAAATCTGCCAGGGCTTGGTCGCAGTGCCAGCACAACAGAGAAAGGGAGGTTCTCATTTTGTGAAAGTGGTAATGGGTTAGGTATGCCCTGTGGATGATCTTATACTGTGTGAGACGGTCTCTTAAGGAGACAAGAATTCTGAATGGGAAGTCCCACATGTCTACCCAGTCCTCTGAGTCCAGCTTCGGAACATCCCGGACCCAACGCTGACGAAGAGTGGATAGTTCAGGAGAGGAGATGTGCATAGAGAACGGAAACAGACTTCTCTGAGCACTCATAATGCAGCACCGTTTCCAGGTCTGGCTGTACTAGCTGTATCCTGCCAGGAGGAAATTTGCCTCTGAGAGCATGGGACAACTGTAGATATCAAAGATGGAATATAGTAGTCAGTGGTTTATTTAGGTTTTGTGATGCCCTAGGCCTGACTAAACTTGTGCACCCCCTAATTTAAATATGACCCACCCCTTCCTGTAAAGGCCACACCCCTTCCTGTTTCTGACCAGTTCTGTCATCTCTAAACCACAGATCACAACCACAGTATATCAGTGCCCATCAGCGTAGCCTCATGAGTTCCCATAAGTTCAGCCTCATCAGTGCCCATCAGGGCAGCCTTATCAGTGCCGCCTCATTACTGCCCATCAGTGCAGCCTCATCAGTGCAGCATATCAGTGTATCCTCATCAGTGGCCATCAGTACAGCCCCAACAGTGGCCATCAGTGCAGCCTATCAGTGCCCATTAGTGCAGCCTAAGATATTTTGACTTGTGTTTGCTGCCACTGATTGTAATTATAGGAATATTTCACTTATTTGTATAATAAATAGGAAGTCCAGAGTCATTAAATAAATAAGTAAAATAATCAGTGGCAGCAAACACAAGTCCAAATATCTTAGGCTGCATAGGAGTAATCTTACTAGCCCAGTGACAAATTGCTATCGCACATATGAGGTGAGCAGATCCAAAATATTATTGCAATCATATACAATTAAAAGTCTTAATTGTATATGATGCAATTCAATATGCTCGCTCAAGCACAAGGATGTTTAAAGAAATGAAATTATATTGTTGACATGATGCCTGCCATACTTGGGGGAGGAGGAGGGTCGGTGGAGCATTAACAAAAAAAGGGGGAAATTGCTGGAAAGCCAAGCGAATATTCACAAAAAGTTTTCAATTGGTAATGCCTACTCACTCTTGAAGAATCTAGGTTAAATCAACAGAGTGATACTCATATGGCAAAAAAGCATATAAAAAGGAAAAAAGACATCAAGAGAGAATGCCCAAAAAGCGCCATATTTTAAAGAGTATAGAGGTATAAATATTGGATTTTTCCAAATAACGCACCCACACAGTTCCAAATAGAAAAATGTAAAGTTATTGAATTCAGGAACAAGGGAGCTAAAATAAACAGATAACCTTCCACCACATCAACTGAAGAAAATTGACTACGTAGTCATTAAAAACATGCACACCACATGCATCCGCTACAAAAATCACCATAATAAATCACAAATATAAATTGAGAAATGATAACATGAGGAGCAAAATTAGAGTCCAATTACTGAGCAGAGTGTCTCCATGAGACAGCAACACCAGGGAGTTTAGGGCCATCTGCAGGTACTCTATGCTAAGACTGGAAGAAGGGCATAACCGGTAAAGAGCAGAAATGTAAGGGTCACATCCAGAGGAGTCAAAAAATCAAAAAAGGAAGGGGAGGGAGACTCAAACAGCTGACAAAAAGAGTACAGCTAATACTGAATCAAAGGATCCACCTGGTTGCCCCAAACAATGGATGTCCATATACTATCCTGATCTCACAATCAAGGAATATACAATCCATTCAAAACTAAGTGGTAACTGGCGGTAACACGGTAACTTAGTTTTGGGACACCTGTCAAGCACTTTATCTTGCTGATTTTGCACAGTGTATTATTTGGATGGACTGAATACGTTTTTAGCAATCATACACTCCAACCTTGGACACCTGTTAAGCACTTAAGTTTTTGAGTTTTGCATAATTTGCACAGAGTGTTATTTTTGGATGGATTGTATATTTCTTGATTGTTTACTTATTGCACTGTAAAAACATCTATTTATGAATCGCTTCTCATTTCGTCACTTTTTTTTTTTTTTGGTGGCTCTTTTGGTTTATATTCAACATACTTGCACTTTAAGATATTTACTTGTATTTGGCACAATGTCAATTTGATTTAATGTCACTAGCACTTTATTTGGCACAGTATGTATATCTAGCGCTGAACCCTAAATTTTTGCAAATAAGATATATCGCTCATTTTAGTGTGACATTAGATGGTCAAACGAGTAAATTGAGGAATCTGAGATGATATCCGAGATCTGTTTAATATTATACTTGGCCCACACTATAGGATCTGGAAGTTTATAGAAATGTGGCAAGGTGGGGTTGTTCCATAAGAGGGCATTTGGAGAAACCACAGTCCTTGGATAATTTTAATAACCTAGTCCCGTTTTCTAAGCCTGGAGGGTTGTAATCATGGAGGGGGTCAAAAAATGAAGGGGCTTTGGGACCTCGGAAAGGCAGGTTTGACAAAGCTTCCACAGAGCACAACACTGCAGCTTCCACATCCATAGCAGGGTTGGACCAATCGGGGGTGAGCCACCAAGACACCATGACCAGTTGGGTTGCCACAAAAATTTCATAGCAGTCTGGGAATGCTAAGCCTCCCTGTGATGTAGGGCGCATAAGGGTGGTTAGCTTATACCTTGGGGGGTGCGGGCCCCAGAGGAAGGAGGAGAAAAGTTTATTTAGCTGGGAAAAAAAGGATTTTGGAATCCACTGTGGGGAGTTGTGGAACAAATAGGTGAATTTAAGCAGAATTTTCATTTTGATTAGATTAATACGACTCAAAAGGGACAAGGGGAGGTTCTCTCATGGCTTCAGCCTAGCCTTGACAGCATTGGCAATCAGGGAAAGGGTTTATTGAAAGTCTGTTACATCGCTCGATACACACACTCCCAAAAAAGTAAACCTGTCCACCCATTGCAACTGAACATCTGATGGAGCTACCCTTTTTGCCTCTGTCTGGATCAATGGCGAGTAATTGTGATTTGGACCAGTTGACTTTAAGCCTTGTCACCTTCAAGAACTCATTTAGGATCAATAAAGCTCCCTGCAAGGAGGAGTCAACATCATTCAGGAAAAGCAAAAGATCATCCACGTACAGGGCTACCCTCTCCTCAAGCCAGGCCACAGGTTCCATTGCTATGGCAAAAAGTGCTGGAGAGAGAACGCAGCCCTGCCACATACCCCTTGACAACGTGAAAGCAGGAGATAAATGATCTCCCAAGCCAGTGGCAGCTGCTGGCAGATGGTACAGAATATTGTTTTTAGCTACTGGATAAATAGCAGAGGAAATCCCATCCTCCTAAGGATCTCCCAAAGGAAAGGCCATTCGATCGAATCGAACGCCTTCTTGATATTGAAAGAGACGACCACTCTAGTGCCTTGGTTATCATACTGTGCGTGAAGATTGGTAAATAACCTGTGAAGATTAATGTCTGTTGACTTTTTGGCCATGAAGCCAGTTTGGTCTGGGTCTATAATGGAAAAAAATATAGAATTAAGTCTACAGGTTAAAAGTTTGGTCAGTATTTTGAGGTCGTTATTAAGAAGTGAAAGAGGCACATCATTTTGGGTCTTTAGTGGCTTTATGAATGAGCATAACATGTGCCTCCACAATAGATGGGGGGGAGGGGGAAGAGAGCCATCTTCAAGGCAGTGGGTATATAAGGAGGCCAGTAGGGGGGCCAATTGATCAGCATGTGCTTTATAAAAATCTACCGGCAGACCATCGGGTCCAGGAGCCTTACCCATGGAAAGGGAGTTAATCACTGTGAGGACCTCTTCGGTAGTCATCAGACGGACCTTTCCGAATCAGAGAGCCAACCAAGGGCTATCGGATCCAGGAGAGATGTCAAACCCTCAGGGAACTGTCTGGATGGGAATGTGGTGGTGTACAAGGTTTGGTAAAAGGTCTGGAATTCATGTAATATTGCCCCCAGGGAAGTGATGACTTCTCCTGTGAAAGAAGTGAGTTCAGGGATCAATGTGAGAGAGACATCATGGTGGAACATCATTGCCAACAGCTTGCCATTCCGGTCCCCCTGCTCAAAGAATCTTTGCTTTGTGTTATAAAGTTCTAGTCTTGTGACCTCAGTTAAGTAAAGATGTAAGTTACACTTGGATGCTTGCAGTGCATCAAAGTTCAAGGCAGAGGGGTCTGACCCATATCAGTCAGAATCCATCTCTATCTCTCTCTCTAGTTTGGTAATGATGGTAGATTGTTGTACTTTGACCGCTTTAATTGTGGAGATGTAATGGCCTTTTGTAAATGCCTTGAATGCATCCCAAACTATAGTAGGCATGGATGACCCTGTATTAGATTCCTAATAATCATGTAGGATTTGTGGAGTTTGCTCCTAAATATCAATTTGAGAGATCCATTGCGTGCCAAGACACCACATGGAGCTGCTACGGGAAGAGTGAATGCGCAGCTGGATGGTCAAGGGACTATGGTCGGAGAGACCACTAGGAAAATAGGGGGGATCCACAACATCAGCTAGCATAGAGGGGGTTAACAAATGCATAGTCAATTCTAGATGATGTTTTGTAGGAGGTAAAAAAGCATGAAAAGGTTTTTGTGGAAGGATGCTTTCATCTCCAGACCTCTGTCACTCTAGCTGAGAGTGCCCAGTTGGCTACTTCTCCGGTAAAGGACTTGGGTGGCATAGGGAGAGGATATCGTTAAAGTCTCCCAGTAATAATATTTTAGCAGGACAATAGGGGGTGATCCTCTCCAAAAATAGTGTACAACAACAACTCAGGTTTAAAAGGAGGGGGAATATATATACCAGCTATGTATCTCACCGTAACGTATGAATGAAAAATTTTTATTTTTCCCTTTAATTGGTGATTTTTGAATAGCAGATTAGAACAGCAGTGTCTAAACACTGTATGTGACAGTAAAATAGGAAGGGAAAAATATATATATTTTTTTAATCCAGATTAGGCAGACACATATGCACTGAGCTTGCATTACATGGCCGCTACACGCCGCACGCCGCCCACCTAACAGGTTGAATAATGTTGTTGTTCTATTCCGCTATTAAATAAAAACACATTTGAATGAAAAACTGAAAAACAATGATTTTTCCCTAAAAACTGAAAATTTGTTATTTTCCCCTCAAATTGGTGATTTTTGAATAGCAGATTAAAAGGATTTAAGGAAACAACGTTTTTTTTTTTTTAAATCCAGATTAGGCAGACGCATATGCATTGAGCTTGCATTACATGGCTGCTACACGCCGCACGCCGCCCACCTAACAGACTGATAAAAGTTTTTTTTTTTCTCCTTCCTCCTCACTGGGCTCAGGTCAGGGCAAAAAGATTGTGCACTGCATCCCCACTCAATAAAATCGATGTACATCGCTGTCTGATTAAAGAAGATTCTCCTATTCTTTCCCTGAAAGCAATCTCCAGCCTGCCCCTATCTCTCCCTCATATCAGCAGCAGCAGGAACCTGACCCTACAATAGTTAGAGCAGAGTGACGTGCGGCGCTACGTGACTCCAGCTTATATAGAGGCTGGGTCACGTGCTGCACTGGCCAATCACAGCCATGCCTATTGTAGGCATGGCTGTGATGGCTTCTAAGGGCACACTAGTTAAACGCTTGTTGATTGGCTGCCCTGCAGCTGTTGAAACTGCACCATTAAAACCCGCGCCAAAACATTAAAACCTTGCCAAAACATGAAATAAAATTACTGAACAACGGACTGTATCCCGAATATACAGTAAAATGTTCGGGTACGTGTCCGGGTACCGAACACCCAAAAGTCTGGTACGATCCCGAACAATACAGTCCGTGTTAGCTCAACCCCAGTCACGAGGCATTGTACATGTAACAAAAACCAAAAAATAAAAATAAAAAGCTAACCAAACACAGAACTTTAACTGAATGTCCCAAGCACAACGTGCTTATCCTACCATTACTCGGCACCCTCCAAAAACTCATGGGGAGGGTCGGGAAACGGTCTGTACCCAAAAACAGAACCATTATTTATAAGCTAAACCTAGAGATACAGGCCACTGTGTTCAATGTTGGATGTCCAAGTAGTCCACCAAACAGCCATTCAATGCGCAGCTAAACCCTCTATGCCTATAGGTCAGTGAGTAAAGTTAAAGGGGATACCTGGGAAAATCCAGCCAGTGGCAGGTAGCTGCAATCCATGCAGGCATAGAAAACCTGTATAGGAGGGGGGGGTAAGTAATACTTTGAAAGGAAAAACATAGTAGCATTGGGTGGCTAATCAGCCTGGCTCCAAACAGTGGGTATCTTGAGTCCAAGACTGTAGACTGAGTTTGGCAGAAGGATAATTTAGTCAATCATATTCGTTGAGACCTTAGGGAGTGTAAAACTAGTAAACAAAAGCATAAAAACTATTTTTATAAAAACAGGAAAAACTTGGAACCAAAAGGGTCTAGGCCAGGCATGTCCAACCTGTGGCCCAAGGGCCACATGCGGCCCAGTACCCCAGGCAATGCGGCCCACTGCCCCCTTACAATTTTTTTTGCTGGGGAGGAAGGAAGTCGGGTCGGGGGCATGGCCACAGCGGCTTCCAACTAACAGTAGGCAGAGGCTGCCTCTGAGGGAAGGGGTGGGGGGGGGGAGGCGAGCATGTGCAGTGTTTCTGACTCCTACCACCATGACCTCTTCAAATCACTGAAGTGGTCATGGTGGTTCGAGTGTTCCTTTAATGTCTCTCAGAAGAAGTAAACCTCTGTATACTGATTCCATTTCATCATCCTCTAGCTGTGTTAAATTATCTGGAAGAAGCCAGGGAGAAAATGCCGACACCGGAGAGGGATGTGTTGGGTGTCAGAACATTAGAACAGAGGTAATCATTTCTGTCTTTAGTGCCACTGTACCTGAAGCCACAGTTACATGATGATCCTTCTATTTTCTTCTGTTTACTTCATGGGGTCCTTTTCTCTGGGTGTCCACATCACTGCCTGAATGATGTGCACACCTGCTATTGGTGGAGGGAAAATGTACAGTGGCAAGGTCCTCTTCCATAGGCTCCAGAGGCAGGAAAACTCACAGGGATTTGGGGGGACCAGTGCCCAAGAAGATAAAGAGCAGGCAGGATATTAGCTTTGCTCATGGAGGAAGCTGTGACTTTGATCCGTTACACAGTGAAAAGTCTTAGGAAGAGATGTTTGGAATTTCAGAAGTAAGGTGCACAGGCACTATTTAAATTATTATTTTTTTTTCTGAAGTTGGGCTTTAATATGAAAAATAAAAAAACATATGTGAGGTTTTAGGTTTACTTTAATAAAAAAAAAAAAAACTTTTCGCCAATAAAACATTGTCTTTAGCCAGTAGAAACATGTTATAGAGCCCAGCCGTACGAGTGGTGCCACTGCCATGTTTTATCTTCCTAGGAAATGAAAATTGTCTTGACTGACTGACTGACTGATATCATTCTCTCCCTGCCTAATTTGCCCACTGTACACTGAGTGGTACAGATATGGGTGGGTGTGAACACTTGGATATTAGTGGTGATCTTAAAAAGCTAAGCAGAAACCCAGATGCAAGCAGCAGGTAACACCAATGCTATGCTCTGTTCCAGGCCCACCTAAAAGATCATTGAAGTTAAACTTAACAGTATTTTAAAATTGTCTTGTGATAGTTATGCAACTAGAATTATGAACAGACACATACTGAATAATCTAAGCATTCTTGACTGGCAAACAGGAAACAAATGACAGTTCTCACTAACTATACCCTGGAGTCTGCTTTGTCAAAAAAAATGACCCTGTCACACGGTATGCCACTCTACCTTTCTGATGCACTCTGGAAGCATTTCAGTGTGAGATTTCCATCTGTTGCGGCTCTGAAACGTGGCTTAAAACTATTCTGTCAGTTTTCAGAAGCAATAAATCAGGCTGGTGATAATAAACAAGTTTGTTCTGTGTGCCATGTTGAATTAAACATTTGAGAAATAAAGAAAATATTTACAAATAAAGACAATTTAGTCTGAATTAGGAAGAATTAATGTTATTCTTTTTCAAAATGTCTTGTCATCAACGATAAGTTACTTTTCATGTGTGGATAAGGTGCTATCATCTATTGCAGGTGTCTACAAACTTTTCAGTGTGACTGCCATATCATATATTTTACAGGTATTTACAAGCCAAAACAAATCAGTTTTTTGAATGAATGAATAAAACCTGAATGTATGGATTAGATTTACTATGAGTTTTTTTTTTGGAATCAGCATGATATGAAGAATAACACAGAGAAAAAACTTAAGTAAATCCAAGCAAAGAAATTCCAAATAAACTTGAGTCATTAATAAAGGATAAACAAAAATCCATTCGATCTCCATTTTTTTCGTCAGTCTCCTTCATGTTTTATTTTTTTTTTGTTTACTAAGGTTTATTAGGAGAATACAAAATACAAGAAACACAGCCAAATATTTAGCCAATATTCAAAACTTACAGAATAAGGGCAATAGAAAATGCCGAACGTTGGCAGATATAGGCCAGTACAGTATATGTAACTGAAAAGTGACAAAGATTCTTTTAAAATCAACATTTATAGAAAAAGAATATAAGTGTGGGACATGTTGTACAATGTACATGAACATCATAAAAGAAAAAACAACAAGAGCATCTTATATAGCAAATTATAGATACAAACTGGCTACAGTTGTATGATTAGTCTGGAGCTGGTAAACGATATAGAAACCAAGGGTCCCATTTAGCATCATATTTTGCTTTAAAATCATGTAAGGAATAGAATATTTTACCCATCAACATACTAGCATCCATTCTACTAACCATTTGGGTAAAGGGGATACCTGGAGACTTCCAGTGGTTGACGATGACTCAATGCATTGCAACACAAGAGTTTGAATCAAATGTTCTTTGCTACAATGAGGCTAGTTTTTCACACTCCCAAAAAATATGCAAATAGATGGTTTGGGGCAGCACCAGAAACAGTGGGGTAAGTCCTGAGGATAAATAGTATGAATAACTGATGGTGTATAATATCAACTAGTGAACAGCTTAAAAGTAATCTCTCTAATCGTAAGAGATTTGGTGCATTTGCTTAGGTTCCACCACCTGACATCCCAGTCTTGTTCCGTGGACTGTTCTCAAAGGTCAGAGTCTCAGTTCGTCATATACGAAAGTTTAGTAATAGCTATTGCATGGGAAAGGCAGGTGTAGATGAATTAAATTAAACCCTTTCCCAGAACACGTCTGTGACAAATATCCTCAAAAATCGTATAAGAACTCGTCGGAGGGAGAGCATAATGTGCTGCATAAAAATGTCTAATTTTTTGGTAATGCAAAAATTCAGAGGGGAGAACCACCTTGGAAGGACGTATTTAAGCTAAAGTCATGAAATTAAAACCTTCCTAGAGATGGAAAAGGAGGTTTGTGAGCTCTTGGGATCTCCAAAGGAATGTCTGCAGGTCTAGAGAAAGCTGATACCGAGCTAGGATCTCCCAAAATGATGTCAAAGGAGAAACTTTCAAAATGAGGTGAAATTAATCTCTATAGAGGCACCAAAGCTGATGAGATTGACCTACTATAACATTGTGTTTCATAAGTGCTGTTAGCTCAATTCTCGTCAGGAGGCAATCACGATGATATTACAGCCCTTCAGTTGCTAACTTCCCCCAATAGATAATGGATTTCCCCTCCAACCAGCTGGGAGTTATGACGACACATCGTACTCAAACTTCGTGCAGTCACAACTAACTTTATTGAATGTGAAGCTCCTATTTAAAGCATATTTGTTGAGCAGGAAAAGACTGCTCCAAACCGGTTTTACAGTTCATCAGTCGAATTACATATCAGACAGAACAATACCTGAAAGGGCCTTGCATTTGTGTCAATGTGAGGTGTTCCCGTATAATAATTTGTGTCTGAGATGGTGTTTGTGGACAAGGGCTGTTCCTCCTCTACTCAGCTGTCAAGTGTTAATGCAAGCAATTGTCAAATGTGTTTAGGTGGTGTCCCTAATTTCCATGCGCAGACTTAACTTTGTCAAGTGTCCCAATGAATGAATGAACAGGTGTTTACATGTCGTCTAAATGCAAAACATAGCTGTCTGCTGACCAAGGTGGATGAATGGCTGTCAGTGCCAGCTCGTTAATATGTAAATGCAAGGGCCTACACTTCATCACAGAATGGGCACAAACCGAAATATATCTAAAAAATCATAAGGCATATTAATACAACCTTTCAACCCAACCTTTGATCCCAGCTTATTCATAACGGTGGGATCACTTAGAGTCTCTGAATAGCACAAAACAGGTGACATTATATTCCAAGGTGTATGTAGGCTGGTGACTTGGTTGTGTGCACATAGGGATATAACTTCTTAGAATTCTATCAAATCAAAACAGACATGTTCAATGGGGAGGGCCATAGCTTGCAAGAGTCCATGGCCTGAAAAATCCAACTCCATTATTATGGCAATAAAGTCACTACAAAATAGACCATGGCAGCACATACCACCTGTTGACGATGGCATGTGATTTTTCAACATGTCCTAAGGCCTTTTCCAGGAAAGGGCAAAAAATAAACCTCCCGTTTTTAATGAGAGGAAAAAAATTTCCTTTCAACCCTCATTCAGAGCGGTCAGACCATGTCCCTGGCGGCTATAACGAAAAAACAATGTCCTTTGTGTCCAATCGGCTTGACTTTGACTGTAAAGTGGAGACATGAATGTCTCGTGTTTCTCTCTTTTCCTGGGGTGAGCAAGGGCAAAATGAGGAGAGGTTCTCGAGTGGTGAGCACATGTTGCAAGTAACCAGACAGTGGCTACTAGTGCTCAGCTTGCTACAAAGCGTACCACTGTCGCACAAATGCGAAGTCTTCCAGGAGTAGGGGTGTCCGCTGGCATTGTACCAATGCGTCTGTCTAAATCCAGCTGGAATTCGTCTGGTGCTTGTCGTCACAATCTCCAATGATTCGCCTGGTGCTCGTCACAATCTCCGGTAAGTTGTCGTGGGGTCCAGGGGTGGGGCTTCCGTCTGTCGCGATGCGTGGATCCAAACCGGGGAGTCGTCTGTCAGTACCGCTGTTCTGGTCACTGCTTGAACTATTGCAGGGGGTCCGTAGGGTCAGTCTAGCGACGTCAGCTTATGGAGGGGCCTTCACCAGGATTCTGTCACCAGGCTTGAATGGGTGGGTTGGCGCACCTGTTGGCAAAGGAAACGAGAGCGAGAGATCACCATAATCACTGTTTAATTTTCCAATTATTTAATTCTGCCACATTTTCCTCTTGCAAAATCTCTAGATATGAGAATAAATGGACTCATGGGGTTGAGACGGGTCTGAAGTCATTCTGACTTTAGCAAGAATAGCAGGTAAGTACAGAGACAAAAATACAAGTTTTACAAGAATGGCAGGAGTATTTTGCGCCACTGGGCTTCTGGCCTATAGACAGGCAGCAAAAATAAATGCTAGTGAAGCTACTCGCAGTACTGAGGTTTAGGGCCTACAGGAAGGCAGGTAACAGGAAGGATACTTAATGGCACTGTTTTGGGAGAACACAGCATGTCTACACATGCAACAATGGTGGGGGCCCTTGGAGGGGTTGAACTGCCTTGTATTCCTCCAAAGGTGGAAATGGGTTAAATTGCAGTCCTCTGACTCACCCAAGCAGGAAGCTACCTAGAACTGAGTATCCCTTGGATGGCTAAGATGCTGTGATCACTGAACAACAGGGAGTGAAATTCAAGCTGTCTTGTGTACATGGACACATAGAGACACACAAAACAGCTAGAAGTCAGTACTCATGCAGACATAAATCTATAAGTGATTGCACAGTTTGCTTGGTGACACCTGAACAGGAAATTGAAACCCAAATAGCCTTGGAGACACAAAATCTGACTTCAAGGACCATTCATATGCAAAACCTGGGCAGTGAGTCACTTTCAGGATGAAAAGAGATCACTAATTGAATTCACCGCAGGAGGTTACCTTTAAAATTTTATCAAAGTAGTAACGCTGGCATAAATTCATTTTAATTCTTAGCATACTATCAACAAGCCAACCACTTCCATCCTATTTTTTTTTTTTTTTTTTTTTGAATGACAGCTTTCTCTTCTACTATTTAACAATACAGATTTCACATACTGCACATCTGATAACGTGCTGTGACATATAAATGACAATCAGCTCACTAGTTTCCAGAGTTACATATGGTATATGTACACAAATCTGTAAAATTTCATTTGTATCCAAGATTATTATATAAGAGTAGTACTACAGTATCTGCCTGAGCACATTATCCCATACCAATAATCTTGTCAAGAGAAAAGGTAGTAAAAGCATAAGTGCATAAATTCAAAAATTAGTGTCTAGCACCAGAATACAAAAGTATGTACCAATATACCAAAGGAAAACTCAAAAAAAAAGACCAGAGATGCTTAATTATCTAAAGCATAGCACCTCATTTATGCCAGAGCTCATATATGTCAAATTTAGATCACATCAAATATCTGACACCCAATAAATAAAAACTTTCTAACACCCATAAAAACAGTCTAATCAATCAGAAAAAAAAAAACAATTTGGAAACAATACTCCCATGGGTTGTTGTTGAAGGCTCTGCTTGGTCGTTCTGAAAATCTCAAATTTCACTTATCTGAGGAATAAGCATCAGAAAGGTTTAGTAACAAAACATTTTACTTTTCCTCCTAAAAATAAACAAACGGTTAGAGGAATTGAGCATACAGTAAGCATATCAAACATTTTCCTTCCTAACAGTGCACTTTTCTAATACCAAAAATTGTTGACGTCAAATTAATTATTACCACGTGGATTTCTATATTTTTTTGTTATTATTATGGTATACCATAAACTTAAAGAAAAAAATTATTATTGTTCACCATGGTTGAAAAAAAAAAAAATGAGCAGCTCAAAACATTAGTAATTTCTCATTTGAAATACAAGAACCCATACGTCACCCATTCTTTAGCAATTCGGAAAAATTCCTTAAAACTTGTTTTCTCTACAAGGCAAAACTGATCGTTAATTTGTATGACAATACAGCTGTTTACAGTCCCTTTGCAGTTACCTGTGTCACAGACCGAAAGAGTTGGGGGGGGGGGGGGTTGAGGGGGGTTTGTTTGCTAAAAGGGCACTTAGAAAATATATATTTTTTTTTTTAAAAAGCCAGTGATAAAGAAAGAAAGGTCGGTGACACAAAACCGTAATGATAAAAGTTCAAAATTGCTTACGATTTTTAAGGATAGAAATACAATTTTAGTCCTTAAGGTCACACTTTACACACCAAATATATATTTCCTTGCTTCTAAAAGCTGCCATGACCAGCATAGTACGGCAAAATCACATCACTTTTAAAACATAAGTAATAACCACAAAACAAATTATTATGCAACCAATATTCATTTAGTGTTATGAAATGCTTTGCTTGATACAGCACCTTTAGGAATAGTGTTAAAACGAACACAACATAACGATTCATGGATCTAAGGTTGCCCATACACGATACAATTTTCATACAATCTTCCTAAACGTAAATTTCATCATTTTCTCGGAATTCTCCTTACCTTGAAAATTTCCCATTATCTTAAGCTCAGAATACAAAGTGAGATCAGCTGAGTTTGAAGGTTTATATCTCTATGGGTAGTGACATCAGTGTTTTATACTTTATTGGAAAAACTTAGTTTCCCAATTTATGTGGTTTGCTGCGCCTAAATAATCAGATTTATACATATCCAACTCATGGTCTGCTGATTAACTATCCTTGGTGGGCAAGACTATACCTTCAAGCTCAGCTTAATATCACATACAATCTCCACATACATCTATACAATGGCATGCAATCTTATATAACGACTAAATACACTTAAGTGTCTATACAAATATATACAAGGTTTTGGAGGGGGAATCCACCATCACACAGTACTGCTTTGTAACCGGGTTCCAGACCCCATTTTATCTTTGGCGCTCCAAGCGCTGGAGTATCAAACCCCATCTTTGGGAATTTCAGATTCCCGGGAGTTGCTAAAATTAGCGGTTAACTGGGTACCGTTTATCTGCTCTGACAGTATAGGGTAGTAATAATAATAATAGAAAATATAATCACTTACCCCATACTGTGTTTTTTGGCAGATCTCACTTTCTGACACCAAAACTGTTAGCTCAATTCTCGTCAGGAGGCAATCACGATGATATTACAGCCCTTCAGTTGCTAACTTCCCCCAATAGATAATGGATTTCCCCTCCAACCAGCTGGGAGTTATGACGACACATCGTACTCAAACTTCGTGCAGTCACAGCTAACTTTATTGAATGTGAAGCTCCTATTTAAAGCATATTTGTTGAGCAGGAAAAGACTGCTCCAAACCGGTTTTACAGTTCATCAGTCGAATTACATATCAGACAGAACAATACCTGAAAGGGCCTTGCATTTGTGTCAATGTGAGGTGTTCCCGTATAATAATTTGTGTCTGAGATGGTGTTTGTGGACAAGGGCTGTTCCTCCTCTACTCAGCTGTCAAGTGTTAATGCAAGCAATTGTCAAATGTGTTTAGGTGGTGTCCCTAATTTCCATGCGCAGACTTAACTTTGTCAAGTGTCCCAATGAATGAATGAACAGGTGTTTACATGTCGTCTAAATGCAAAACATAGCTGTCTGCTGACCAAGGTGGATGAATGGCTGTCAGTGCCAGCTCGTTAATATGTAAATGCAAGGGCCTACACTTCATCACAGAATGGGCACAAACCGAAATATATCTAAAAAATCATAAGGCATATTAATACAACCTTTCAAGTGCGTTAATAAAAGCCAAGGCAGACCAAAGTACACCTGGTAAAAAATCCAGGAGAACAGAGGAACTCTCAAACTTAAGCCAGGGAACCATAAAATCTAAAATATTCCATTGTGCTAACCGCGCCAAAAGAGAAGTCAAATAGTATATAGCCCCCTCTCTCTGCCTCATGCCCCTCTCTCCCTCCCTCATCCCCTTTTTCTCTCCCTGTTGCTCTCCATCATTCCCTCTCTCTCTCACAGCCTCTCTCCTTCACCCCCCCCCTCGCTCTCTCCTTCATTCCCTCTCTCTCTCACCCTCTCTCTTTAACCCCCTCTCTCTCCCTCATGCCCTTCTCTCACCCTCCGCTCTCTCTCTCACTCCCCTCTCTCACCCCCTTTTTCTCTCATCCCCTCTCTCCTTTACCCCTCTCTCCTTCACCCCCTCTCTTTCCCTCTCCCCCTCTCTCTCCCTCACATCTCTCTCTTTCTCTCTCTCTCTCTCTCTCTCTCACCCCTATCTCATCCCCCTGTCTCTCTCTCTCACTTCCTGTCTCTCTCTCCCACCCCCTGTCTCTCTCTCTCACCCCCTGTATCTCTCCCTCAACCCCTCTCTCTCACTCCCTCTCTCCTTCCCCCCTCTCTCTCTCCCTCCCTCATCCCCTCTCTCTCTCACCCCTTCTCTCCCTCATCCCCCCTTTCTCTGCCTCACGCCCCTCTCTCTCTCACCCAGTCTCTCTCCCCCATCCCCTCTCTCCTTCACCCCCTCACACTCTTCTTCAATCTCCTCTTTCTCTCTCTCTCTTTCTCTCAACTCCTCTCTCTCACCCCGTCTCTCTTTTTCACCCTCTCTCTTTAACCCCCTATCTCTCTGCTTCATGCCCTTCTCTCACATTCCTCTCTCTCTTGCTCTCTCTTTTTCTCACCCCCTGTGTCACTATAACACTGCTTGTGTATCTGCAGACCAGACACATTCCTGGTTTTATCAGTAGGCACTTATTGTGTCTTTGTGGACACTTTCCTGCTTATGTCACTATGGTATTGATGTGTATCTGCAGACACATTCCTAGTGAAATTAGGAAAAAATGGAGTGGAATTGCTGGATAATCCTTTGATTATAAAAATGATAACAGTTTGGCCGAAGTAATGTATATGGAACTATGGGCAGGCTGCTAATGTATATGGAACTATGGGCAGGCTGCTTCTCCCCATCAAAGTATCTCCCCTATCCACTGAAGGAAATCAAGACTGAAGCATAATACCATAAATTTCCAAGCTTAGATACAGCTTTATGCCAAAACCAAATAAAAATAATTTTGCCACCAGGTCAATGCATTTGGGGGAGGGGGGTCATCAAAACACCCCCCCCCTCCTTCATCAGGGCTTTGAGATTAGTTAATATTGTATACTTGACAGGAAACTGCACTTGTAGAAGTAAGGGCTCATGCACACAGGACGTTTTTGCAGCTGCTTTTAGGGGCGTCTGGCAGTTTTTTTTTTTTTTTACTGCCTCTGGACTCTCCTCCATGTTAGCCTATGTGTCCATTAACATATAAACTTTTAAAACACCCAGGAGCAGAGGCTGTTTGCCTGTAAAACCGCAAAGTGCCAAAAAAAAGTGGCATAACGCAGCTTAATGCTGTAACAAGCTTTTAGCTGCACTTTTTTTTAGGTGTTTTTACATTTTTAGGGAGTGTTTTTAATGTAAAAACGCTAACGCTCAAAAAAGTGCATTTTTAGCGCTGCTTTTTCCTTACAGAAGCGCTGGTGTTTTTTAAACATCTCTAAGGCTAATTTTAACCAGATTGGTTATAAGACACAGTAGCTGGGTTAAGAGGCCTCTGGTTAAAATCAACCTTACATCCAAAACAGCAGTTTCCAATCCAACATACAATATTAATCCATCTCAAGCCCTGATGAAGGGGGAGTTGTTTGACCCTCGAAACACATTGAATTTCTTTTTATGATTTTGAAATAAAGCTTTAGCTTAGTGTTGACATTTCTGGTATGATGATTCAGTCTTGATTAGATTCCTGGCATTGATAATTGGTAATGAATGTATCTCTCAGAAATTATTATATTTATTTGTTTAATGTGTTGTGTATATGTTTTTGCCCTCATGTTTATGCAGAACCGTACATGTGCCTTGTGCATTTAGGGGGGAGGGAGGGGAGTGTTGCTGGGAAAAGGGTGGTAGCTGGCTTAGGGGAAAAAAAGTTTGTATTTGGTCCTGCTGGTGATCAGGTTTTTACCCATACAATTTTTTTACCCAAAAAATAAAACACCGGATCACTAATATATAAAATGTAAAGTGATACTAAAGTCTCATTTTTTAAAAATTAAAAATAACAAACATGTTATATTTACCTGATTTTGTACAAAGCAGCTCAGATCCTCCTCTTCTTGGGTCCCTCTTCGGTGCTCCTGGCCCCTCCCTCCTGTTGAGTGCCCCCACAGCAAGCAGCTTGCTATGGTGGCACCTGAGCCGAGCCACAGCTGTCCATCCAGACATGGAGCCATGGCCTGGCCCTGCCTCCTCTCTCTCTCCAGATTATCTGAATGATTTTGATTGACAGCATTGGGAGCCAATGGGGCCGTGCTGCTGTTTCAGCCAATGAGGAGGGGAGTCTCGGGCAGCCGAGACTCTCCTGTAACATCGCTGGATCTAGATCATGGGTCTCAAATTGGTTGCCCTCCAGCCATTGCAGAACTACAGTTCCCATGAGGCATTGCAAGGCTGATAGTTACAAGCACGACTCCCATAGGCAAAGGCATGATGGGACTTGTAGTTCGCCAACAGCTGGAGGGCCACCAGTTTGAGCCCTCTGATCTAGATGTAAGTATTAGGGGGCTGAGGGGGGCTGCTGCACACAGAAGGCTTTTTATCTTAATGCATTCTATGCATAGAATGCATTAAGATAAAAAAACCTTCTGCCTTTACAATGACTTTAACCACTTCTGGACCGGAAGGATTTGCCCCCTTAATGACCAGGCCTTTTTTGCGATTCGGCACTGCGTTATTTTAACAGACAATTGCGCGGTCGTGTGATGCTGTACCCAAATACAATTGATGTCCTTTTTTTCCCACAAATAGAGCTTTCTTTTGGTTGTATTTGATTAACTCTGCCATTTTTATTTTTTGCGCTATAAACAAACAAAGAGCGACAATTCTGATAATATATATATATATATATATATATATATATATATATATATATATATATATATATTCACTTTCTGCTATATAACATTCCCAAAAAAAAAAAAAATATCAAAATGTTTTAACATTTTAGGCTAATTTATTTTCTGCTACATATTTTTGGTAAAAAAAATAGCAATAAGCGTATTTTGATTGGTTTACGCAAAAGTTATCACGTCTACAAGCTACGGGGAAGATTTATGTCATTTTTATTGTTTTCTTTTTTTTTTCAAGTAATAGTGGCGATCTGCGATTTTTAGCGGGACATTGCGGCGGACAGATCGGACCCCTAACTGACATTTTTGACACTTTTGGCACTTTTGGAGGGACCAGGGACATTACTACAGTAATCAGTGCTAAAAAAATGCACTGTTACTGTAATAATGACACTGGCAGGGAATGGGGTTAACACTGTGGGTGATCAAGGGGTTAAATGTGAGCCTAGGGGAGTGATTCTAACTGTATGGGAGCGTGGCTTGTGAAATGATCTATATAGAAAGATCACAGGCACTCTGTAATCATTCCAGAGAGAAGAACGGTCAGCTGTATTTACAACAGCTGACCGTTCTTCTCTCTCAGTGGGGCGCGATCGCGGGTGGCAGGTGGCAATCGGAGCCGCCTGCCCCATGCATTAGAGTCCCCGCTGCTGAGTGGGGATGGGAGCACGATGCTGGCAGCGCGCACTGGCCCCCTAGCTGCAGGCACGTGACCGACGTATACCTACGGCGCTTCGTGCAGGATGGCCAGCCTGCCGCAGTGTTTCTGAGGTGGCCGGTTAAAAAGCAGTTAAGTAGAATTAATCCCACAGATTTAACTCTTTTCCAAAACACTTGGGCAAAACTTTGGTGATAGCTGTCACAATGCCTAGCGTGTTTATGTTAGTTTCAAGCAAACTTTTCAGACCTCCAATGGCTGGTGCCATAGCTGATCACAAGTGCAGCCCCAAGGCAACTGCAGATCTAAACAGAGGCTAAAATGTCACCTTCCTCGGCTCAAAAGGATGGGAGGGTTTAGTTCTACTTTAAGTTTTTTCCTGACCTCCCATAAACAACATCTTCAAGCAAATAATGCATATATATATAATAAGCGTCTTTGGGCTGGGTTTTGCAGGCCCCCCTGGATTAGCTGCCACCTTTGCCCATTTGGTTAAAAAGGCCCTGGGTGTAAAGATTGTCTATATAAACGCTTTAAACTCTTAATGAACGAAGCAGGAAAACATATCCCAGTTCACAAGCCATACTGTAATTAAAACTTGATTGCTCAGCACTGCAGTTACTGTGTTTATCCCTAAATGTTTTTATGAATTAACTGCATGGGAGCGGATGGGTGTTGACCAGAAAGCAGCTGAGCAGTTACAAGAGGAGAAGGTAACCAGAACACACATCACAACAGTCGCTGCTCACAGTACAAGAATTGGCTTGTTTTCAGAAATGCCTTCAAGGGATGAACAGAGTACACCTCTGACGCCAGTTACTACTGATCATGTCTGTGTTTTTCAAGCTGTATGGCAAGGCTCTGAAAATAGCTGATGTGTTAGCCAAGGGCTGTTCCGCCACCCAGTAACGCAGGTAGGACAAGTGAGGGCTGCACTTATCAGACAATCTTACTGCGCATAAGCAAAAATCAAGTGTAATTTATGTACTCAGCTGACAAAACAATATTATTGCTTCCCTTTCTAACAATTTTTCAAGCTTATCTGTTTTTCTTATAGTCTTCACAGGGTGGTTTAAACGCAAAGGAAGGTGAGACAGAGTTTGCAGGTGCGGATGTTTATATAGATGAGTAGAGTGCACTACATGAACCCTGAGATATTATTTTAAAAAAGGTGACTAAAATACTCAGTTATGAATAAATCTAATATCCACTCAGCTTATGTACCGCCAAGTTTTATTTCTTATAAGCCCAGAAGAAAATACTTTAAATCAATGCCTGCTTATGTTTGATGAAATGCCGTTTGTTATGAGGAAAAATCTTATAGAATAACCAAAAGATGAAAGACATTTTGGAAAAACAGAGACAGTATTTACATATTGAATGACTTAGTAATTTAGCTGGTTATTTCTGTATATACTATATTACCAAAAGTATTGGTACGTCTGCCTTTACACACACATGAACTTTTAATGGCATCCCAGTCTTAGTCCGTAGGGTTCAATATTGAGTTGGCCCAATCTTTGAAGCTATAACAGCCTTAACTCTTCTGGGAAGGCTGTCCACAAGGTTTAGGAGTGTGTCTATGGGAGTGTTTGACCATTCTTCCAGAAGCGCATTTGTGAGGTCAGGCAAAGCTGTGGACGAGAAGGCCTGGCTCACAGTCTCCGCTCTAATTCAACCCAAAGGTGTTCTATTGGGTTGAGGTCAGTCAAGCTTCTCCACCCCAAACTCGCTCATCTATGTCTTTATGGACCTTGCTTTGTGCACTGGTGTAAAAGAAAGGGGCCACCCCCAAACTGTTCCCACAAAGTTGGGAGCATGAAATTGTCCAACATGCCTTGGTATGCTGACGCCTTAAGAGTTCCCTTCACTGAAACTAAGGGGCCAAGCCAAACCCCTGAAAAACAACCCCACACCATAATTCCCCCTCCACCAAATGATTTGAACCTGTGTACAAAGCAAGGTCAATAAAGACATGGATGAGCAAATTTAGGGTGGAGGGACTTGACTGGCCTGCACAAAGCCCTGACATCAACCTGATAGAACACCTTTGGTATAAATTAGAGTGGAGACTGCAAGCCAGGCCTTCTCATCCACAACAGTACCTGACCTCACAAATGCACCTCTGGAAGAAGGACCAAACACTCCCATTGACAAACTCCTAAACCTTGTGGACAGCCTTCCCAGAAGAGTTGAAGCTGTTATAGCTGCAAAGGGTGGGCCAACTCAATATTGAACCCTATGGACTAAGACTGGGATGCCATTAAAGTTCATGTGCGTGTAAAGGCAGGTGTCCCAATACTTTTGGTAATATAGTGTATATGGTACTAATAAAATTCAGCTTTGGTTAGAATTTGAGTTACATTCGTTTCCTGGTGTCCATAAAATACTTTGAGCGGTAAAATACCAGGATCACTGCCCTTTGGTGGATTAAGTGAGTATGTGACATAAAGTTAAAGTAACCTATGATAAGCTCAAAGAACCAATCATGTGCAAGAGAACAAAAAGAGAGAGATTCTCTTTGATATGATTGGATATTTGACATCAATACTGCTCTCCTTCACTGCATCTCACCTTGCACTTTATATACCATTCTAGACCCATAGCAGTGCTATTTGAACATTTATAATTCACCATTCAAACAAATATTAAGTACAAAATTCACAACAAATTACCTAACCGAAAAAATTGACCACTAGAGTTGATCTCAAAACTGGTATGACATTAGATTCAGAGTGAATTTCATGAATTCAGATGTAACTAAAGGTGACTAAAATAATCCGTCCTTTTCAGTTATGAATAAGTGTATTCACCAATCAGCATATGTACCGCCAAGTTTTATTTCTCAGAAGCTCAGAAGAAAATGCTTTAAAGTAATGCCTGCTTATGTTTCAAATGCCGATTGTTATAAAAATGTTTTTTTGCAAAAAAAAAAAAAGTTACTATTACAATTACCATAAGATGAAAGACAATTTGGTAAAAACTGTGAAAGTATTTATATAGGAAAATAATTAGTTATTTAGCTGGCTATTTCCATATATATATAGGACTATTAAAATTTAGTTTTGGTTGAAATTTTAGGTCCTTTGTTGGATGAAGTGAGTATGTGACATAAAGGTGGCGTAACCTATATTAACCACTTGCCGACTGCTCACAGTATATTTACTGCGGCGGTCAGCCCCTCACAGGCAGAGCGACGTAGGTCTACGTCGCTAGCCTGTTAGGCTCTGGGGAGCGAGCGCGCGCCCGTGGAGGCGCGCTCCCGCGCGGTCATGGACCCCCCCGCGCATGTGACCGGCGGACCCGATGTCCGCCGGTCACTCGCCGATCGTCGGGGGAGAGGGAGAAAGTCAGGTGGCTTGTGTAAACAAGCTGTCTGTCATTCTCCCCTGTGTATGAAGGATGATCATACGGTTCTACTATGTAGAACCGTTGATCACTGTTCATACATCTGAAGCCACAGCCAATCACAGTAGAAAGCACGCCCCTAGGGACACACATAGCCCCTCCCTTTCAAAAAAAGTTAACCCCTTCACTGCCAGTGTATTTTTACAGTAACAGTGCATATGTATAGCACTGATTACTGTAGAAATGTCACTGGTAACCCCAAAAGTGTCAAAAATTTCAGTCAAGGGTCCGAACTGTCCGCCGCAATGTCGCAGTACCGCAAAAAAAATCGCAGATCGCCGCCATTACGCGTTAAAAAAAAACAACAAAAATTACATAAATCTTTCCCTTTGTTAGTAAACTCGATAACTTTTGCGCAAACCAATAAAAATACGCTTTTTGCGATTTTTTTTTTACCAAACATAGGTAGCATAAAACAAATTGGCCGAAAATGTTAAAAAATTTTGATTTTTACATTTTTTGGGGGGGAATTTCATATAAAAAAATGTGAAAAATATTGCTATTTTTGCAAAATTGTCGCTCTTTTTTTGTTTATAGCGCGTGATCAAAAAATCACACAGGTGATCAAATACCACCAAAAGAAAGCTCTGTTTGTGGGGAAAAAAGGACGTCAAATTCGTTTAGGTACAGCGTCGCACGACCGCGCAATTGTCCGTTAAAGTCACGCAGTGCCGAATCGCAAAATACCCCCTGGTCGTTTAGCAGCCAAATCCTCCGGGGCTTAAGTGGTTAAGCTAAAACAATCAATCATGTGCAAGAGAAAAAAAAGTTTAGTCACCAGGACCTGTGACGCCTCCTGATGGCGTCCTGGTGAGGAAATGCGTAGTGGCGCATATGCACGTCACTATGTCACTTCCGCTTTCTGCCAGGTGGAGCGCAAGCTGGCTTCACATGCTATTGGATCCACAGGATGACCGCGGCTTGACTCTGATTGATGGCGGATAGTTCCTGGTGTTGGTTTCTGCTTAGTGATTGAGCAAAATTTGGAGTTCCTTCGCACAAGATAAAGCACCTTCACTTGGGATTACAAGAAGGAGGAGCATTTTTTTTAAACTCTATTGCACTTTTAAAGATTATTCATCACTTTTTAAGGACAGTTTTCACTTTATATAGCAGTTGTCACTTTGTAACTATAAAGGATAGCCCAGCTATTGTCACTAATATTATTAATAAAAAAGAGAGAGTCTCTTTGATATGATTGGATATGATTCACTTTCTCTCATCTTTCTTTTGGCTTTATATACCATTCTGGACCCATTGCAGTGTTATTTGAACATTTTAAAAACCCACCATTCAAACAAATATTAAGTACACCACTCACAACAAATTACCTAACCAAACAACTAAATATTTATCGAATAGTCGATCAGCGACTTATAGCAGGACTGGGATATTGCAGTGAACGATCGAACACTAACTGACACTTTTGACACTTTGCGGGAACCAGTGACTCTAATACAGTTATCAGTACTAAAAATATACACTGTCACTGTACTAATGACACTGGCTGGGAGGGGGTTAAACATCTAGTGGGATCAAATGGTTAACAGTGTGCCTAGCCAGAGTTTATATATACTGTATGTGCTGCTTTTACTAGGGGAAGAGATGGATTTTAATCCCTGCTTTGCAGTAACACAAAATCCATTCCTTTCCCCTGTCAGAATGGATATCTGCCTGGTCCGTTCCTAGTCTCTGCTCAACAATCGGCAGTTGCCAAGGAACATTGAGTGCCCAGAACCCACAGATCGGTTTCTGCTGTAAATAATCAGAGCATAAGCGGCCCACACAACACACCCCCCTGCAGGCGGAAGTGCAGGATCACATATATAAACATGATCCCATGCAGAGCTGCTGTCCTGGAAGCAGAAAAACTGCTATAGGGTGGTCAGCAAGTGGTTAGTTTAAAAATACAACATGAGAAGTCACCACCATGCCCTTTTTTTAGCTTATAGTAAGTGAATTCATCAGAGAGTTCTGTTCATTTCATAGTTCACTAAAAAAAATCTATTGTAAAAAAATCATAATTTAATTTTGTTCTCAATTACTAATGGATTTAACCAATTCATTTTTTTTTTATCTGAAAATTATACATAATGCAAAAACGTTCGGCAAAGCCAAATAGATTGAGTTCCTCAATTTAATATGTTGTAGATGATACAGTATTATTATTATTATTAATAATAATAATAATAATAATAATAATAATAATATTGATAATAGTAAACATTTTATATTTTTAGGTATGCCCTCACTAATCTCCAAATACAATACAAACAATTACATCACTACTCCTGATATCAGTAATAAAAGTGTCTTCTATGTTTAAGTATAGTGGACCTGTTTATAAAATCATTTTGTAATTTATTTATTTTTTTCGGGTTTGCTCACCATTTTTCAATTCATTTATAAGTCAAAGAACCGCAAGATAGAAAGCAAAAAAAAAAATGAGAAGTGGCTTTTAAAGTAAATGGGTGAATGTTTACAAATTACTGAGAATCAACAGGCAAAAGTAGAACAAAGCCAGCAAATGTTTATAAAAGAAGAATTTCATAGTAAGGCCTCTTTCACGCGGCCGTTCAGTTTTTCGGCTCCGCTCCGGTCCTTTTTTTTTTTCACGGAGCGGATGACACTTGTGTCATCCGCTCCGTATGTCCGCATATCATCCCATCCATTTGTGGATGATATACGGACATAATGTTAGTCTATGGGCATTGCGGATGTCAGCGGATGACACTGCTGACATCCGATTTTGCTTCCTTTCTGTTTTTTTAACGGAGGAAAAATAGGGTTCTGTTCCGTTCCAAAAAATGGAACAGAACTGAAAGGAAGAAAATCGGATGTCAGCGGATGGTCATCCGCTGACATCCGCAATCCCATTGCCATACATTATATCCGTAAATCATCCGCAAAAAAAATAGGATGATTTGCGGACATACAGAGCGCCCGTGTTAAAGGGCTCTTCAAGTAATTATGTATGCCAAGTTGTATTTGTGTACTAAGATTCCAATGATTCTACTTTAAAATTCTGGTGGGTTTTAAGAATATATTTAAAATCTTAAAAAATAAATGGTGGAATCTAAAAGTTAGGAATTATTGAACAAAGATGGCACACAAACCTCTCAAGCTTTCATAAATGGAGAAAGGTAAAAAATTGAATGCTTTAAACCTTTTTAAATAGTTCTCATATGTCGCATGAGAGGGGGAGACAGAAAAAGGTATCGTCTGTACCTCTTACATACATCTTTGTAAAAAGCAACCTAGTAAAGATTAATCAGTGGCCGCCACTTCCTCCATGTCATGTAATCTTCTCTGTAGCTTCACCAACTAGTCACTGTGAGACATGATCACAAGAGGCAGATAAAGTAAAAATAATCTTGCTCAACAACATCAAACAGGAGCTAGTTGTAAATCAGCAAGCGTCAGGTGAGAGGAGACACCGGAAGAGTTCATTCATTATTCTTCACTGACTAAACTTATAAAACATAAACTGTCTACTATGTGCAGAAGTGACCTACAAACACCTCACTATGCACAACAATCACCTAACTGATTATTACTAGTAACAATGCGCTGAAAGGTGCGTGAAAAAAGAGAATCTTTCTCAGGAGTGTTTATGGCGAACTAATGAGACATTCTGTCTGTAGTTACCTCTGCCACTCATTGAAATATGTAGCTTTGAATTCTACAACTAGTCTGTCTTCCTTTCATGTTTTATGAGCCGAAAGGAGAAGACACGCTGAAGGTCATTCCAGGAATAGCAGCTAATATGTGTTCATATTTTCTTTATTTGTTTTTCCATCGACAAATATGTAAATCCCAGCTTCACAATTTTTTCTACTGTCTGTATTTGGTTTCTTGGTCAAAGGCTAGGGTGCAACTACATGGTGGGCCAAGGCAGTAGACTCTTAATGTAAGGGGACCCAACCACATTTGCTGCTCTTCTTTATTTACCAGCTGTGTGTGCATATTACATTCAGATTAGTACAAGATAGCATTTATTTTTCCTTCTCATTGATTGTTCTATTTTATTTATAAACTCATTTCTAGTGTTGTCAAGAAACTAGATGTTCTCCTATGGAGAGGTTATCCCCATGTCTTCTGCTTGAGTGCTTTTTCCTAAAATTAAAGGAAATTCAAAGTATCATTTGAAGTAAAATTGTCCTTTAAATGTTATCACTTAGTGGCAGTCACCAAGAGAAATAATTACATTCAGCCCCATTTCTTAATTCCCCTCTTTTAAGGATCTCCCAGTTGAATCTAGGTTCTATTGCACTCAGCCAATGCATCCTTATGGCTGAAGTCATACTCCTTCGGAGGGCTAGGGGCACCATGAATATAAACCAATATAGTCCAAAATAACCTTTTTAGATGTTCACAAAAATACTGCAAATTTGAGTTCAGGTTTTTTTAAGAATTGTAGAAAGTAAAACTTTAAAAATAGCATTTAAAGGGCTGATTGTGAAAGTAAAATGCTTTTGTATTAGACATAAGGTGTCCCATGGCTTTTATTTATATAATATATATTTTTATTAATTTTCCAGAATATACACATAACACAAAAAAACAAGTACATATCTAACTCAACATGACAAATAATACCTAACACAAAAAAAAAAAAAAAAAAAAAAACAACCCACCTGGCGGGGTGGTATTAACCCAAAGTTTTACTAATCAATTTTCAGTTTCTACTTGTTTTTTTTCCACACATCATATCATTCTGTCTCATACCCTTCCAGCAATGTGTGTTCCCTGTCACCACCATTCAAGTTACCCTCTGCCTTAAATTTTTTCCATACATCCCATATATTTGTTTCCTTTATCTATCCGCCCTTTTGAAATATTAGTAAGGTCCTCCATAAGTGCTATAGTATCCACTTTAGAACACCACTCCTAAGAGTAGGAGGGTCTACTTCTCCCCATCTTGCAGGAATTACAGCCTTCGCTGCGTTTAGTAGATGCGGTACAATAGAGCGTTTATAGGCCCTCAGGGGCTCCATAGTGCAGTGAAAAAGAACTCTCCATGGGTCTCGTGTTAGGTCAACACTTGTTATCTTATTTATAATGAATAGTATTTTATCCCAATACAGTTGTATAGCCGGGCAAGTCCACCAAATATGGGCATGTGTTGCCACCTGTCCACACTTCCTCCAGCACAAGGCTGAACGCGTGGGGTACATTGCGTGTATTTTTGCTGGGGTGTAGTGCCATCTCGACAAAAGTTTATAATTAACTTCAGCTATTTTAGAGGATTGTGATGATGACATGGCCACCATGGCTTTTATGTATGCCCTTCGTCAAGTAAAATGAGAAAATATCTGCATTTGATTAAAAAAAAAAAAAAAATGATGTGCAAGTAATGTTCATGTCCCAAAAGTCTAAAGCAATATTTAAAGACATTTTGAAAACATATATGATAGACATGTTCTTTTAGTTATGTAAGCAGCACTGGAGGGAACCTCAGGGAGCAGTTTTTCTAGTAGACGTATTTCAGCCCTTCCATTACTGTTTAGTTATCCAACCCAATAAAGCTTTTAACAATAAAGAAAAAAAAAAACTCATTCATAATTAGGGTCAATATACTAAAGATTAACTATGATGATATAAACTTTATCCAACTTAAATAGTTACATAGTTAGCACTTCCATTCTACATGCTACTACACCTCCTTTTCTCTATAGGCCCTATTAGAACCTTTCTTTGCAAGCCTGAAAGGGGACTGATTTTCCATTAGACTTAATGAGAAAAAATTGCACATATGCACATTCAGTACTATGCAGCTCACAGGCTCCATAAAAGATGGAAGCAGCTCCTGCACGGTGTGACCTGCAGTTTTTAGATGAAGTTACCTACTGTAATGTTCTGGTACCTCTGGTACCCTTATTCCACTTTCCTATTCAGTGTATGCGTCCCACCATTCTCTTCTGGTAGGTGCGCATACACCTTTAAGACCGATGCTGTCATCACTGAGCGCCGCAGAGCGGCTATTTCAACCGCCGGCGTTCTCACTCACATGTTCGTTCAACCTGCCTTGAAGCACATATGCTTACAAGCGTACCTCGCTGTCGGAACCTCGCTGCTGATCCCTGTATCCCACTACTGGATCACTCGCTCATACCGAACCTCTCTACTACTGCTTGCTATTAGTGATAAGTACCCCTCAGGGGAATCCTCCATAACCTTCCTACTAAGCTTACACTATCTAGCTCTGCATATTAAGGACTGTAACTATCATCTGCACTGTTGTTTTAGATTGCTAGCTCTTGAGCCTACTAACATCTATCCTTGCACTGGGTTAGTCTCTCCTGTATGTCATCTGCTGTCCTACCACCTACTACCATACATGATTGCTAACCTATCTGCATCCTACCTGTTACCATCTATAGTCTCATGAACATTTCTCTCAAGTGCTGTTCACCTATTTGTCACTGTTCATACCTGTCTCTTCAACTCATCACCACTATACTGCTATATACATCTATCACTCCAGGAACATCTTATTGAGTGTGTATATTTGTATGCTGAATCAGACAGACCACAGTGATGAGTCTTGGGAGATGGAATTGGTATTTCAACGTATCTCTACATGACTTCTGAGTGGAGTTTTTCTGCAGCTGTAAATCCATCTTGTTTCAGAAAACGCAGGAGCGTTACACCTACTGATCTCATGTCTATAGTGAGGATCGTAGATGGGAAGGGTGTGTGGGAAGTAATGCTCAAAGTGTATGTACAGTAAGTAGACTCATCCTTAAAGCATTAGCATGTATAGTAAAAAAAAGCATTAGCATGTATGGTAAAACAGTGAAAGGTATGTTTTTTATACATCAATTATTTTGGGATTTAAAAACAAAAAACAAAACTAAATCAAACATAAGTAAGAGCCGGTTCACATACAGGCGACCCAACTTCCCGGGGCGACCTGTGAAGTCGCGGTGCACAGCTCGCACCGCGACCTCGGTGCGGCATGCATGGACTTCACATAATTGAAGTCAATGCGGGTCGCTCCAGGTCGCCCCAAAGTAGTACAGGACCCTTTTTCTAAGTCGGAACGACTTGTGTCGCTCCTATTAGTACGGGTCCTGTGCTACTCTATGGCAGGCGACTTGTCAGGCGACCAGGTCACCTGACAAGTCGCCCCAGTGTGAACGGGGTCTTAATGGCATTGGAGAATGGACAGAAATGATATAAAAACAAATAAATAAATAAAAAATAAAGGCAAACAAGTATATTTGCAGTATGTTCATGATGTAATGTGCATGCTTTTCTGGCCCGTCCTTATGCCTATGATCTGCTTTCGTTGCTGAAGCTATGAGAGGCATACTTTTTTAAGGAAGGGCATTTGTTTAGTTTGTAGTATGTAGACTAAATGTTAACATTCATTATGGTACATGCACTTTAATAATAAAACCTTCAACCTAATTGGTTGTTATGGGGATTCAGTTGCTTTTCCTCTGTTCCTTCTTTAAATACAATATTTATTATATCTATGAAAAAAAAATGATTACCGATGTTTGTATCTGATCTAATTAACAAGTTCATAGGAAACATCTATTAAATTCTATTTCTTTGTTTGCTGTGGCCAAATTGACATTTTCTTTGCCGGGGGCTGAATGTGAGGGTTACACTGACACACAACACAATGCATAAGAGGAATAAAACAAAAAGTAAAGCAAACAACTGAGTGAAGTACCATGCCGCAGAAAGCGGTTTTCCAGCACTTTGCTGATGGCAATTCTTTGTTCTCTCGGCACAGCACTTTCCCAGATTATACTTTAATTATCCTGCACTTTCTGCAAAGAAGATATCTTGTTGGCTCAAAGCCAGAGTTAGCTGAGATTCCTCTTGTCACTACAGTGTCTAACAGCATGTACAGAACAATATCCCAATTAGATCTTTAAGTGCTGGGAAACATGATATTGCAGTCTGTTTTCGCTCTGACTTGGAATTTTTTTTAATGCAAAGCCAAGGTGAAAGCTGAAATTCCATTTGTTAGCTGCCACTGGGTATAATGTGCCAGTAAACAAGCAAAGCTACTAATAATTTGACCACTTATCTGACAGATTAGGTCAGATGGCATCATATGGTGTAAAAAATTTGACCAATGACTGTCTTCTTGGCTGCTCAAAAGCAATCCAAACATCATATATTTATATGTATTTATGATTTGTGGACATCCTCAATTCCAGTTTTATTTTGGAGATTTGGATCTTTGGCCAGATCTCTCTGCATCTGGTATCTGTAGAGGTCATCGTAGACACCTTACTGTAAGATAAATCCTAGTAGGTTATTCAGCGTGCTAATGGTTGTTCTACTGGAAAAATACGGTATACAGTGGAAAGCTGAATCGACCCATGTATGTGTTCACATTATTATTTTTATGATTCTTTACTTATCCATAGGTTTGCCTGATCTGTTCAGATTTTTCAATATTTGTGTTTCTCTGAAATTGTTAGATATTGGGCAGTTGTCAGGGTGCCAGGAAACCAGACCACACAAAGATGCAAGTATAATAAAGCAGTTTATTAGAGCAACAACAATAAACACAAAGCAAGAGAGAGGAGCGAAATCAGGAATAGCCAAGGTCAAGTCCAGAAGCGGGTAGTCATCCAAGCCGGGATCGAGTCCGGAAGTTAGTAGTCATCCAAGCCGGGGTCAAGTCCAGATGCAGGTAGTCAGGCAATGCCGGGTCGTCTGCTGATGCAGAGATGTAGGCCGATGAAGGATTGAAAGCCAGGAAAGTGGTCAGCCAAGCCAGGTTATGCACAGAGGAACACGGAGAACAGAAGACTGCTAGAAGTGATGCACCTTGAAGAACAAACACGAGGGCAAGGACTGCAACCCATCAGGTGATATAAATAGTCAGGTGTGCATCATCACTGAGCGACACCCAGGCAGCAGGCAAGTGATAATGCAGAGTTTATAAAAGAGAGCAGTCTGCATATGCCCAAGAAGGCTGCCAATAGGAAGGCAAGGTAAGACCTTGACAGCTGTGAAGATCTGGCCTAGGTCAGGCTAACTTAAAACATGGACAACTTTACTAATGTGCCAGAGAAAAAAATCTCTAGCTGGACAAGTAAGAAAATGATAACAAACATGATTGTTTGCATTTAAAAAAAATCTTTTTTAATGTGTTTTTTCTTTCCAGCGTAAGGGCAGCAACTGATCCTAGCCTGAAGGCAGGAAAGGATCACAGCTGAGATTCCATGAGTGGACTCTAATGCCTTTCTACCTTTCTCTGTGGTTTTACAGGCTTCAACAGTAAAGCTTCTTACACCTAATGAGAGCATCAGACGAATGATCGTCAATGTTTTTGCATACTAATACATACCAAAAAAAGAGGTTGCTCTAAACTCTCGTACGAAAGAATACAACATCAGAAGTGATGTGTTGTATTGTATTGCATTGTAATGTATTCTTTTGTTTCTTCTTTTGTTTTCAGACAAAAATTGTACTGATTAAACCAAAACCATACATTCTGGTATGGGAAAAATGTTCGTGTTTGTGCCGTTGGATAATTTCAGATAACCTGTTGTGATCGGCTCTTGAAAGATGTGTACTAGCCATCAGATTATTGTACAATCACTACGAAAGTGGTATTTTTTGTCCAATTTTCCACTCGTGTGTACTAGACTTAAGCAGGATTAATTAAAACCCAACTCCAGCAAAAAATATGTTGTGTTGTTTTGAAGAGAGCAAGGAAGGATTTGAACCTGTCAGTACTCTATTGCACTTTCTGTCCATATTGAGGAAATTTCTCTTTACTTTCTGTTAGGAAATTAAGTGATAGGAAATGTCTCTAATGGGAACATATTTTTTAGAAGAAAAGGGAAAGGTTTCAACTTTGGATAATGTTTTCATTGCTGTCCATGCCTTCCTGTTCCAAAGACTCCTATCCCTGTCCTTGTATTAGCTGAACCGGAAGTTAGTCAAAATCTCTCCAGTGGGGTCCAAAGAAAAACATATCAACCTGAAAATGTTCCCAATCTATCCAAAACTAAAAATGAAAAATTTGGCCAAAGTTGTTCTTTAAAAACCTTTTGACGACTGTGCTATATCCAAATGACGGCTACAACACGGTTGTCCAGTTCTGGGAGGGCATCTATTGACATCCTCCCAGAATCACGCCCCTGCGGCGTGCACCCGGCGCGCTCTGTGCTTGCTGTGTCCTTCGGATACAGCTGATCATAGATCAGAGTAAAGACCCAATCACAGCGGCTCTTTACCACATAATCAGCTGTGTCAAATCACAGCTGATCACGATGTAAACACATTGACCCGTTATCTGCATCCCTTTCTTCATGCTGTCACAGCGGGAGGAGAGGAGAGAGCTGGTAAATGGCAAGTGTGAAAGAGGACATCTACACTGATAATCAGGGCATGGGGCATCAGTATCCTGATCATCAGTGCAGCCCCAACAGTGTTCATCAGTGCTGCCTATCAGTGGCTATCAGTGCTGCCAATCAGTGCCCATCAGTGCTGCCAATCAGTGCCTCCTCATCAGTGCCACCTATCAGTGCCCATCAGTACCGCCTATCAGTTACAATTAGCAGTGCCCTTCAGTGCCGCCTATCAGTGCCCATCAGTGCTGCTTACCAGTTCCCATCAGTGCCGCATATCAGTGCAGCCTCATCAGTGCCTCCTCATCAGTGCCCACCAGTGCTGCATCATCAATGCCCATCAGTGCAGCCTGTCAGTGCCCATTAGTGCAGCCTATCAGTTCTGTCTATTAGTACACATCAGTGCAGCCTCATCAGCGCACATCAGTGAAGGAGAAAAATTACCTGCTTGCAAAATTTTATAACAGAAACTAAGCAAAACATTTTTTTTCAACATGTTTTGTTTAGCAAAAAATAAAAAAAATCCAGTGGAGATTAAATACCACCAAAAGAAAGCTCTATTTGTGTTAAAAAATTATAACAATTTCATATGAGTACAGTGACCGTGCACTTGTCATTCAAAGTGTGACAGCACTGAAATCTGAATATTGGTCTTGGCCTAGAATGGGGTAAAAGTGCCCACTAGGCAAGTGGTTAAATCAATGATGTCTCAGCTACAAAGTTCTACAAAGCTGAAAAGATATTCTTACCATAAAAGATACAGCTGCATTTAGTCAAAACGGCCATTGCATTGGCTGTAATTTTTTTTCTTCGTAAGTGCAGCCAGTCCTTCATTTAGTCAGCGTTATCCATGCCATTAATCCCCATATGTCAAGCTTGTAATTAGATCTTTACTTGTCGTATTTAGTAAGGCAGTACAGAGGTTAGTAACTCAGATTTCCTTTGGTGTAGGCAGGCAAGGTAAAAATTGACTTGTGACTGGTTAGAATGGACCGCGACAGTATGCACATAATCAGGGCACTCCAAACAAAATAAGAGCCAGTTCACAGACTAGAATTCTTTGTCATGCCTTAGCTCCTTCCCATACTCCTGCCAGAAATAGGAAAGGTTGTGGTAAAACAGCTAGAATGACTTTAGTAAGGGGTTGTACTATTACCTTCTATTTGCCATTTTTTAATTTTAGTAGCCAGTGTAGGATCTCTTTCTAATAGATGATTTGAAATTTGTGAGTTTGACAGCAGCTGTGCCGACAACCACAATAAACATATTCTCATGCAAATTTTAGGAATATTTTGCCTTTAACATCAAATAATGAGTAGAAAAGGACTAACAAGATGCCAAGAAATGGACAAATAAATGTCGGTCTCTTCCCGTAGGCAGCTGTCCTTTAAAGGGTATTTAAAGGCAAAACATGTTTCTTTCGTTTAGGATAGAGCAGAGAAGGGTTAGAACGCCTGTCAATGTTTACGTCCCCACTAGTGAAATGTACCCTTTATATTTGTACTAGAATAGAAAGGGATGAGAAATTCTACATTTTCAAAAATGTCACTAGAACAGCAGGTAAGGGGAAATTTATAATAGAAACACCTGTATTGTGTAAGAGGAGAATTCTCCTTACTTTGAAGAGATTTCCTTTAATTTCTTTGGTTGCTTCTCCAAGAAATGGCACACAGACAGCAGAAAAATACACTTCTCCACTAAATCCAAAAGTTTTGGCTATGCATACACTTTAACTGCTTGCAGACTCTATATAGTACATATACGGCGGCAAGGTGGCTCTCCTGCACCGGATTACGTACCTAGTATATGATCCACGCACCGGGCAAGGGCTGTGGCCCGGCTATGCTGTGATTGGCGACAGCACGAACCAATCATCGAGTGCTGACCACTGATTGGTCGCAAGCACCTGACGATTGGCTCCGTAGATTACCAAAGAGAGCCCTGTGTAGATAAACAAACACAGGGCTCTCTTCTGGCAGCAGCAATGTGCTGATTTTTTTTTCCTGCAAAGCACATTGCTTAGTAAAACACCTCACACAGTACACAGTAAAACATGTTGACCACATATTTAATACTCTTGATCGCCCTATATGTTAACCCCTTCCCTGCCAGTGGCATTAGTACAGTGACAGTGCATATTTTTAGCACTAATCACTGTATTGGTGTCACTGGTTCCCAAAAAAGTGTCAAAAGTGTCAATTAGGGGTTTATTTACTAAAGTTAGAGAGACAATTCTGCAGAGAAACCAATCAGATTCTAACCTCAGCTTGTTGTAAGCTTTAGCAATAAAACCTGGAAGGTGATTGGTTTCTCTGCAGAATTGTTAATAATTTTGCCCTCTCTAGCTTTAGTAAGTAAACCCCTTAGTGTCCGATTTGTCCGCCCTAATATCGCAGTGCCATTATAAGTTGCTGATCGCCACCATTACTAGAAAAAAAAATAAAGAAATACAAATTCCATAAATATATCCCATGGTTTTTGCATGCTATAACCTTTTGTGCAAACCAATTCATATTTGCTTATTTTTTTTTATTTTTTTTTTACCAAAAATATGTAGCGGAATACATTTTGGTTTAAATTATTGAAGAAATTCGATTTTTTATATTTTTTTTTTATTAAATTTGTTTTATAGCAGAAAGCAAAAAATAATGAATTTTTTTTTTATATAGAAAGCTCTATTTGTGGGGAAAAAAAGGACATAAATGTTATTTGGGTCCAGTGTCGCATGACCGCGCAATTGTCAATTAAAGTAACGCAGTGCCATATCAGAAAAAATGGCCTGGTCATGAAGGGGGACAAAACCTTCCGGAGGTCAAGTGGATAAGAAAAGCATTCTTTTCCCGGGGAACATTAAGTAAGACCAATCTGGAAACCTCAATTTCTTCCCTGAGCTGGGCAGCACACAGAGCTTTTCTTGCATGGCTCCATCCTACAAACATACAACAGAACAAACAGGCCAATCAGGCAATGTTGTTGACTTCCTAAAGGCAAATTCACTTAGCAAGGAAACTTTCTCTTAGCTTAGTGAATGAGGTGAAGTTCTGCTGATATCCATCATCCATTCATATGCTATCAAAAAAGGTTTTGTTTTTTTTCATCTTGAATGTTTTTAGGTATTCTTTGCTAAGTGAATTTTCTCTGCATTCATTAGGCTAAGGGAAATACAAAGGCTAAATGCTGTGCATTGGTAAAGTCAAGGTATTCATGAGAAACAAATAGATACATTGGGGGATGATGATTAAATAATAAGGCCTGATTCACACCTTTGCAGGTTGCAGTTTGCATATTCCAGGTAGTGTTGAGCGAACACGGACTGTATTATTCGTGTTTGTACCGAATAATTGGATTTTTGTTACCCGAACACGGACCCGAAAACTTTACTGTATGTTCGGGTTTAAAATCCGTGTTCGGTCATTTTATTTCCTGTTTTGTATGTAATGGCGCGCTTTTAATGGCGGGCTTTCAACAGCCAATCAACAAGCGTTTAACTGGTGTGCCTTAAGCCATCCCAGCCATGCCTACTAATGTATTAGTAGCTGTGATTGGCCATCTGAAGCATGTGACCATGTTTTTATAAGTTCGAGAGCCCCAGCGCGCTGCGTCATTCTGCTGTAGTTTAGGGACAGAGCACACATCATACTTGCTGGCTGCTGATTAGGGAAAGACAGTGATTCTGTGAAAAATTTTGTCCGAAAAGAATGCAGGGTCAGGTCGGAGTGCAGGCAGGGAGAGTTATTAGAGCATTTTAGGGGGAGGCTGGAGAATAGGCAGGGTCAGTGTTCTACATCGATTTTGCTGTGTGGGGGGTTGTGCAGTGCCAGTGAACGATCTTATCGAGTATATTAGGGACAGGCTGGAGAATAGGCAGGGTCAGTGTTCTACATCGATTTTGCTGTGTGTGGGGTGGTGCAGTGAACACAATCTTTTTGCCCTCAGTTAAGCCCGCTGAGGAGGAGGAGAAGGAGGGAGAAAAAAATCTATTTTTATCAGTCAGTTGTGTGCAGCGTTTTTGCTTCAGTGCTGACTGTGATAAGACACTGCTGTGTTCACATGTGCTATTGAGTGATTTTAAATTTTATACACTTTTTTCTATTCCACTATTCAATATACACCCTTTTGGGTTAAAAAAAAAAAAATTAAATTGTGGCATAGTCTGTACTAATCTATTTAAAAATTACAAACTTAAAGGGGAATTTTCTATTTTTTTTCCCTTCATAGCCCGCAGCAGAGCTGACTGACATAAGACACTGCTGTGTTCGCATGTGCTATTGAGTGATTTTCAAATTTATACACTTTTTTCTATTCCACTATTCAATATACACGCTTTTGGGTTAAAAGAATTAAATTGTGGCATAGTCTGTACTAATCTATTTAAAAATTACAAACTTAAAGGGGAATTTTCTTTTTTTTTTTCCCTTCATAGCCTGCAGCAGAGCTGACTGACATAAGACACTGCTGTGTTCACATGTGCTATTGAGTGATTTTTAATTTTATACACTTTTTTCTATTCCACTATTCAATATACACCCTTTTGGGTTAAAAAAATTAAATTGTGGCATAGTCTGTACTAATCTATTTAAAAATTACAAACTTAAAGGGGAATTTTCTTTTTTTTCCCTTCATAGCCTGCAGCAGAGCTGACTGACATAAGACACTGCTGTGTTCACATGTGCTATTGAGTGATTTTCAATTTTATACACTTTTTTCTATTCCACTATTCAATATACACCCTTTTGGGTTAAAAAAAAAATAAATTGTGGCATAGTCTGTACTAATCTATTTAAAAATTACAAACTTAAAGGGGAATTTTCTTTTTTTTCCCTTCATAGCCTGCAGCAGAGCTGACTGACATAAGACACTGCTGTGTTCACATGTGCTATTGAGTAATTTTCAATTTTATACACTTTTTTCTATTCCACTATTCAATATACACCCTTTTGGGTTAAAAAAATTAAATTGTGGCATAGTCTGTACTAATCTATTTAAAAATTACAATACTTAAAGGGGAATTTTCTTTTTTTCCCCCTTCATAGCCTGCAGCAGAGCTGGCTGACATAAGACACTGCTGTGTTCACATGTGCTATTGAAAAATCACCAATTTTATATCATATTTTCTATTCCGCTATTCAATCTACACCCTTGGGGTAAAAAGAATTAAATTGCGGGATAGTCTGTATCGGTACGTGTGAGATACACCTTTCCAATTTTTGGGGCGCATCTTACACCGCCAAGGATTGCAGGGTGTTTCAGTTTGCCTCCTGCCTGTTCCGAACTCCTCCTACTCCTCATCCTGCCTTTAGGGTACAAAAAATTGTAATCGGGGACTAGTTTGGGTCTGTACGTGTGAGATAGATACACCTTTTGATATCATATTTTCTATTCCGCTATTCAATCTACACCCTTGGGGTAAAAATAATTAAATTGCGGCATTGTCTGTATCGGTACGTGTGAGATACACCTTTCCAATTTTTGGGGCGCATCTTACACCGCCGAGGATTGCAGGGTGCTTCAGTTTGCCTCCTGCCTGTTCCGAACTCCTCCTACTACTCATCCTGCCTTTGGGGTACAAAAAATAGTAATCGGGGCCAGTGGCGTACCTAGAGCATTTGGCACCCGGGGCGGATCCTATATCTGGCACCCCCCCCCCCAACTTTAAAATGTAAAAACACCCACAGAAATTTGTAATGTTTTCAAGAATATTTATTGCACAAATTTCACAGCCCCCCATCACAGTGCCCCTTGCCGTCTGCCCCCTCCCCCGTCTCTCTAATCGCAGTTCCTCCTTTTGCACTCTCTGCCTCCCCTGCACAGTCCTACCTTCAGCATAAATAGATAGAGACTGCAGACATGGTACAGGAGATGGTCAGAGACTGCAGACGTGGTACAGGAGATGGTCAGAGACTACAGACTTGATACAGGAGATGGTCAGAGACTGCAGACATAATACAGGAGATGGTCAGAGACTGAGGACATGATACAGGAGATGGTCAGAGACTACAGACATGATACAAGAGATGGTCAGAGATTGCAGACATGATACAGGAGATGATCAGAGACTGCGGACATGATACAAGAGATGGTCAGAGACTGCAGACATGATACAGGAGATGCTCAGTCAGAGACTGCAGACATGATACAGGAGATGCTCAGTCAGAGACTGCAGACATGATACAGGAGATGCTCAGTCAGAGACTGCAGACATGATACAAGAGATGGTCAGAGACTGCAGACATGATACAGGAGATGGTCAGAGATTGCAGACATGATACAGGAGATGGTCAGAGATTGCAGACATGATACAGGAGATGGTCATAGACTGCGGACATGATACAAGAGATGGTCAGAGACTGCAGACATGATACAGGAGATGCTCAGAGACTGCAGACATGATACAGGAAATGGTCAGAGACTGCAGTCATGATACAGGAGATGGTCAGAGACTGCAGACATGATACAGGAGATGGTCAGAGACTGAGGACATGATACAGGAGATGGTCAGAGACTGAGGACATGATACAGGAGATGGTCAGAAACAGAGGACATGATACAGGAGATGGTCAGAGACTGAGGACATGATACAGAAGATGCTCAGAGACTGCAGACATGATACAGGAGATGGTCAGAGACTGCAGACATGATACAAGAGATGGTCAGAGACTGCAGACATGATACAGGAGATGGTCAGAGACTGAGGACATGATACAGGAGATGGTCAGAGACTGCAGACATGATACAGGAGATGGTCAGAGACTGCAGACATGATACAGGAGATGCTCAGAGACTGCAGTCATGATACAGGAGATGGTCAGAGACTGAGGACATGATACAGGAGATGGTAAGAGACTGAGGACATGATACAGGAGATGGTCAGAGACTGCAGACATGATACAGGAGATGCTCAGAGACTGCAGACATGATACAGGAGATGCTCAGAGACTGCAGTCATGATACAGGAGATGGTCAGAGACTGAGGACATGATACAGGAGATGGTCAGAGACTGCAGACATGATACAGGAGATGGTCAGAGACTGCAGACATAATACAAGAGATGGTCAGAGACTGCAGACATGATACAGGAGATGGTCAGAGACTGAGGACACGATACAGGAGATGGTCAGAGACTGCAGACATGATACAGGAAATGGTCAGAGACTGAGGACATGATACAGAAGATGCTCAGAGACTGCAGACGTGATACAAGAGATGGTCAGAAACTGAGGACATAATACAGGAGATGGTCAGAGACTGCAGACATAATACAAGAGATGCTCAGAGACTGCAGACATGATACAGGAGATGGTCAGAGACTGCAGACATAATACAAGAGATGGTCAGAGACTGCAGACATGATACAGGAGATGGTCAGAGACTGAGGACATGATACAGGAGATGGTCAGAGACTGAGGACATGATACAGGAGATGGTCAGAGACTGCAGACATGATACAGGAGATGGTCAGAGACTGAGGACATGATACAGGAGTTGGTAAGAGACTGCAGACATGATACAGGAGTTAGTCAGAGACTGAGGACATGATAGAAGATAGAAGAGCACTAGGGGGGCCAGAGAGCACAGGGGAAGCAGAGAGACTGCAGACATGATACAAGAGATGGTCAGAGACTGCAGACATGATACAGGAGATGGTCAGAGATTGCAGACATGATACAGGAGATGGTCAGAGATTACAACATGATACAGGAGATGGTCATAGACTGCGGACATGATACAAGAGATGGTCAGAGACTGCAGACATGATACAGGAGATGCTCAGAGACTGCAGACATGATACAGGAAATGGTCAGAGACTGCAGTCATGATACAGGAGATGGTCAGAGACTGCAGACATGATACAGGAGATGGTCAGAGACTGAGGACATGATACAGGAGATGGTCAGAGACTGAGGACATGATACAGGAGATGGTCAGAAACAGAGGACATGATACAGGAGATGGTCAGAGACTGCAGACATGATACAGGAGATGCTCAGAGACTGCAGTCATGATACAGGAGATGGTCAGAGACTGAGGACATGATACAGGAGATGGTAAGAGACTGAGGACATGATACAGGAGATGGTCAGAGACTGCAGACATGATACAGGAGATGCTCAGAGACTGCAGACATGATACAGGAGATGCTCAGAGACTGCAGTCATGATACAGGAGATGGTCAGAGACTGAGGACATGATACAGGAGATGGTCAGAGACTGAGGACATGATACAGGAGATGGTCAGAGACTGCAGACATGATACAGGAGATGGTCAGAGACTGAGGACATGATACAGGAGTTGGTCAGAGACTGCAGACATGATACAGGAATTAGTCAGAGACTGAGGACATGATAGAAGATAGAAGAGCACTAGGGGGGCCAGAGAGCACAGGGGAAGCAGAGAGCACTGGAGGAGCTGAAGGGCACGTGGGGGGGGGGGCTGGAGAGAATTAAGAGGGGGTTTGGAAAGCATTGCAGGGTTGGTTGGAAGGCGCAGGGGGTGGAGAGCACGGGGGGGGACAGGGAGCACTTGGGGGGCGGGCAGGGAAAACCAGGGGGGTGGAGAGCACTGGAGGGGGGACAGGGAGCACTTGGGGAGCGGGCAGGGAAAACCAGGGGGTGGAGAGCACTGGGGGGGGACAGGTAGCACTTGGGGGGTGGGCAGGGAAAACCAGGCAGGTGGAGAGCACTGGGGGGGGGGGACAGGTAGCACTTGAGGGGTGGGCAGGGAAAACCAGGCAGGTGGACAGCACTGGGGGGGGGCAGGTAGCACTTGGGGGGTGGGCAGAGAAAACCAGGCAGGTGGAGAGCACTGGGGGGGGGGACAGGTAGCACTTGAGGGATGGGCAGGGAAAACCAGGCAGGTGGAGAGCACTGGGGGGGGGACAGGTAGCACTTGAGGGGTGGGCAGGGAAAACCAGGCAGGTGGACAGCACTGGGGGGGGGGACAGGTAGCACTTGGGGGGTGGGCAGGGAAAACCAGGCAGGTGGAGAGCACTGGGGGGGGGGGGACAGGTAGCACTTGAGGGGTGGGCAGAGAAAACCAGGCAGGTGGACAGCACTGGGGGGGGACAGGTAGCACTTGGGGGGTGGGCAGGGAAAACCAGGCAGGTGGACAGCACTGAGGGGGGGACAGGTAGCACTTGGGGGGTGGGCAGGGAAAACCAGGCAGGTGGAGAGCACTGGGGGGGGGGACAGGTAGCACTTGGGGGGTGGGCAGAGAAAACCAGGCAGGTGGACAGCACTGGGGGGGGGGACAGGTAGCACTTGAGGGGTGGGCAGGGAAAACCAGGCAGGTGGACAGCACTGGGGGGGGGGGACAGGTAGCACTTGGGGGGTGGGCAGGGAAAACCAGGCAGGTGGAGAGCACTGAGGGGGGGACAGGTAGCACTTGGGGAGCGGGCAGGGAAAACCAGGGGGTGGAGAGCACTGGGGGGGGGACAGGTAGCACTTGGGGGGTGGGCAGGGAAAACCAGGCAGGTGGAGAGCACTGGGGGGGGGGGACAGGTAGCACTTGAGGGGTGGGCAGGGAAAACCAGGCAGGTGGACAGCACTGGGGGGGGGGGACAGGTAGCACTTGGGGGGTGGGCAGAGAAAACCAGGCAGGTGGAGAGCACTGGGGGGGGGGGGACAGGTAGCACTTGAGGGGTGGGCAGGGAAAACCAGGCAGGTGGACAGCACTGGGGGGGGGGACAGGTAGCACTTGGGGGGTGGGCAGGGAAAACCAGGCAGGTGGAGAGCACTGGGGGGGGGACAGGTAGCACTTGAGGGGTGGGCAGAGAAAACCAGGCAGGTGGACAGCACTGGGGGGGGACAGGTAGCACTTGGGGGGTGGGCAGGGAAAACCAGGCAGGTGGACAGCACTGAGGGGGGGGACAGGTAGCACTTGGGGGGTGGGCAGGGAAAACCAGGCAGGTGGACAGCACTGGGGGGGGGGGACAGGTAGCACTTGGGGGGTGGGCAGAGAAAACCAGGCAGGTGGAGAGCACTGGGGGGGGGACAGGTAGCACTTGAGGGATGGGCAGGGAAAACCAGGCAGGTGGAGAGCACTGGGGGGGGGGGACAGGTAGCACTTGAGGGGTGGGCAGGGAAAACCAGGCAGGTGGACAGCACTGGGGGGGGGACAGGTAGCACTTGGGGGGTGGGCAGGGAAAACCAGGCAGGTGGAGAGCACTGGGGGGGGGGACAGGTAGCACTTGAGGGGTGGGCAGAGAAAACCAGGCAGGTGGACAGCACTGGGGGGGGGACAGGTAGCACTTGGGGGGTGGGCAGGGAAAACCAGGCAGGTGGAGAGCACTGGGGGGGGGGGACAGGTAGCACTTGAGGGGTGGGCAGGGAAAACCAGGCAGGTGGACAGCACTGGGGGGGGGGGGACAGGTAGCACTTGAGGGGTGGGCAGGGAAAACCAGGCAGGTGGACAGCACTAGGGGGGGGGACAGGTAGCACTTGGGGGGTGGGCAGGGAAAACCAGGCAGGTGGACAGCACTGGGGGGGGGGACAGGTAGCACTTGAGGGGTGGGCAGGGAAAACCAGGCAGGTGGACAGCACTGGGGGGGGGACAGGTAGCACTTGGGGGGTGGGCAGGGAAAACCAGGCAGGTGGAGAGCACTGAGGGGGGGACAGGTAGCACTTGGGGGGTGGGCAGGGAAAACCAGGCAGGTGGAGAGCACTGGGGGGGGGGACAGGTAGCACTTGGGGGGTGGGCAGAGAAAACCAGGCAGGTGGACAGCACTGGGGGGGGGACAGGTAGCACTTGAGGGGTGGGCAGGGAAAACCAGGCAGGTGGACAGCACTGGGGGGGGGGGGACAGGTAGCACTTGGGGGGTGGGCAGGGAAAACCAGGCAGGTGGACAGCACTGAGGGGGGGACAGGTAGCACTTGGGGGGTGGGCAGGGAAAACCAGGCAGGTGGAGAGCACTGGGGGGGGGACAGGTAGCACTTGGGGGGTGGGCAGAGAAAACCAGGCAGGTGGACAGCACTGGGGGGGGGGGACAGGTAGCACTTGAGGGGTGGGCAGGGAAAACCAGGCAGGTGGACAGCACTGGGGGGGGACAGGTAGCACTTGGGGGGTGGGCAGGGAAAACCAGGCAGGTGGAGAGCACTGAGGGGGGGACAGGTAGCACTTGGGGAGCGGGCAGGGAAAACCAGGGGGTGGAGAGCACTGGGGGGGGGACAGGTAGCACTTGGGGGGTGGGCAGGGAAAACCAGGCAGGTGGAGAGCACTGGGGGGGGGGGGACAGGTAGCACTTGAGGGGTGGGCAGGGAAAACCAGGCAGGTGGACAGCACTGGGGGGGGGGGACAGGTAGCACTTGAGGGGTGGGCAGGGAAAACCAGGCAGGTGGACAGCACTGGGGGGGGACAGGTAGCACTTGGGGGGTGGGCAGGGAAAACCAGGCAGGTGGAGAGCACTGAGGGGGGGACAGGTAGCACTTGGGGGGTGGGCAGGGAAAACCAGGCAGGTGGAGAGCACTGGGGGGGGGACAGGTAGCACTTGGGGGGTGGGCAGAGAAAACCAGGCAGGTGGACAGCACTGGGGGGGGGGGGACAGGTAGCACTTGAGGGGTGGGCAGGGAAAACCAGGCAGGTGGACAGCACTGGGGGGGGGGGCAGGTAGCACTTTGGGGGTGGGCAGGGAAAACCAGGCAGGTGGAGAGCACTGAGGGGGGGACAGGTAGCACTTGGGGAGCGGGCAGGGAAAACCAGGGGGTGGAGAGCACTGGGGGGGGACAGGTAGCACTTGGGGGGTGGGCAGGGAAAACCAGGCAGGTGGAGAGCACTGGGGGGGGGGGACAGGTAGCACTTGAGGGGTGGGCAGGGAAAACCAGGCAGGTGGACAGCACTGGGGGGGGGACAGGTAGCACTTGAGGGGTGGGCAGGGAAAACCAGGCAGGTGGACAGCACTGGGGGGGGGACAGGTAGCACTTGGGGGGTGGGCAGGGAAAACCAGGCAGGTGGAGAGCACTGAGGGGGGGACAGGTAGCACTTGGGGGGTGGGCAGGGAAAACCAGGCAGGTGGAGAGCACTGGGGGGGGGGACAGGTAGCACTTGGGGGGTGGGCAGAGAAAACCAGGCAGGTGGACAGCACTGGGGGGGGGGACAGGTAGCACTTGAGGGGTGGGCAGGGAAAACCAGGCAGGTGGACAGCACTGGGGGGGGGGGGGACAGGTAGCACTTGGGGGGTGGGCAGGGAAAACCAGGCAGGTGGACAGCACTGGGGGGGGGGACAGGTAGCACTTGAGGGGTGGGCAGGGAAAACCAGGCAGGTGGACAGCACTGGGGGGGGACAGGTAGCACTTGAGGGGTGGGCAGGGAAAACCAGGCAGGTGGACAGCACTGGGGGGGGGACAGGTAGCATTTGGGGGGTGGGCAGGGAAAACCAGGCAGGTGGACAGCACTGAGGGGGGGACAGGTAGCACTTGAGGGGTGGGCAGGGAAAACCAGGCAGGTGGACAGCACTGGGGGGGGGACAGGTAGCACCTGAGGGGTGGGCAGGGAAAACCAGGCAGGTGGACAGCACTGGGGGGGGGACAGGTAGCACTTGAGGGGTGGGCAGGGAAAACCAGGCAGGTGGACAGCACTGGGGGGGGGGGGGACAGGTAGCACTTGAGGGGTGGGCAGGGAAAACCAGGCAGGTGGACAGCACTGGGGGGGGGACAGGTAGCACTTGGGGGGTGGGCAGGGAAAACCAGGCAGGTGGAGAGCACTGAGGGGGGGACAGGTAGCACTTGGGGGGTGGGCAGGGAAAACCAGGCAGGTGGAGAGCACTGGGGGGGGGACAGGTAGCACTTGGGGGGTGGGCAGAGAAAACCAGGCAGGTGGAGAGCACTGGGGGGGGGACAGGTAGCACTTGAGGGGTGGGCAGGGAAAACCAGGCAGGTGGACAGCACTGGGGGGGGGGGACAGGTAGCACTTGGGGGGTGGGCAGGGAAAACCAGGCAGGTGGACAGCACTGGGGGGGGGGACAGGTAGCACTTGGGGGGTGGGCAGGGAAAACCAGGCAGGTGGACAGCACTGGGGGGGGGGGACAGGTAGCACTTGAGGGGTGGGCAGGGAAAACCAGGCAGGTGGACAGCACTGGGGGGGGGGGACAGGTAGCACTTGGGGGGTGGGCAGGGAAAACCAGGCAGGTGGACAGCACTGAGGGGGGGACAGGTAGCACTTGGGGGGTGGGCAGGGAAAACCAGGCAGGTGGACAGCACTGAGGGGGGGACAGGTAGCACTTGAGGGGTGGGCAGGGAAAACCAGGCAGGTGGACAGCACTGGGGGGGGGCAGGTAGCCCTTGAGGGGTGGGCAGGGAAAACCAGGCAGGTGGACAGCACTGGGGGGGGGACAGGTAGCACTTGGGGGGTGGGCAGGGAAAACCAGGCAGGTGGACAGCACTGAGGGGGGGACAGGTAGCACTTGAGGGGTGGGCAGGGAAAACCAGGCAGGTGGACAGCACTGAGGGGGGGACAGGTAGCACTTGGGGGGTGGGCAGAGAAAACCAGGGGGGTGGAGAGCACTGAAGGGGACAGGGAGCCAGGGAAAGATGAATTCCTCATATGCAGCTGCCCCGTCCCCCTCCTATCCAGCACACACACTTCGGAACTCACCTTCTTCCTGCCGAGGCTGAGGCTCCGCCCCTTCTTCCCGCCGAGGCCCCGCCCCCTTCTCCAGCCGCGGCTCCGCCCCTTATTCCCGCCGCCGTTCCGCCCCCCCCCCCCCCCCCCGCAGTGCTGACTGAAGGAGCTGCCTTCACAGCGATACGGAACACGCCGGGCAGGGCACAACACCGGCTGACACCCCCCAGTGCGTGGCACCCGGGGCGGGCCGCCCCCCCTCTTGGTACGCCACTGATCGGGGCCTAGTCTGGGTCTGTACGTGTGAGATAGATACACCTTTTGATATCATATTTTCTATTCCGCTATTCAATCTACACCATTTGGGGTAAAAATAATTAAATTGTGGCATAGTCTGTATCGGTACGTGTGAGATACACCTTCCAATCTTTTGGGGCGCATCTTCCACCGCCGAGGATTGCAGGGTGCTTCAGTTTGCCTCCTGTTCCGAACTCCTCCTACTCCTCATCCTCATCCTGCCTTTAGGGTACAAAAAATTGTAATCGGGGCCTAGTCTGTGTTTGTACGTGTGAGATACACCGTTTTATAAAAAAATTTCTATTCCTCTATTCAATCTACACCCTTTTTGAGTGTAAAAAACTTAAATTACAGCATAGTCTGTATCGGTACATGTGAGATACACCTTTTTAAATTTGTTTGGCGCATCTCCTTCCACCGCAGAGGATTGCAGGGCGCTTCAGTTTGCCTCCTGTTCCAAACTCCTCCTACTCATCATCCTCATCCTGCCTTTAGGGTACAAAAAATTGTAATCAGGGCCTAGTCTGTGTTTGTACGTGTGAGATACACCGTTTTATAAAATTTTTTCTATTCCGCTATTCAATATACACCCTGTTTGAGTGTAAAAAATTAAATTACGGCATAGTCTGTATCCGTACATGTGAGATACACCTTTTTACATTTGTTTGGCGCATCTCCTTCCACCGCCAAGGATTGCAGGGCGCTTCAGTTTGCCTCCTGTTCCGAACTCCTCCTACTCCTCTTCCTCATCCTCATCCTGCCTTTAGGGTACAAAAATTGTAATCGGGGCCTAGTCTGTGTTTGTACGTGTGAGATACACCGTTTTATAAAATTTTTCCTATTACGCTATTCAATATACACCCTTTAGGAGTGTAAAAAATTAAATTACGGCATAGTCTGTATCGGTACGTGTGAGATACACCTTTTAAATTTGTTTGGCGCATCTCCTTCCACCGCCAAGGATTGCAGGGCGCTTCAGTTTGCCTCCTGTTCCGAACTCCTCCTACTCCTCTTCCTCATCCTCCCTTTAGGGTACAAAAAATTGTAATCGGGGCCTAGTCTGTGTTTGTACATGTGAGATACACCGTTTTATATTCTTTTTTCTATTCTGCTATTCAATATACACCCTTTTGGGGTGAAAAAAATAAAATTTGCGTCATACTTTGCATATTTGACTGTGAGATACACCCGTTGTATTTGTATACTGTTTTTCTATTCCGCTATTTAATAAACACCCTTTTGGGGTAAAAAAAATTAAATTGCGGCATAGTTTGCATATTTGACTGTAAGATACACCCGTGCGATACTGTTGTTGTTTTGTTCCGCTATTCAATAAACACCTTTCTAGGGCAAGATCATAAATTACAGAAATTTGAGGAGACCGTCAAATAGGGGCCGTGGCCTGGGTCGTGGTGCTGCTGGTAGAGCTCCTGTTGCAAGGAGAGGACGTGGTCGATCTGTGCCAGCTACACGCACAAGTGAAACACCTTCCTCAAGTGTGAGTAGGCGACAGAACCTGCAGCAGTATTTGGTAGGGCATCATGCGCCTCTAGAAGTGATGAGGCCAGAAGAAGTACAGGCGATAGTAGATTGGGTTGCTGACAGTGCCTCCATTTCCTTCACATTGTCTCCCACCCAGTCTACTGCAGAAAGGTCAGAGTTGGCACCTGCAGCCAATGTCCAACCGTCTTTCACCTCACCCCCTTGCAAATCAGGCAAGCAGTCTGAGCCCCAAGTCATGCAGCAGTCTCTTCTTATTTTTGATGACTCTGTCAGCAGGGTTTCCCAGGGCCATCCACCTAGCCCTGCCCCAGAAGTGGAAGAGATTGAGTGCAGCGATGCCCAACCACTTATTTCTCAAGATGAGTACATGGAAGGACCATCGCAGCACGTCTCCGATGATGACGAAACGCAGGTGCCAACTGCTGCGGCACTCAGAATTGTGGAGACTGACAAGGAGGGCAGGGGCGAAGACTGGGTGGAAGATGATGTGGAGGACGATGAGGTCCTCGACCCCACATGGAATGAAGGTCATGCAGGTGACCTGAGTAGTTTGGAGGAAGAGGCGGTGGTCGCACAGAGCCACCAGCACAGCAGAAGAGGGAGTAGGGTGCAGAAGGGGAGCGGCCGTGCCCTAGACACTACGCCTGCTACTGCCCAACGCAGCAAGGGACCGAGCACACCAAAGCCAGCTCAAAGGAGTTCTCTAGCGTGGAAGTTCTTCAGAAAATGTGCTGATGACAGGACACGAGTGGTTTGCACCCTGTGCAATCAGAGCCTGAAGCGAGGCATAAACCTTCTCAACCTGAGCACAACCTGCATGATCAGGCATCTAAGTGCAAAGCACGAGCTGCAGTGGAGTAGACACCTTCAAAACCAAGAAAGGTCTCTGGCTCCTCCTGCTTCCTCTTCTGCTGCAGTCTCGGCCTCTCCATCCACCTCTGTAGTGATACCGGCACCTGCCACCCCGCAAACAGACGATCTGTCAGCAACACCACCACCTGGGTCACCAACCATCTCCACAATGTCCCGTGGAAGCGTTCAGCTTTCCATCTCCCAAACACTTGAGAGGAAGAGGAAGTAACCCCCTACCCACCCGCGATCCCTGGCCCTGAATGCCAGCATTTCAAAATTCTTGGCCTTTGAAATGTTGTCATTCCGTCTGGTGGAGACGCACAGTTTTAAAAGCCTTATGTTGGTGACTGTCCCACAGTATGTCGTGCCCAGCCGCCACTACTTTTCCAGGCAAGCCATCCCTTCCCTGCACAACTAAGTGGGGGAAAAAATCAGGTGTGCACTGTGCAACGTCATCTGTGCCAAGGTCCACCTAACTACCGATACGTGGACCAGTAAGCACGGTCAGGGGCATTATATCTCCCTAACGGCACACTGGGTAAATGCAATGGCGGATGGGCCTGAGGCGGATAGCAATTTGGCGCATGTCCTTCCACCACCGAGGATTGCAGGGCGCTTCAGTTTGCCTCCTGTTCCTAACTCCTCCTACTCCGCTTCCTCATCCTCCCCCGCCTCCTCATCCGGTCAGCGTAACACCTTCACCACCAACTTCAGCACAGCCAGGGGTAAACGACAGCAGGCAGTTTTAAAACTTGCCTGTTTGGGGGAAAAACCACACACCACGCAGGAGTTGTGGAGGAGCATGGAACAGCAGACAAATGAGTGGTTGCAGCCAGCGAGCCTCAAGCCCGGCCTGGTGGTGTGCGATAACGGGCGAAATCTCATAGCAGCTCTGGGCCTAGCCGTTTGACGCACATCCCTTGCCTGGTGCATGTGTTGAATTTGGTGGTGCAGAGGTCCCTTAAAAATTACCCCGATATGTCAGAGCTGCTGCAGAAAGTGCAGGCCGTCTGTGCGCACTTTCGGCGTTCTCACTCCATCTGCTGCTCCCCTGTCAGCGCTGCAGCGTAACTTCGGCCTTCCCGCTCACCGCCTCATATGTGACGTGCCCACAAGGTAGAACTCCACCTTGCACATGCTGGAAAGACTGTGTGAGCAGCAGCAGGCCATAGTGGAGTTTCAGCTGCAGCACGCACGCGTGAGTCGCTCTGCGGAACAGCACCACTTCACCACCAATAACTGGGCCTCCATGCGAGACCTGTGTGCCTTGTTGTGCTGTTTTGAGTACTCCACCAACATGGCCAGTGCCGATGACGCCATTTTCAGCTTAACTATCCCACTTCTATGCCTCCTTCAAAAAACGATTCGGGCACTGATGGAAGAGGATGTGGCACAGCATGAGGAGGAGGAGGAGGAGGAGGATGAAGAGGTAACATTTCCAAGGCTTTCAGGGCAGTCATTGGCAAGTGGCTCCGAGGGTGGGTTCCTGCACCCACAAACGCCAGGGACACAATTGTCCAGCAGGGGCACAGTTCTGGAGGATGAGGAGGATGAGGTGGAGGAGATGGAGGAGGAGATGGAACCATGTTCACAGCAGGGTGGCACCCAGGCCAGCTCATGGCCATCACTGGTGCGTGGCTGGGGGGATACAGAGGACACAGACGATACACCTCCCACAGAGGACAGCCTTTCGTTGCCTCTGCGCAGCCTGGCACACATGAGCGATTACATGCTGCAGTGTCTCCACAATGAACGCCGAGTTGCCCACATTCTAACTTGTGCTGATTACTATTGTGCTGCTGGATCCCCGTTACAAGGACAACGTACCGTCCTTAATTCACTCACTGGAGCGCAATCGCAAGATGCGCGAGTACAAGCGCACGCTGGTAGACGCGATGCTGCTGGCATTCCCACCTGACAGCGAGGCAACAGTGGAAGCACAAGGCCAAGGCAGAGGAGGAGGAGGAAGAGGTCGCCAACGCAACCAGGGCACCGCCAGCACCTCAGAAGGCAGGGTTAGCATGGCCGAAATGTGGAAAAGCTTTGTCAGCACGCCACAACAAACAGCAGCACCAGCAGCTCATATGGAACGTCTTAGCAGGAGGCAGCATTTCACCAACATTGTGGAGCAGTATGTGTGCACACGCCTACATGTAGTGAATGACGGGTCTGCCCCCTTCAACTTCTGGGTCTCCAAATTGGGCACATGGCCTGAGCTTGCCCTTTACGCCTTGGAGGTGCTGGCGTGCCCTGCAGCCAGTGTATTATCTGAACGTGTATTTAGCATGGCTGGGGGCGTTATCACAGACAAGCGCAGCCGCTTGTCCAGAGACAATGTGGACAAGCTCACGTTCATTAACCACGCTAGCGGTAAACCCGAGCGTGACTCGGGGTAGGAATTTCCTGCTATTATCGATATCCCCGAGTCACGCTCGGGGTGAATGGGCAGAGCTATGCAGACAGCGCAGCGGAGTGTCTTACCTTATCCTGGCGATCCAGCGATGAGCTCTCATTGCTGTGACCGCCAGCCGAGATCTCCGCCGCTCGTCTGTCGGTAGGAGGACTTCCTAGTTCCGTTCCCTGCAGCAGCAATGCTGCATGGGAGCGGAACTAGGGAGGGAAATTAAAAAAAAAAAAAAAACGTTGCACAAAACACAAGCACATAACACATTTTATATGATATATATATGCATATATATATATATATATATATATATATATATATATATATATATATATATATATATATATACATATATATATATATATATATATATATATATATGTATATATATATATATTTATATATATATATATATATATATATATATATATGTATATATATATATGTATATATATATATATATATATATATATATACCTATATATACACACACACACATATATATATATATATATATATATATATATATATATATATATACAATAGAGGTGCATATATAATAATATCACATAAAAAAGTATAAATGCAGTCCACTGGGATAAAGTCCATGTGCTCATATGATCATGCAATGTGCCCAGAATATTCTCTCCTGACAATCCAAGGTCGTGAGTATGTTGGTGAATACACCGGACCCGGACACAGGAGGTTATTATTGCAGTGCTGGAGCTGCTGTAACCTGCGATCCCCCCAGAGCACAGAGAGCCCATCAGATGGTCAGCTCTGCGGAGCCCCTGCACCTTCCTCCTGCCACTGCCAAGCAGATCCTGGGCAGCAGATCACTGAGGACTATGCTTTGCTTGTACAGATAAGATCCCCAGCCTGAACTCTGCTATGTTTGTCTACCTGGGACTCTACCTGCACTTTGTTCTCAGCACTGCCCTAGGACACACTATACCTGAAGCAGAATTGATCCGATTGAGACGGTTCAAGTGCCGGCGCTCCTGGTTAATTTCTGAGGAGATCGTTTCTAAGCCTGTGATAGGCTGATGTTACAGGCGCTTGTTGACCAGATTTCTGGTGAGTGTTTCTGATTTGGGGGAGCACATTGGTGAGGTGGAGGGTCCGGTGTATTCACCAACATACTCACGACCTTGGATTGTCAGGAGAGAATATTCTGGGCACATTGCATGATCATATGAGCACATGGACTTTATCCCAGTGGACTGCATTTATACTTTTTTATGTTCTTAGCGCTGCTAGTGCGTTGTAGTATATCTTGTTTGTGATATTATTATATATGCACCTCTATTGTATGTCATTTTATTTATAGCAGCAGCTTTGTTAGATATATTGTTTGTATCAAGCATTCATATATCTTTTATATAATAGATTTTAAGGTACTTGTATTTTAGCGCCGGTTGAGCAGGTGTTTATAGTCCCTCGTAGTGCCCCGCCTACTTGCTCCTTTTTTGGATATATATATATATATATATATATATATATATATATATATAAAAAATTATATTATTGATTCGATTATAATTCATGCGTTTTATATATATATATATACACACACACACATATATATATATATAATATATAACGCATGAATTATAATCTAATCAATAATATAATTTTATTATATATATTATATATTATATATTATATAATAAAATTATATTATTGATTCGATTATAATTCATGCGTTTGTGTTTTAAATTTATCACATCTGGGATGTCTACTAGAGTCTTATTTTGGTCAGGTTTAAGTCAGTAATTACTAAGAATTGTAGGCCTATAATACATAACGCCAAATTTCCATGAAAAAAATTGTACCGCTTTTGGTACAGAATTCCTGACAGATTCATACCGCCAGGGAGGTTAAAATGAACCAGGCATGGATCCCACAGGACTTTTCCATACCTTGTGCAGAATAGAGATGGATACCGACCTTACCCAGCCATTGTTATATTTTTGATCTTTCTCACTCTTTTGGGGTGTACCCTCATTTAAAATGACTGAAAAAAAGCAGTGTTGGCTACCTCGTCCTCCTCCACCGCCGCTTCCACCTACCCCGCCACATCCACCACCACCTCAACCTCCCTCCTACTCCATATGGGCCTCGTCCTTCACAGATGAAGAAATTTTTTTTATTTTTCTGTTTTTTTTTTGTTTTTTTAAGTTATTTCCCCATCCACATTTGTTTGCAGAGCACTTGTCATGCTCTTAACTATGTTTTGCTGCCATTTGCAGCACTCTAGCCCTTTCCATTGGTGTTTTAGAGCCATTTTAGTGCCTGAAAGTTCGGGTCCCCATTGACTTCAATGGGGTTCGATGTCCGGGTAAAGTTCGGAAAAAGTCCGGGACACGGACCCGGACTTTTTTTTCAAGTTCGGCCGAACCCGCCGAACACGGACATCCAGGTGTCCGCTCAACTCTAATTCCAGGTGCATTTTGCACTTTTCAATACATGTTTCTGATCCATTGCAATCTATGGAACCAAAAAGCAGAAATATACCCCTGGTCCTTTCAATAAAATACACAGATGTAAACTACATCCATAGGAAACCATGTTGAATGGACTGTAGTGTGTTTCTGCAAAACTGAAACCGCACTTTAAAAATACATAGGTGTGAACCAGGCCTAAATCTTGCTTCCATATAAACCATGAAGTAACATTTATTGTGTGGTACTGTGGTCATAGATAAAGTACACAGTCCAGATAAAAACACAGTCATGTGTGAATGACACAGTCTAATTTTGAAAGGTAGAAGCCCAAGTTTTTATCCAAACTCAGGATTCACATACTAGCCGAAAGGCTCGCTGGTATTAAAGGTTGGTGTCCCACGGGAAAGGCACACATCAGTGTGGTGTGTAGAATGGCTGGAGCCCACGAAGAAGATGGACTCTCACAGGAGGGAGACAATGCGGCAGGGCAAGGGAGATGACATGACCACTCCAGAGGCCCGCCGGAGGCATTCTCCAATGTATGTACTTGTTTCTTATGGATACCTTGACTTTACCAGCATATAGCCTTTGCATTTTTGTTTTGGATATCTCCATTCCTCCAGTGGATTGCATGGAGCATAAGACTAGGTCAATGGGATGCATGTTACAACCACATATAACTGCTAGCCCAATCTATGGTTGAGCATCTTGGGTCTGTTTGTTGCATTTTTATTAAAGTATAACTCAAGGAAAAACCCTATTTTTAGTTTTGGATAGAGTGGAGAGGGATTAGAGTACCTTCTTATTGCTGTCTGTGCCCCCGTTAGGGAGCTTCATTCTCTCTATTTGTCCTGTTTACCATTGAAAGTGAAGGTAAAAGAAAATCCCAAATTTTGGGTTGTCCCCAGAAAAGTAATAGAGGGGAAATATTCAAATGGGGACACTAGTTCTGGTGACCCTGGGATCCCTAAGGAGTTTTCTAATTTGCGGGGATTAACTCACTTCCTGTTTGGCTGTGGGAGAGGAAGTGAAGGGAACTCAGATGGTGAGAAAAAATCTGACAGGGGTTATAACCCTCCCATGCTCTATCCAAAATAAAATAAAAAGTTTTGCCTATAGCTAAGGGAAAATTCCCTTGCAAAGTAAAAATACTTTTGCCAAGTGAACAGCCTATTTGCTCATTCATATTTGCCTATTAGTAAATCAATGCCTATCTCTCCTTTCAATTATCAATGTCGTGGATGTAGCACCTCATCATCATCCTCAAGCAGTGGTTGGCTGGAGATGATTGGTTCTTGAGATCTGCTCATGCAACATTTTCCCCATACATCTCTCAGGTTTTCAAAACACCAGACGCTTTAGCATACAAGCACTGCATTGTTTTATACATACAGCCAGCTAAAGTCTGATAAAGCATTTACATAGGAAATTGAAATTTAACAGAGGGGAGAACTACAAGTAATTATACATAGCATTGTTTAAGGACAGATTTCACTAAATATATAGACAAAAAGATAGAACTTGCGAAGAAAGGTGATATTGGGGACCATTGCTGATTGTAATTGAGCATCTTCTTTGGCGCTTCATATATCTTCGAATGTCATGTTTACTGCTTATCAATTTTCTAAAACCAGACCACACAGGTCAGCACAAGGAGAGACAGGAGGCAACACAGCAATGAAGCAGACACTCAGCACCATGTCTCCTCGTAGACACTATTTCCTTCTTGTCAGTTAGTCTGTCAGATCCCTAAAGCTATAACACAACCTATTTAATAAAGGTAGTGATTTTTCAGTAAAATAATGGCACAAACTAGATTACTGAAAAGAATACATTGCTTCAGTTGCATGATACATTGCCTCAACACCACTGAATCAATGATACAGTCCTAAGAGGGCTGTTGCTTCTCTAAAAACATTATCAAGTTAACCCCTTTTTGATGGAGGGGAGGAAAACAACTCCTAATGCCTGAACACAGATCGGCAACATTGACATGTGCCAGTAAAATTGTACATATCATTGCTACTACTTAGTATATCCAGGTGGATTAAACCTTGGTTTTTCAGGACAAATTGGGCTTTTTTTAATTTAGCTGTAAATTTCTTCTTCTTCTTCTTCTTATTATTATTATTATTATACAAGATTTATATAGCGCCAACAGTTTGCGCTACACTTTACAATATGAGGAAAGACAATACAGTTACGATACAATTCAATACAGGAGGAATCAGAGGGGCCTGCTCGTTAGAGCTTACAATCTAAAAATTACCATAACCAACCACTAAAGACCAACCCAAATTCTTCTTAAAGTAGAACTATGGGCAAAAGTTTTTTTTCATTATAAATAGAGCAAGGGAGGTTTATAACCCCTGTCAGATTTCTTTTTTTTTCGCCATCTCTATCCCATCGCAGATATTTCTCTTCACTTCCTGTCCCAACAAAACAAACTGGAAGAGGGAAGAAAACCCCTGAAAATTAGGTGAATTCCTTGGGGACCCCCAGGTCACCAGAATTAGTGCCCCCATTTGAAGATTTCCCCTCTATTACTTTTCTGGGGACAACCCAAAATTTTGGGTTTTCTTTTACTGTACTTTCACTTTCAATAATAATGGTAAACAGGACATATATAGAGAGGGAATCTCCTTAATGGGTCACAGACACAATAAAAACTGGTAGGCGTTCTAATCCCTCCCCACTCTGTTCAAAATTTAAAAAAAGTTTTGCCTTCAGTTATACTTTAATTGTCCAAATCCTGATGAGTTTAGTGATACCACATATGTTACATAGTTACATGTCCATCCAGTTCAACCAACAAAAAAAAACATGTATCTGTATGTTAGTTGTTGTTGGTACCCATGGTAGGGCCCAGAAACAAGAACTTTTTCATTCTACCTAAAACACACTGACACTGACACTAGCTGACACAATTATTAAATAAAAGCATGCTTATGTTGCACTGACCCTTACCTTTGAACCTGACCTTGAACCTTACCCTGTCCCTGATCTAGATCAAACCATGATCTAGCCATGTTTTCCTTATTTTATTTTTTTATTGCTGTCTGTGACCCCTTTAAGGAGATTCATCCTCTCTATTTGTCTTGTTTACTATTATAATTGAAAGTGAAAGTAAGAGAAAAGCCCAAATTTGGGCTGTCCCCAGAAAAGTAATAGAGGGGAAATATTCCAATGGGGACACTAATTCTTAAAATGGTGTAACGGACGGGATGCCTGGCATTTGATTTTTCAGGCTTCTGTAAGGGCTGTGGGTCGACATATGCCCTGAGGTGAAAGGGTGCAGCCATGCAGTCTCAATACTTCACAAGCTTGAGGCCTCACGGAGCCCTGCACCAGAGTGCTCCGCGTGCCCTAAGGTGAGGTGGAAGGGCACAGCGCAGCGGTGCATGTCTAACACAGCACTACAAAAGCAAAATACCAGGCGTTCATTAGGATTGCCCTCCCAGCACCCATTATTAATCCCACCACCCAGCCCAGGCATAGAGTTGCCACCTTTTCTTCAAGCCAAACTTGAACACTTTAGTGGCGCATGGGAAACTTCTTTGTAGTATACACCATGAGAACAGTAGGTGTGGCCAAATTGTGGTAATAGTGGGAGGGGCTTAAGGTTGTGTGGTTAAATAAAACAAGAGCATTATTGTTTCCATAAAATATGCTTAGATTAGAGGAATGTGAAGGGTAAGACCATGAAACACTATGTACAGGAGAGGAGTGTGGGGGGTATGAAGGTGGGCAGTATGTACAGGAGAGGAGTGTGGAGAATATGACAGTGGGTAGTATGTACAGGAGAGGAGTGTGGGAGGGTATGACAGTTGGCGGTATGTACAGGAGAGTAGTGTGGAGGGTATGACAGTTGGCAGTATGTACAGGAGAGAAGTGTGGAGGATATGACAGTGGGCAGTAGGTACAGGAGAGGAGTGTGGAGAATATGACAGTGAGCACTATGTACAGGAGAGTAGTGTGGGGTGTATAAAGGTGGGCAGTATGTACAGGAGAGGAGTGTGGAGGGTATGACAGTGGGTGGTGTTTACAGGAGAGGAGTGTGGAGGATATGACAGTTGGTGGTATGTACAGGAGAAAAGTGAGGAGGGTATAACAGTGGGCAATATGTACAGGAGAGGAGTGTGGGGGGTATGAAGGTGGGCAGTATGTACAGGAGAGGAGTGTGGAGGAAATGACAGTGGGTAGTATGTATAGGAGCGGAGTTAGGAGCGTATGAAAGTGGGCAGTAGGTACAGGAGAGGAGTGTGGAGGATATGACAGTGGGCAGTAAATACAGGAGAGGAGTGTGGAGGGTATGACAGGGGGCAGTAAGTACAGGAGAGGAGTGTGTAAGATATGACAGTGGGCAGTATGTACAGGAGAGGAGTGTGTAGGATATGACAGTGGCCAGTATGTACAGAGGAGGAGTGTGTAGGATATGACAGTGGGCAATATGTACAGGGAAAGAGTGTGGAGGGTATGACAATGGGTAGTATGTACAGGAAAGGAGTTTGAAGGGTATGACAGTGGGCAGTATGTACAGGAGAGGAGTGTGGAGGATATGACAGTGAGCACTATGTACAGGAGAGTAGTGTGGGGTGTATAAAGGTGGGCAGTATGTACAGGAGAGGAGTGTGGAGGGTATGACAGTGGGTGGTGTTTACAGGAGAGGAGTGTGGAGGATATGACAGTTGGTGGTATGTACAGGAGAAAAGTGAGGAGGGTATAACAGTGGGCAATATGTACAGGAGAGGAGTGTGGGGGGTATGAAGGTGGGCAGTATGTACAGGAGAGGAGTGTGGAGGAAATGACAGTGGGTAGTATGTATAGGAGCGGAGTTAGGAGGGTATGAAAGTGGGCAGTAGGTACAGGAGAGGAGTGTGGAGGATATGACAGTGGGCAGTAAATACAGGAGAGGAGTGTGGAGGGTATGACAGGGGGCAGTAAGTACAGGAGAGGAGTGTGTAAGATATGACAGTGGGCAGTATGTACAGGAGAGGAGTGTGTAGGATATGACAGTGGCCAGTATGTACAGAAGAGGAGTGTGTAGGATATGACAGTGGGCAATATGTACAGGGAAAGAGTGTGGAGGGTATGACAATGGGTAGTATGTACAGGAAAGGAGTTTGAAGGGTATGACAGTGGGCAGTATGTACAGGAGAGGAGTGTGGAGGATATGACAGTGGGCAGTATGTACAGGAGAGGAGTGTGGAGGGTATGACAGTGGGCAGTATGTACATGAGAGGAGTGTGGAGGGTATGACAGTGGGCAGTATGTACAGGAGAGGAGTGTGGGAGGGTATGAAAGTGGCGCTATGTACAGGAGAGGAGTGTGGAGGGTATGACAGTTGGTGGTATGTACAGGAGAGGAGTGTGGAGGGTATGAGAGTGGGCAGTAAGTACAGGAGAGGAGTGTGAAGGATATGACAGTGAACACTATGTACATGAGAGGAGTGTGGAGGGTATGACAGTGGGCAGTATGTACAGGAGAGGAGTGTGGAGGGTATGACAGTGGGCAGTGTGTACAGGAGAGGAGTGTGGGAGGGTATGACAGTGGGCATTATGTACAGGAGAGGAGTTTGGAGGATATTATGGTGGTCAGTATGTACGGGACAAGAGTGTAAAGGGTATAATGGTAATTAAGGGGAAGTGAAACCCTGTAGCTGAGCTGCACTTTTACCACACCCCAACCTCCCCCTTTAGCTGCAGAGGCAGCGGCTGGGTGTGTATACATATTGCAGCCGCAAAGGTTTGCATTGCTTTCAGATGAATATTCTGCTTTCACTCTGCAACTGTGCTAGTGTGGGATTAAATCAGACAATGGGAAGACAGTACAGTGCCTCTTCACAGCCTGTTAAATGCTCTCAAAAAAGATCACTCTTCAGATAGTATTGCTAGTGTGAAAGCTCCTCAGAGGGTGATAAGCACTGCCATCTGTCTTAAAGGGCTCATACACATTAGTGCTGGTGTCTGAAGAGAAATCTGTGTTTGGATTCCTCTTTGGAGGGCATTCCTCCCTGCCCCCCGGCCCAGTCTGCCCCTGGTTCTGAGTGGGTCAAATGGGAGTGATTTCATAATTGCCTATCAGCTGTGCAGCTGCAGGGCTCAAATGAGGGAAGCTGCTGGGCAGGGGATGCCAGAAATCTGACTTGCATCTTAAGCAGACTTCTGGGAAAATTGGTGAGCCAATCACACAAGCAGGAAATGATGTTTCTGGGGTGTGGTCAGTACATATTCTGTGTAGAGAACAGCTCCAGGTAGTCATATTGCATTGCATTTTCAGAAAATGACAACAGCTACAGATTGAAAAGGAAAGGTAATTTTTATTAATATTCAATTAAAATATGATTTGTGTCACAATTGTATATGCTATATTGGTTTTTCTTTATTTGCTATTTTTTTCCCATGAAAATGGAGTTACCCTTTAAGCTTGAAGAAAGAAAACTAAAACAACCACCACATCTGAGGACTGGTAAGCTACAATATGTTAACATTTTTTTCCTAGGTTTAGATATGCTTATAGAAAGTAAGTAGATATTACTGCTCATTACATTAGAGAAGTCACAACAATAAAAAATAAATTAACTGTTAGATTTTGTACACATTAAAATAAATGTGAATGGAATACGATCCTTGTAAAAAGTGTGGTCCTGACTCCTAATGGCAGTGGGATAACTACTTAGATCAACATTGTACTATGTATTTTTATGACTTAATAATTTCTATTGTATTCCTACATATTTGGACCAGTTATTATACAATGTTATTACATATTTTGTTTTACAAATCTTACAATAAAGAACATTTTTTTTTACAGCAGTGGACAAAACCTTATTCCTATGAACTGAAAATGGCACTTTTTTAGTCTCTTGAGGGAATTTTAAAACGTACCCATGTTACCCATTCAAGACAAGGCAAAAAGCTTGCTTTAATATCCCCATTCTCAGCAGTGTATATTTACCTGTCTTTCTTCCTAGCTGGATAGATGAACCTAATACTTCTGGGTATGGAGGAGCATGCGGATGCCTGCATGGGCAAAGAACAGATTCACTTAATGGCAGACCTAATTTTAGATACATTTTTTTAATAGTAAAGCACACATACTTGCAATTGTTTTCCTTGAAAACATTATAGGTAATGTACATAATTTTTCCAAGATGTTCTACTCAGGCCTAGACGGGTCAATATATTGGAAATTAAATCCCAACCCAGCATGTACTGTATTTTCTTTCAGTTTGCTACCTTATTCCTGTAGAATTTTAAAAAGCAGGTACGTCACTGAAATAGTCATCCTATCTCTAGCATTGTCCCCTACAGACTCTTTGCCCTGAGATCCAGCATTGGCCCTCCTCTGAGTTGAATGGCATCCAGCGTCATCCAACTTACTTCTGCAAGGTCAGAGCACCAACCTCAACTATTGAAATTGGGCTTTAAGAACCTCTTTTCAATGATAAAAGGGTTTTACTTAAAATGATGCTGCTGTATATTGGGACATGACAGGAATGCAGATTTGTTAAGTTATTATTAGGTACATTTTAAGGGTAACAGTTTTTCACAGGATTTCTATAATTTTATAAAGTGATCAAATCCCATCTTATTTGTCTATCCTTAAAAGTAAATCAATTCATTTTAATGTCTTGCCTAAAAACAGTGACATTTCCAGGAATGCAATGTTAATTGGTGTGCACCAAATATGTGCTAATGTATTGGTCTGAGTTTTCTAATCAAAGTCAAATGTTGCTTTTAAAGGTTTTCCCCTATAGTCACAGGTAGGTAGGTACAGTATGTTTTACCAAGCTGCAATAAAATAGACTAATAATGAACTTTTGGCTCTCTATCTATTCTTATTCTTCCTTACCTCACCTCGGTTCTACTCTTGACACTGTAGACCATGATCTCTGACTCTCTCACTTTGAAACCATATTTAGAGTTTTGAATTGGTTCAAGTCTTATCTTATTGATCGCTATCATTTTGTCTACCTTGGTGGATTCCAGTATGAAATTGGTCCAGTTAAGTCCAGTTTCTCTCAGGGCTCTGTCCTGAGTTCCTTACTTTTTAGCATTTACATTTGGCCAGATGTTAAAATTACATAACCTCAATTATCACTTCTATGCTGATGATCCTCACATATACTACCAGTCTAAAGCTGGCTATAGATAGGTATAATGTTAAATGAAAATCCTTTGGAAAAGAATGTTCTAAGAAAGTTTGTTCATTTTTCTAATCATTAGTGGGGTTAAATCAACATTTGTTTTCGACCACGGTTACGAGAAAATTTAAAGGAACAGGATGGAAATTATCTCTCAAACAAAACATTTTTAACATGTGGTTTTCATTCATCTATTCATTCCAAACTCAAATGTTAAAGGCAAACAAAATCATTTTAATAACATTTGAATGTTCTGAGAATTTTCCTAAACTTTAACTATGAATTTTTGTTCAAAATTCTATCCATCTATGGCCAGCTTAAATGGGCTTCTATTTTGGCTGTTTCTCATTCACTCAACTGTATCTATTACATTAAAACATCAGAGACTCAGAATCCCCAACTAAAATGTGATAAGACTGAAGTCATGCATACTGGCACCCCTATCAACTTTGTAAAGCCAAACTATTACGTTTATCTGTTGATAGTACCATATTTGAGCTTGACTTCAGCCTACAATACACTGTGGCTGAAAAGGTGATCAACACATTTGTCATTTGTTCTCCTGACTTGACTACTGTAATGTTCCACTTGCTGGGTTACCTAGTGTCCACACCACACAGATTACAGTATATTAAAAATTCAGCTGCTAGATCCCTGCCTAGGTCTACCACAAGTGATCATATTATGCCTATTCTTGAATCGTTGCACTGGCACCTCATGTTCACCTATAAGGTTCTACAAGTCTTAGGACCCCATTACCTGTTTGAACTGTTATCATCCTACAGCCCCCTTCATAATGTTTGCTCCCCTAATTCTGATCTTCTATGTGTTCCTCAAACCCATCTACACTCCATGGGGGACAGGGCCTTCTTCTGTTATGCCCCAAAACTCTGGAATTCTCATCCCAAAAACATCAGAGTCACCTTCTTTGAACACTTTCAAATCAAAATTGAAAATTTTCTTCTTTAGATAATCCTATAGGTAACTGTTCCTTTTCTTGTAAATCACTTATTTCTTTTTTAAAGTGTATCACTTGTTTTTGTATCATTTGTAAAGCCCTTTACAATATAAAATAACCTTTATTAACATTTTTTATCTTGAGGAGTTAAATATACAGTATCTCACAAAAGTGAGTACAGCCCTCACATTTTTGTAAATATTTTATTGACAACACTAAAGAAATTACACTTTTCTACAATAACAATCTTAAAATACCTCAACACACAGCCATTGATGTCTAAACCCCTGGCAACAAAAGTGAGTACACCCCTAAGTCAAAATGTCCAAATTGGGCCCAAAGTGTCAATGTTTTGTGTGGCCACCATTATTTTCCAGCACTGCCTTAAGCCTCTTGGACATGGAGTTCACCAGAGCTTTAAAGGTTGCCACTGGAGTCCTCTTCCACTCCTCCATGACAAGCTGGTGGATGTTAGAGACCTTGCCCTCCTCCACCTTCCATTTGAGGATGCCCCACAGATGCTCAATAGGGTTTGGGTCTGGAGACATGCTTGGTCAGTCCATCACCTTTACCCTTAGCTTCTTTAGCAAGACAGTGGTCGTCTTGGAGGTGTGTTCGGGGTCATTATCATGCTGGAATACTGCCCTGCAGCCCAGTCTCTGAAGGGAGGGGATCATGCTCTGCTTCAGTATGTCACAGTACATTCATAGTTCCCTCAATGAACTGTAGCTCCCCAGTGCCGGCAGCATTCATGCAGCCCCAAACCATGACACTTCAACCACCATGCTTGACTGTAGGTAAGACACACTTGTTTTTGTTCACATGCTTGACACCATCTGAATCAAATAAGTTGATCTTTTTCTGATCAGACCAAAGGACATGGCTCCAGTAATCCATGTCCTTAGTTTGCTTGTCTTCAGAAAACTGTTTGCGGGCTTTCTTGTGCATCATCTTTAGAAGAGACTTTCTGGGACAACAGCCATGCAGACCAGTTTGATGCAGTGTGTGGTGTATGGTCTGAGCACTGACAGGCTGACCCCCCCACCCCTTCAACCTCTGCAGCAATTCTGGCAACACTTATACGTCTATTTTCAAAAGACAATCTCTGCATATGACACTGAGAACATGCACTCAACCTCTTTGGTCGACCATGGCGAGGCCTGTTCTGAGTGGAACCTCTCCTGTTAAACCACTGTAGGGTTTTGGCCACCGTGCTGAAGCTCAGTTTCAGGGTTTTGGCAATATTCTTATGGCCTAGGCTATCTTTATGTAGAGCATCAATTCTTTTTTTCAGATCCTTAGAGAGTTGTTTGCCATGTTGAACTTCCAGTGACCAGTATGAGAGAGTGAGAGCGATAACACCAAATTTAACACACCTGCTCCCCATTCACACCTGAGACCTTGTAACACTAATGAGTCACATGACACCGGGGAGGGAAAATGGCTAAATGGGCCCAATTTGGACAGTTTCACTTAGAGGTGTGAAAAAAATCAGATGACTTGGTGAATAGCCACTAATGAAGATAAAGTGGCTTAGTGCAAAAATGGCGTGGTGTCCTATGAATAATGGTCAATGACGGTAAATAATAATAAAAAAATTAAAAATTAAATAAATAAATAAAAAAAAAAAATGAATGTAGAGGTGACTCTGTGCAGAAGTGACTAAGTGCACTTTAAACAATAGTCCGTAACGGTGAAAAATATATATATATATATTGGCTGGAGTCCCATAGGCTGTGGATCGTGGGGTGGTCCAGAGGTGACAGGTGTAGGTGAGGAAACCAATGTGCTCCCCTCTTATAAAGACGGCACTCACCAAATGAAATTACCCCTACAGGGGTAGTAGGCGTAGTAATAGTCAATGGTATGTCCCCTTCACCTCTACATTCATTTTTGTATATTTTTTTATTTATTTAATTTTTTTATTATTATTATTTATTCCTAGGACACCACGCCACTTTTGCACTAAACCACTTTATCTTCATTAGTGGCTATTCACCAAGTCACCTGATTTATTTGTCCTTGGTGTATATTTCTTTACACCAATATATATCAATTATTGAATACCTTTTACTGCACTATATACACCTTTTTGTTATCAATTTTTGCACATTCCAATGTTGTTGGCTTTTAGTTTTTTATTGTTGGGTTACCTTGCACCTTTGCACCATGTCACTTTAATATGTTACCTTATATTATTTGATGTGTTTTATTTGTGTCATTTCATCTGTTGTATTTACCAAAGTGAGTTCAATTTAATTTATTCATTTTGTTTACTATCACATTGGTTATCTATTAACACTTATTTAGGCAGCGCCACATACCTTTTCCTTCTCTTATCTTATTTATATAACCCTACTGGGCCTATATACTAAAGGTAGGCTGCAGCCAGGTTAGTCTTATCCACAGCGCAGATTTCCCCCCCTTTTTTCACTTAGAGGTGTACTCACTTTTGTTGCCAGCGGTTTAGACATTAATGGCTGTATGTTGAGTTTTTTTGAGGGGACATCAAATTGACAACGTTATACAAGCTGCCTACAGTCAAGCATGGTGGTGGGAGTGTCATGGTCTGGGGTGGCATGAGTGCTGCCGGCACTGGGGAGCTACAGTTCATTGAGGGAAACCATGAATGCCAACATGTACTGTGACATACTGAAGCAGGGCATGATCCCCTCCCTTCAGAGACTTGGCTGCAGGGCAGTATTCCAACATGATAACGACCCCAAATACATCTCCAAGATGACCACTGCCTTGCTAAAGAAGCTGAGGGTAAAGGTGATGGACTGGCCAAGCATGTCTCCAGACCTTAACCCTATTGAGCATCTGTGGGGCATCCTTAAACGGAAAGGTCAACCAGTGCAAGGTCTCTAACATCCACCAACTTCGTGATGTCATCATGGAGGAGTGGAAGAGGACTCCAGTGGCAACCGCTGAACTCCATGCCCCAGAGGGTTAAGGCAGTGCTGGAAAATAATGGTGGCCACACAAAATATTGACACTTTGGGCCCAATTTGGACATTTTCACTTATCGGTGTACATATTTTTTGCCATCGGTTTAGACATTAATGGCTGTGTGTTGAGTTATTTTGAGGGGACAGCACATTTACACTGTTATACAAGCTGTACACTCAGTCACTACTTTACATTGTAGCAAAGAGTAATTTCTTCAGTGTTGTGACATGAAAAGATATAATAAAATATTTATAAAAATGTGAAGGATGTACTCACTTTTGTGAGCTACTGTATATATATATATACATATGTGTGTGTATATACATATATATATATGTATACAGTATATAGTGAGAAAGAAGGAGAGAGACTTTTGTACTTTGTTAAACAGCCACATAAACATGACATTATACTACACTAACATCAAATATAGTATATACCCATTCAGGTGTTGAAAGGCTGGCATTTAACTGTGCAATGAGTTTCTGAGAATGAGATGAGCCTAAATTTATTTAGTTATCAATGGCTAAGTGTGAACAAAAATTTGTTGTCCAGTTGTTAGACAGGCATCATTTTATTTACACAATGGCAAAGAAATATTAAAATATTTAATTAAGTACAGATAAGATGTCTAGGCACATTGCTTCTGAAAGGTATTGCAGAGGCTTGTCACAAGAAGAGATAAATAGGGGCCTTGAAATAAATGTTAATTTTAGCATTTTTTTTTCTGTGTGTGAAGTTAAGGCCATGTATTAAATCTGCAGTACCTTTTATTTCTGTGAGTGTAATTGATAATTATGCAAGGAAAAGAATAAAGTAGGTATTGTACCTTTCTTATGCATCAGGCAGTTTCATGAAAACACATCAAATAAAATGAAAAAGAGAAATGTTGTCATTGAAAAGGGATATTATGTATATTTACTACATTGCCGCTTGCAATTAATTACAAAATGTTGATATTTTATTGTAAATAAATCAATCTGCACCACAGAACACTTCTTAACTCGTTAATCACTTGCCACCCATTCACAGTAGTTGTACTGTGTGTGAGTGGCAGCTCCAGACTGGCCGACGTACCTGTGAGTCGCTGCATTTCTTCCTGGTTGGTAATGAGTGTGCCCCCTGCTGACCCATGCTGTGATTGAACACAGCACAAGTTTGGCAGCTGATTTTGGCTGAGGTCAGTTGATTGACTGTGGCCAATCACACACAGAGTACTGTGTTTACAAAAACACAGAACTCTATTGTTAACAGCAATCAGGCTCTTTTTTCTCCGTGCAAAGCAAATAGAAAAAACAGGCAGGTAGTAAAGTAAAAGCAGCACATATTACACACATTACACATTGTTAGGCACACAGTTAATTATTCGATTGCCCCTGGATGTCAACCCTTTTCCCAGCCAGTGTCATTTACACAGTGACAGTGTACAGTGTTAGCACTGATCACTGTATTAGTGTCACTTGATGTCAGTGTCAGTTAGTGTACCTCCCAGCCAGTGTCAGCTAGTGCCAGATTTCCCATCAAACTATCACAGTCCCACTATAAATCGCTATGCATCATCATAAATAGTATAGTGTTATAGCTTTATAAATTCCAGTAAATAGATCATAGTTTGTAGATGCTATAACGTTCACACAAATCAATTAATATACACTTATTGGGATTTTATTATTTTTGTATTGTATAACAGAAACAAAATGTTTGTTTAATATTGCAAAAAAAAATAAAGAAAACTCAGTGGTGAACAAATACCCCCCCCCCCCAAAGAAACTCTGTTTATGTAAAAAAAATGATAAAAATTTAATTACAGAGGTCAAGTGGTTAAAGTGCAGCAGCTATGAGTCTGGTGTTTAATTAACACCAAAAGAATAAGCAATTATAACAAAAGACAGCGCTGTTGCCAGAGTAAATAAGGTTAAATAAATGCTAGTTCATCAAAAATCCATATTGTGCCCATTCATCATAGAAAACAAATCTACCACTAGTATTAAAAATGTCAAATGATTCATAAATTTAAAAAAAAAACATGAAATTCACAAACAAATATAAAGGCTCTATGCTTGATATTCAAAAAGTGCTAAATGAATGAAAAAATAAATTAAAGTGTCCAGTGCATCAATCAAATCTTCAAATATCCTGTGTATACGTGCGAAAAATCTCCTATATACCAACATTTCAATTCAATACTACTTAAAGTGTCCCATGCCAAAGTTGTAAACTACCTCTTATGCTGTCCACCAGCATGTTATACCTCTGGTGGCATAAACCCCACTATAAAGGCATAGAATAGACAGGTTCTCTTTAAAAAGCCAAGCCGGATCCAGCTGCAAGGGCCTGGTTGTGATTGGACCTTGGCATGCATGATGACATCACATCCAAACAAGCCTCCCTATGCGTTTTGTCTCCCGACATCTTCAAGGGGCAGAATGGCCTGGCGTCCTCAAGGGGCAGAATGATTCCACAAGGATTTATGGATTGTGGGAGATATGTACCTTATATGAAGTTTTCAACTTTGGCACAGGACACTTTATTTATTATTGAAAGTAAGTGTTGGCATATAGAAGCTTTTTTTGCAAGTGTACATGGTATATTAGAAGATTTGATTGATGCATGGGGCACTTTAATTCATTTGTTCATCAAATTAGCACTTTTTGCATATCATGCCTAAGATACTTTATATTTGTTTGGGAATTTCATGTTTTTTATGTATTTATTTGACATTTGTTATACTAGTTATGGCCATACTCTCTTCCAGGGGAAGGAGGGATTCTCTGACAAAAGAAGCATTAATTAATATTGGAAATAATTTTGATGAGTGGGTGCCATGCACAAACGTAAATGAAGGCCTGTTGAGCTATAAATCTTTTTTATCATGGTGCTTATTTAATATTTTGGGTATTGTATATTTTTTACTTACACATTTCAATTATGAGATTAGATATATTTGCTATCTATTCACCTAAAATGTTATAATATATTATATTTAGTTAAAATCTGGAGAATATATTGTTTGCACTAACCCAAATACTGTACATTTTTACTGAAAGTATAGATTTCATAGAGAAGTACTGAGTACTGTACAACATGCAAGATTAGGACTACCACCTTTTTTTCTATATATCCCTTTATTTCAAGAATAATATTGTTTTGGGATTTTATTACATTTGCCTGTTAAAAAAAACATACATTTTGCATGTCGTTAATCATTGACAAGCATTGAAGCATGTAAATATGAGTTTGTGGTTTTCAAACAGCTAACAAATGAAATTGACCTGCACAGAAAAAATGTGTTGGCATAATTTGCTTTTATTATATGGCATTGTAATGTAATTTACCATAATGTGATACAGTAAGAATACTATATTGTTTTCATTAAGGCATCAACAGGATACAGTATCCTCCATGTGTCACAAACCCATTAGTTTGTTTTGTCTTTCTCCTCCCCGGTACTGTTTAATTTAGCCCTGTCCAGATGTTATCTCGTCTTTGATTCTGCTGAATATTGCAGGTGAAGAATTATGAGTAAAATGTTGGTGGGTCTCTGCCAGTGACAGGTTCTAAGACAGAAAATCTGTGCTGACCCCTTCTCCCCGCTGTTCATTTATCTGCAAGGCGGTATCCTGAGATAGATTCCTGCTCCGTGATTTATTGCGGTAAAACACCACATAGAAATGGGCTTTTGATAAAATTGTTCAAGGATTCTTGCACGATAAATCCTAATCTTTACATGCATGCTACAGAATGTTTTACTTTTTCCAGCTATAAATAATCACTGCCAAATGGCTTAATATATCTGCACAACCAAGCAGCTTCTGTAGAGCAGCTGCACTGAGCGCATAGGATCATAGGTACTATGAGACACATGCAAGTGCCATGGTATTGAGCAAGACAGTCTTTATTAAAGTCACTGGAGGAGATTTACTAAAACCGGTGCACACAGAATGTGGTGCAGCATTGCATAGTAGCCAATCCGCTTCCATATTTTATTGTCAAAGTTTAATTGAACAAGTTGAAGTTAGAAGTTGATTGGTTACTATGCACAGCTGCCCCAGATTCTGTGTGCACCAGTTTTAGTAAATCTCACCTACTGTGTAAAAAAAAAAAAAATACTATTAAGTATAAGGCCTTGTGCACACTGGACATTTTTAAAGCTGCTGTTTTTGGCATCAGACATTTTTTTCTGCATCCAGTAAACTCCACCGCATGTTATCCTATATGTCCATTCACGCATAGGCTGTGGCCAGTGGGTTTTAAGAGGAGTTTTTCAGCTGTAAAAACGCTCTATCTGAAAGCTGAGAAATGCTAACAAACGCTGAAAAAAGCTGAAAAATGTGGCTATTTGGCATTTATCAACGTTTGTGAGCCATAAACTTTTCTAAGAGTATAGTTTTGCAAAAGAATGTTGAAAAACACTACTGCAAAAATGCAGCAAAACAGCTACAGCTTTCTACAGCTATTGCTACTGGCTTTTTATAACGGCTAGTGTGCATGAGACCTAAAGTGCAGGCATCTAAAAATGCCTGCCTGTACCTTCAGCAACCAGTTGTCCAAATCCCAGCCTAATTTAATTACCACAGCTCTGACATTTACTGGTAGTGTAAAATTTTCAGAGCAGAAATTAGGGCAGCAACTCAATAACTTCTTGGTAATATCCTTTATTTGGCTACATCCTATAGACAGGATCAATGCATTGATCCTGTGTAAAGGAAGTAGTCAAATAAAGAATATTACCAAGGAGTTATCAAGTTGCTGGCTTAATTTCTGCTCTGGATTTTTTGAACAGGGTAGTGGGGATCCCCACCCTGAGTACAGAATCTCAGCAAGTATTTTTCAATTGTGCGGTTGAGCTTGGGTATCTTCTGCTTGTAGTGTCAAATTTTGTGATTATTGGCCTAAATAGGCTACTGGGAAGCTGCAGTGTCTATAAGGATACTTGGTGTAATCTGGCAACTGGTGGCTATGCCTTAAAAATTTGGTGTTTAATTTTGAATTGTTTGTCAGCTGTCATACCTCATTGTAAGAGTTCCTGACAGTGACCAGCTAGTCCTTCAGATGCTATATCTGGGAGCTCACACCTATCAATGGGGATAAACAGTGCCAACACTAACCTATGACAGGTTGTGATATGCTGTTCAGGACAGATGTATCCCCTTTTAGCAGTGAATACTAGGTAGGTAAAGCTTTATTTAACACATGTGAGAACAATCAAAAGTGTTTGGCGTTCAGAGGATACAGTATTTATTTTGGTGTGCACAAGCTTATAAGATTAGTAAAATAGCATAAATAAAAAAATGCATCTCAGAAAGGTATATGTAAAATACAGTATAACCAAAAATATGAACATAATAGATACGTAGGGGAAAGATTAACTTGCATTTAAGCAACATATAACAGAGTATGCATACAAAGATAATAGGGAAAAGGTTCACACAAAATGGCAATTACAGTCTCTCATAGGATTGAGAGCAAAAGCCTTTACATTGCCCATTATAATTATAATTCCCCTACTACATAAATGATAAAGTCCATTTTATTATCCCTCCTCAGGTTTATTCCATGAACTCATATTCACCTTCAAAAATTATGTACTCATTTACGACACTTGAGAAGTCTTCTACCCAACTGCTTATTCTTCTTCCTCAAAAAGAACTGTTGGAAACACCCAGATTCAAACCGGGGCTGCATAAGCCATAACTCTGAACAGAGAGACATCCAACTTTAGCAGTGGTAGTGGTCCTCCAAGCTTTGCTTTAGGCCTTGGAATGTCATTGTGACTCTCTCTCTGCATTCAAAGGGGACATTCAACCTCAAGCCTTGAAAGTGTGGAGTGTTGTCTTTGGTGATGAGATGATAGTAATATGGTGCATAAGTTTAATACCTTGTCAGCTCTTTGGCTGTTGACAGTGGAAGAAAAATCATAAAATTCATAGTCCAATGAAGCTCTTGACAAAGACCAGCCAGCCCTTTAGACACAGATCCCACACCTATCACTGAGGGTACACAATCCAAAAATATTACTGTGACAGGCTATGTACAGTATACCTATGTACTGTATATATTTATGGACATAGAGGCAAACTTTCAGGAAAAAATAATTATAATGAAGACTTTAAACTTTATGAAACGTATCCTTTACCCTGTTAGATCTCCTATATTAGTTGCATTAGATACATTTTAGTCCTGCTGTCTAAAAATACTCAATGAGCCAACAATCAGCCTTCTGCTTAGCATGATTTTATTTCCCATCTATGCAGTAAGGAACTTCTCTGGTGGTCATTTTCCACCCTTCACATTCTTATAATTGATTAAAGAAACTTTTTATGGTGGTATACTAACACAAAGGTCCAGGCTAAGTAATAATGTGTAGCAAAGCATATTCATTCAATGATGGGATATCAGCACTTTTGGATTTCAGCAAAAAAAAAGTTCCTAACACAGGATAATGTACGTTTTCAAAGAATAGCATTAATTAATAATAGGGTTAATGTTTAGGTTCATGTTAAGATAGTTGCTAAAGGATACCCTAAATGGACCAACACCTATGCTTATTATTTTTTAAAAGGATACATCTACCTCTAATGCTGTCCCTGAGACTATTCACTGTTGGAGCAGTGTGCGCTTAGAACCCCTGCAGTCCAAACTCTATTCCATTTAATGGAGACCCTAGGCAGTTCACAAACCTTTTCACAGACCATGGACTACAGACGATTAGTAAGCCAAGGTGCACCAGGCATCTAGAAATAAACCCTATGTGGCATTAGGCTAGCTGTATTGCAAAAATCTTTGGACTGAACTATTGCAGGGTATGGGGCCCTCTGAAGATAAGTGCAATGTAAGTGACTTTATCCCTAGTGGGCACAATTAGTGTTGGGGGTGGTTAGGATTTTGTACACCCCTGTTCAGCATCAAAGCTTAAGTGCCAGAATATCAGCTTTTGAAAATTCCTTCACTTTCGAAAAGAATGAGACAGCAGCTGCCCCAGGAATTGCTGTTAGAGGTGATCAGTGCGATCAGTGCGGTACTTCAGGATTAGACAAACTAGACCTTATGACCAAAAGTTTGTGGACACCTGACCGTCATACCTATATAAGCTTGTTTTACAATCCATTCCAAAATCATGGGCATAACCTCCAATCTTCTAGGAAGGCTTCCCACAGGACTTTGGAGTGTTTCTGTGGAAATGTACTCATTCAGCCAAAAAGAGCTTTAGTGAGGTCATGTACTGATGATGGATGAGAAGCCCTGGCTCATAATTGGCATTCCAAGTCATCCCTAAGGGGTTTAAACGGGTTGAGGTTAGGAATCAAGGCAGGTCACTCGTGTTCCTCCACACTAAACTTAAAGGGTAATTCCACTTTTGTGGGAAACAATAGCAAAAAAAAAATAGCTTATACAATTGCAACACAAGTCATATTGTAATTGAATGTTATTAAAAATCATACCTGGAGGCATTCTGTACACAGATGGTGTACAGAACCCCCCCTACCCCCCCCCCCAGAAATATTATTTCCTGGTTGAGTAATTGGCTCACTGATTTTCCCAGAAGTTTGCACCAAGATACAGGTCAGATTTTCGTCATCCCCTGCAACACCAATGTCACTTTTGGTGAGATACTCACAAAGGGAAATCACATCTAAAGAATGCCGACCCTGCAACTTTGCAACTTACCTCATTAGAGCCTTGGAGGTGCAGCAGCTGATTGATAATTAAAAACCCACTCCCATACAGATTCACTTTTTACATGGACACAGACAAACAAACAGCTATTCCTTCAGAATAACAAAAAGTAGGAATCTGCAAAAACATTTGGTATAATCCTTGCAATGTACATAGACCATTAAGAGGGGTATTTTTTTTTTCTTAACAAAAGTGGAGTTACTCTTTAACAAATTATGTTCAATCTGGCTTTGTGCACAGAGACATAGTTATGCTGGAACAGAAAAGGGCTTTCTCCAGACCTTTGCCACAAAATTGGAAGTGCGCATTGTCTAAAATGTCTTTGCATGCTACAGCATTACCAGTATCCTTTTCTTGAAACACATGAAAGCATTGATTTGGTGGAATGCCAACACACTACACACTTAATTTTAAGAGAGCAAATTTTTAAAGCCTGAGCGATGCTCTTTAAGATTTAGACTGGGAAGGATTATTGTCATCAAAGACCACATAACAGAAAAGGGAATGTTTCAAATTGACTATATAGAAACACAACGCAGAATACATTCCCATAGGCAATACGTTTCAAAGGCTAAACATAAAACCTATGTAGCTTTTGTCCAAAGTTAAAAAAGATATAAAGAAAAGATATAAAGAAAAGAGCATTTACCAAATATAAAAATGAATGAACAGTATCATCATTTTAAAGTTACAAAGAATATTTAAAAAGGTATTCAAGGCCATAAAAATGCAAACCTATTGCCAGGTGAAAGGAAGTACAAACAAACCCCAAAATATTCTTCAAATATATTTACAGTGATAAGGTCAGCTATGAGCATGTAGGCCCCTTACAAGATGATTTAGAGATGGCAAAGAGAAGGCATATTATTTAAATACCTTCTTCAGCTCTGTGTATTCAAAAGAAAATGGGGGAGCTCGAGTCCATAGTAGGAATAATAATGGCTCAAAAGTGATATGGTTCAGAAACATTTAGGCAAAATAAAGGTGAATAAAGTACCTAGACCAGAGAAACTCTTTAATAACTGTCTCAGTACCTAGATTGACACAGGGCTAATGTAGTGTCTATATTTAAAAAGGGATAAAAGTTTGTAACAAATAACTACAGATTGTACGTATATGTTGGGAGGGTGCGCTGATAGATGTTAAAGCTGCTACCGATATTCAGTGCCTTTTAAATACAGTGGGTACGAAAAGTATTCAGACCCCCTTAAATTTTTCACTCTTTGTTATATTGCAGCCATTTGCTAAAATCATTTAAGTTCATTCTTCTTCCTCATGAATGTACACACAGCTCCCCATATTGACGGAAATATATTTAACTCAGGTGCTTTCCATTTCTTCTGATCATCCTTGAGATGGTTCTACACCTTCATTTGAGTCCAGCTGTGTTTGATTATACTGATTGGACTTGATTCGGAAAGCCACACACCTGTCTATATAAGACCTTCCAGATCACAATGCATGTCAGAGCAAATGAGAATCATGAGGTCAAAGGAACTGCCTGAAGAGCTCAGAGACAGAATTGTGGCAAGGCACAGATCTGGCCAAGGTTACAAAAATATTTCTGCTGCACTTAAGGTTCCTAAGAGCACAGTGGCCTCCATAATCCTCAAATGGAAGACGTTTGGGACGACCAGAACCCTTCCTAGAGCTGGCCGTCCGGCCAAACTGAGCTATCGGGGTAGAAGAGCCTTGGTGAGAGAGGTAAAGAAGAACCCAAAGATCACTGTGGCTGAGCTCCAGAGATGCAGTCAGGAGATGGGAGAAAGTTGTAGAAAGTCAACCATCACTGCAGCCCTCCACCAGTCGGGGCTTTATGGCAGAGTGGCCCGAAGGAAGCCTCTCCTCAGTGTAAGACACATGAAAGCCCGCATGGAGTTTGCTAAAAAACACCTGAAGGACTCCAAGATGGTGAGGAATAAGATTCTCTGGTCTGATGAGACCAAAATAGAACTTTTTGGCCTTAATTCTAAGCGGTATGTGTGGAGAAAACCAGGCACTGCTCATCACCTGTCCAATACAGTCCCAACAGTGAAGCATGGTGGTGGCAGCATCATGCTGTGGGGGTGTTTTTCAGCTGCAGGGACAGGACGACTGGTTGCAATCGAGGGAAAGATGAATGCGACCAAGTACAGGGATATCCTGGACAAAAACCTTCTCCAGAGTGCTCTGGACCTCAGACTGGGCCGAATGTTTACCTTCCAACAAGACAATGACCCTAAGCACACAGCTAAAATAACGAAGGAGTGGCTTCACAACAACTCCGTAACTGTTCTTGAATGGCCCAGCCAGAGCCCTGACTTAAACCCAATTGAGCATCTCTGGTGAGACCTAAAAATGGCTGTCCACCAACGTTTACCATCCAACCTGACAGAACTGGAGAGGATCTGCAAGGAGGATTGGCAGAGGCTCCCCAAATCCAGCTGTGAAAGACTTGTTGCATCTTTCCCAAAAAGACTCCTGGCTGTATTAGATCAAAAGGGGGCTTCTACTAAATACTGAGCAAAGGGTCTGAATACTTAGGACCATGTGATATTTCAGTTTTTCTTTTTTAATAAATCTGCAACAATGTCAACAATTCTGTTTGGGGTTTTTTTATATCACAAATGTGGATTCATATTAAAGAGTGGCATTCAAAATTCTTTCTTTTTTGTTTGCTTCCTTCTACAATGAATCTGGTCACAATGAGCTGCTGAAAACAGACAATGCATCAGTAAGTTGCAATTTTCTGTCAGTATGGGGTGCTATGTGTACATTCATGAGGAAGAAGAATGAACCTAAATGATTTTAGCAAATGGCTGCAATATAACAAAGAGTGAAAAATTTAAGGGGGTCTGAATACTTTTCGTACCCACTGTATAATCGATAAATGTTAATGGTGAAGGTGCGCTAAAACAAATGGTGAATCCAACCTATACAACTCAAAAGTTATAATAAAACATATGTGAATCAAAACATAAAGGTAGGATAATAAATAATGTGAATAGATATATTATGGATCAAAAAAATATATATTTATAAGTCCATAAATAAATAATTGAGAGTGTCCATATGTGGTTAATTTCAAACTGATGAATCAACGGAACACAGTGCTTCTCAACTTCAGTGTGAAAAACCCACCACCAGGTGAAATTCCTCCTTATCAGACGGAAAATAAGGTGCAAGCAAGTACAAATGAACTGAAAAACACAGCAATCCCAAGTGCTTCCAATCTCCAAGTGAAAATCACCCAAATTGGTCCCTTACTGAACTGCAGATAATAAGCGTTTGTAGTTCCAACAACATATACTATCTCCTCCTCTGCGTCCAACCTTTAGCAGGGTATCTCTCAGACCACAAGAACCTGGTATTCTCAGACAAACCTCACACTTGCCAATAGATGCTTTGTAGATCTGTAGGTGTAGGGACACAGGGTTAATTTTAATTAATTAATTAAATTAATTTAATTAATTTTGGTTAATTTTACTTCTCCAGTTGGGAAGATACTTAACCACTTGCCGACCGCCGCAACTACATATACTGCGGCGGTCAGCCCCCCTGGGGAAAGTGACGTATCGGTACGTCACTCGCCCGCGAGCCAATAGGGGGCGAGCGCACACCGCCGCAGCCGCACTCCCGCCCCCGCTCGTTCACTGCCATCCCCGCGCGAGTGAGCGGCGGCTCCGATGTCCACCGGTCACTCGCGATCTCCCACTGGAAAGGGAGAAAGGCAGGCAGCTGATGTAAACAGATCATACGGTCCTGCTATGTAGGATCGTATGTCTCTGTGATTACATCAAAAGCCACGCTCCTTGACAGTTAGAAGCACGCCCCTAGGGACACACTTAACCCCTGGATATCTAATAAAGTTAACACCTTCCCTGCCAGTGTCATTTTTACAGTAACAGTGCATATGTATAGCACTGATTACTGTAGTAATGTCACTGGTACCCCCAAAAGTGTCAAAAATGTCAGTCAAGGGTCCCGCAAAAAAAATTGCAGATCGCCGCCATTACTAGTTTAAAAAAAAAACAATAAAAATGACATAAATCTTTCTGTAGTTAGTAAACGCAATAACTTTTGCGCAAACCAATCAAAATACGCTTATTGCAATTTTTTTCACCAAAAATATGTAGCAGAAAACAAATTGGCCTACAATGTCAAAAAAATGTGATTTTTACATTTTTTGGGGGGGGGGGGGGAATTTCATATAAAGAAATTTGAAAAATATTTTTTTTGTTTATAGCGCAAAAAGTAAAAATCGCACAGGTGATTAAATACCACCAAAAGAAATCTCTGTTTGTGGGAAAAAAAAGGACATACATTTCATTTGGGTACAGCATCGCACGACAGCGCAATTGTCCGTTAAAGTCACTCAGTGCCGAATCGCAAAATAGGCCCTGGTCTTTGAGCGGCCAAATCCTCCGGGGCTTAAGTGGTTAAGAGTTTAATAAAACACCACATAGAAGAGTTTTTGATAAAGAACAATATTTTATGCAATAGACAGCATGGATTCATGAAAGGCCAAAGTTGTCAAACAAATATTTTTTTTATAAAGAAGTAAGCAAAAACTTATACAGTATAAAGGAGTGCCGGTGGACATGGTATACTTGGATTTTGCAAAAGCATTTGACACAGTCGCCCACATATGGCTAACGTGTAAGTTATAGTCTATAGACTTTGAAAATCCAGTTTGCAAATGGATAGAAAACTGACTAAAAGACCATATTTAGAGAGTAATGAATAATGATTCATACTCTGTGGTCTAAGGTTCTGTGCTTGCAGATTACACCAAGCTGTGTAGTGTAAAAGGGTCCTTACAGAATGTCTCCAATTTAAAAGCAGACCATAATGCATATTTTATTCTGGAAAACAGGTGACAAATGAGGTTTAATGTGGATATAAAGTTAAGTACTTAGGGGATATAATGCATGCATTATATATCCTAGAAGCAGTACATCTGGGGGAATAAATGTTTGAAAAGGATCTGGATGTTTTGGTAGATCGTAGACTTAAAGGATAAGACCGGGCAAAACCTAACTAACGCTAAACCACTCTGTGCCACATTCTAAACCTAATCTATCTAACCCTGTAAAGCAAAAAAACGTACCTGTTCTGCAGCCGATCCGGTCCCACGCTGAGTTGTCAGTGGCGGCTTCAGCGTGGAGGCGGGTGCGGGAGAGGCACTCCACAATGGAGGTCCCATAGTAACTCTATGGGTGACGTCACTTCCCATTCATTTCACAGCTGTTATTGGTCCTCTCCTGCACACAGCTTCCGTCGCTAGAGACTGGACCAGATCAGGTGCAGAATAGGTAAGTACAGTAAGTTTTGCTTCACAGGTTTAGATAGATTAGATAGATTGCTTTCTGGGTGATCAGGAAGAAATGTAACTTTCCTCGCTAGAGCGAATCAGACCATGCTTTATAGGGCCACCTGGATTAACTGTGGGCATAGAATTCTGTTTATGGTGGTTTTCTGTCTATATACTCTATTTAATTGTTGTTTTTTTTTTTTAAATTAGTTGAACTATATGGGCTTATTTCAGCCTGACTAACATTGTATTTTTTAACCACATAGTATATGAATCAAGGACACTAAGAGGGTTTTGACTTTACTATACCTACACCAGGCTAAACCATAGTGATATAGTCTAGCCTGGTGTTTTTTCTTAAAAAAGCATTATTAATAATTTCTATTAAAACATAAATAGTTTGCTGTGTTCCCTCCTTACATGCATGGGGAGGTATCAAGTATAATTTTTGATGTGTTATTATATAACCACTTCAAGTGTAGACACTTTCACCCGCTTCTGGTCCTGGCCATTTTTAATTTTCAGCGCTGTCACACTTTGAATGGCAATTACTCAGTCATGCAACACTGTACCCAAACACATTTTTTTATCTTTTTTTTTTTCAGACAGATAGAGATTTATTTTGGCGGTATTTAATTCCCACTGGGCTTTTTTTAAATTTTTTTTTGCTATATAAATCAAAATATATAAAAAAAAAAAGACATGTTGCTATATTTTTTGTTAAAAATAACCAAAATCAGTGTATAATATTTAGTCTGTATGAAACTTAGAGTTTGCAAACTACGGTATTACAGTACTGTATGTATTTAAAAATATCAGGACAGTACAATTGCCCCCAAATGACCTCTTTCTGGAAAGTAGACAGTCCTCTGTATCTAGTAAGAGGCATGGCGAGTTTTTTGAAGTGGTCCTTTTTTTGTCACTACATTTTATAAAGTGAGGAAATGAAATAAAATTTGCTATTTTAACAAGTTATTTCTCACACACAACATAGGTATACCTTAAACACCTCCTGAGTATAGGGATACCACATGTGTGATCAGGGGCACTGTAACTGGTGCAGATGTGATCAGGTACACTATTCCTGGTGCGGCGATGATTAGAGACACTGAGTGGTGTCGGTAAAAAACATTTGTTTACTATTTTTACATACTGCCCCAGAACAGTGCAGTGTCACCACAGTGACACTGTACTACTCTGGGGGGGGTGGGGGTAATCAGGGATTTTTTTTACACTTTTATTGCTTATTACAGTGATGATCACTGTACTATGCAATCAGTAACACTGTTCAAAGGTTTCATTCAATAAAAGTCATTCCTTCATTCATGAAACCAATGTTTGTTATTGTAATACTGTGATTGGTCACCGCTATCACATGGTACAGATTAGGGAACAACGGCACTACTGTGTTTGGGGGTAGACGGGAGATAAAACACTAGTGAAAGCAGCATCTCTAAAAGACAGGTCCTGAAAACCTATATAAGATGAGTGCAAATGGAGGGGAGAGGGCGTCTACATACGGGGGGGGGGGGGGAGGTGATGAAAAACGAATAATAATAAAAACACAGGAAAATTTGTAAAAATTTATATAAGTAAAAGTGAAGACTCACTATTGGAAGTGAAAAGGTACTGGACATCCGAGGGACAGAGGATCTCAATCAAGCTCTGTGCAAGATAGCTAATACAATGAGATGGAGACTGCAGATGGGAGTTCCTGGCTGCTCGGTTGGATGTCAGCGGTTGCAGATGGCTGTATAAATGTATCAACAGGTGGAATATAACAGTGGTTATGTGTCAGGCAAATCAGAGGGTAGCTGTAGCTGCAGTTGTAAATGCCAGGCTGTTCGGAGGGTGGAGGCTGGGATGAATCACTGGTGCACTCTGGCGCTGTAGCTGTATCTGGTGGCAAGGTTGAACAGCATGCCGGACTGTTTTCTAAAATGTAGAACAATTCTCCTGCGCTCGAGTGAAATATGATGGGGGGAAAGAGGAATACTTCCAACGGACTTGGATGGGTATGACTAATGGTCATGCTGCCCCCTCAGGATCAAGGGTATCCAAAACCAACTGGAAAACAACAACAAAAAAGAAAGGGGTGTACCGACCTAGTGCATTACCACTAAAAATATTTATTAAAATAGTAAAAAGTAAACATTATACTCAAAAAGTATAATGTGAATATTGCACTTATCAACATATTCGACATAGGATCTCCAAGGTAGCCAGGGTACTACGCGATACTGAATGGCATGCTGTGTATCGCATGAAAACTGCTGTGGCTAGGCTGACGTGTTTCGAGGGCGAGCCCCCTTTCTCAGAGCTAAGGAATGCTGCTGGTTTCAGGACTGTTTTCTAAGCCAGGCAGGGGCGCAGACTAACCTTCAGTGTATCAGCGTCCTTGACCTGTCAGCTGCTCAGGGATGGCTGGCTAGATTTGGGTTCCCAAGAGGATGACATGGGTATGTAGAGTAGGGGTGGTTACGCGTTTCAGTTATCAAACCAATAGAAAGAGGGGCAAATGCTGATGGATGTAATTTATAGAGGACTTGGGTAGAGCTAATGTGGGTGGTGACTGGTGGGACATCGTCCCAAAGTGCAATCTATGGATTGTAAAAGCTGCTCAGTTGGCTTATCGGGACAAGGGCTGATTGGTGGTGGGATTGTTTTTTAATAAGGGAGAATGAGCATCCATATAAAAAATATTTTAATGGGAGGGGTTAAAAATGTAAATCTTTATTAATGAAACAAATATTAGTGTAAAATAAAATATAGAGAAAATTACGAGTGTGTGCGAGTACATATGAATGATGTTTGAAAGGAGTGATAAAATGTATAGTGATGAGGGGATAAAGTCAAATGAATATGGCTTGTGGGTAAATGCATGTAAGCCAACTGGATCCTGCATTTTGCGGGTTGAATCAAATGAATGTTCATGGGTATATGTAGGGAACCAGTATGTGGTAAAAGAGAATGATGGAATAATTTAGATGACGGAGTTTAATTCCAATTCTTCATTGATTCCATGAGGTGCCATATTTTTTAAAGAGAAAATCCAAAAAATGTCTTGTTCACAAAGTTTTTTAAAGTGTTTCGCACTTGGGAGGTGGGCTTGGATGTTCTCAATGATCCAGACTTCGAGTCCTTTAGTTGATTGCCCGTGGTAGTCTTTGAAGTGTCTGGGGACACTGTAATCGGTTTTGCCTGCTTTTTTGGCCCAACGGTGCTCTCCAAAACAGGCTCTTAAAGGTCTTATGGTGCATCCCACATAGAGTAGGGGACACGGGCATTGTAGGATGTTAACCACTTATTCAGTGGAACAACAGTAGAAATTTGAGATGGAATTTGCCATGAAGGGTTTTTGTCTGTGTTGTATGAATGGGCAAGTTAAACATTTAATCTTACGTCACTGAAAAATTCGAGATAGACTCAAGAACTGGGGAATGGTGTTACCTGGTTTCTTTTACTTTTCTCTCAATTTGCTGGGGGCTATGTGACTTTTTAGATTCCCTGTTCTGCGGTCGGTGACTAAGGGTCTAGCCGAGATGACTGACTGGAGGATAGAGTCTTGTAAGTCAATGTGCCAATGCTTTCAGATAATGTATTCCATGAGGCGATATATTGGATGATATTGTGTTATGAAGCGGAGAGGGGCTGGATTATTATCCGGTTGTGTGGTCTTTGCCTTTTTGCTACTACTCCTCAACTGTGTGGGGAAGGCTTCTTCAACAAGGTTATTACTGTACCCTTTTTGGAGAAATGTATGTTTCAAGACTTCTCTTTGTTGTGTTTAATCCGAATCCAGTGTGCAGTTTCTTTGTAGTCTCTGAAATTGGCTCTTTGGGATATTGGTTTTTCACCTTGGGTGGTGGTTGCTGGCGAAATGTACATACAAATTGCCTGCAGTGCTTTTGAAGTGTTTTTTGGATGTGATGGTGGACTCAGTATGACTTTATTCCAGATCCAAAAATATAAGGGAATCTCTATCTGTAACATGGGTGAAAGGTAGGCCAAAGTGGTGTTTGTTGCAATAGTGGACAAAACAAGTTATGAGAGTGACAGGACCATTCCAGATGATGACAATCGCACCACCAATCAGCCAAATTCCCGATAAGCCGACTTTCACAATCCATAGACTGCACCTTTGGATGATGGTGGAAGTCACCTTCCACATTAGCTCCACCCAAGTCCTCTGCAAATCATGTTCATCCACATCTTCCCCCCTTCCTATTGGTATGATAAAGGGACGGAGCCCTAAAACATGCAACCGCGCCCCCTCTACATGCCCATGTCATCCTCGTGGAGACCCGAATCTAGCCGGCCATCCCCGAACAGCTAATAGGTCAGGAACGCGGATACACTGCAGGGTAGTTTCACTTCAAATAGTGAGTCTTTACTTTTTATTTATATTAATTTTTACTCATTTTCATATGTTTTTATTATTATTGGTTTTTCACCCCCAGTATGTTGGCGCCCTCTGCCTCTATTTGCAATCACATGGTACAGGGCTACTCTGACTGGCCATGGTACCATGTGATTACTGTAACCAATCACATGAATGAATGAATGAATGAATGCCACCCTTCTTTTTACAGTGACTGTGATCAGTGTGTTTGGTCAGAGCAATCACTTGGTACCAGGACCACTCACAGCAGTGATATTGGTGCTATTGGTAATCTGGAGCGCGAGCACGAGCGGCTAATGCAGGAGGGCAGAAGGTACAGCTACCCGCATCAGCGATGCTCCTGTCAGGCTGCTTATATACAGTGGCCTGTCGGGAGGCAGTTAACGAGAATTACATTGTTATGGACAATCAAGCGATTGGTATTTTTCTTATGCTGCAGTAAACAGATATATACATTTATAATTACTGCATTTTTTAGTCATTCTATGTGAATTTCCTAATTATTTTTACCCGTGAATACTAATAAAAGGTCCATTTACTCTGTTATATGAATGCAAGGCTTGCACATTATTCCCTGTTTGAAAATGCAAGTATTAGATCTAGATTCAACATTTTTTTTTAACATAATACTGGTAGTCATTTTTACACTAAAAGTCAAAGCAATTTAACATCTGGCTTGTAATGTATCCACTCGGTGGGTGCAAGACTAATGGCAGAGGAATATGGCGCAAGATCTGTTGCTTATTCATATGCAAATACACCTTACAATGTTACTGCAATTAAGGGTAGGAAGAAATGTTTTTAGATCAAATACAGAAATCCAGCTTCTCATAAAAAAGTTACAGAAAAATAGGTTCAAAGTGGCTAATAGTGGTTGGCAGAAGTGACTATACATTATGTCAGTATTCTGTCTCCCTAATTAAGATAATTACAGAGGTAGTTACATTAAGGGGAAAGTAAAAACGGTATAGCAACTTTACAAAATTACTTCAGGTCACTGCCTGGAACTTCCAGCAGCTAGCAGATTTGAATGATTTAAGAGCCTTATCAGAAATTCCCACTAGTGGAGGAGCTATTGTAGTCAGACAAAATATATTCAAATGTATCCTTTAGAATGGCTTAAGCATATCCACGTTTGTTATAACTTGTTTACATTATTGTTATTTTATGCAGGGCTGGCTGTACTGCATGAACCAACTGCATCGGACCCATAAGGGTTAGGGCAGTATTAGGACATAATCGTTTTTTTGGCAAAAAAAGGGCTAAATTTGCTATTTTGTCTGCTTTATAAACAGGGCTATGTTTTTGTACTGTGCAGACCAGCAGACAAGAGAAAGAAAAGATAGTTTAATGTAATTCACACCAGGAGATGCCATTTTCTCTTTATCTTTACTGTGGATATTGGTTGAAGTGGATATCATTCACCACTACAGGTAATAATTTCTTTTTTTTCCCCCTTCCCCCACCAAAGCAAACCATTTTAGTGATAACCTTTATATGGTAATGAGATGTTATAACTGCAAATATATGTTTAATTAATATTTTCTATGACATGCATGTATTCTTCTTCTTTTGTCAGATGTACAGTATTTCACCCCTCACATTTTTGTAGAAAAAAATGTATATCTTTTCATGTGACAACACTGAAGAAATTACACTTTGCTACAATGTAAAGTAGTGAGTATACAGCTTGTATAACAGTGTAATTTTGCTGTCCCCTCAAAATAACTCAACACACAGCCATTAATGTCTAAACCACTGGCAACCCCTAAGTGGAAATGTCCAAATTGGGCCCAATTAGCCATTTTTCCTCCCCAGTGTCATGTGACTCATTGGTGTTACAAGGTCTCAGGTGTGAATGGGGAGCAGGTGTGTTAAATTTGGTGTTATCGCTCTCACTCTCTCATACGTGTCCCTGGAAGTTCAACATGGCACCTCGTGGCAAATAACTCTCTGAGGATCTGAAAAAAAATAATTGTTGTTCTACATAAAGTTGGCCTAGGCTATAAGAAGATTGCCAAGACCCTGAAACTGAGCTACATCATGGTGGCCAAGACCATACAGCGGTATAACTGGACAGGTTCCACTCAGAACATGCCTCCCCATGGTCAACCAAAGAAGTTGAGTGCACGTGCTCAACGTCAGATCCAAAGGTTGTCTTTGGGAAATAGAAGTATGAATGCTGCCAGCATTGCTGCAGAGGTTGAAGGGGTGGGGGTTCAGCCTGTCCGTGCTCATACCATACGCCACACACTGCATCAAACTGGTCTGCATGGCTGTCATCCCAGAAGGAAGCCTCTTCGAAAGATGATGCACAAGAAAGCCAACAAATAGTTGGCTGAAGACAAGCAGACTAAGACATGGATTGCTAGAACCATGTCCTGTGGTCTGATGAGACCAAGATAAACTTATTTGGTTCAGATGGTGTCAAGCGTGTGTAGCTGCACAAGGTGAGTCTAGTCAGAGCTTTATATGATATTCAGTTCACATGGTCCTGAAGAACCGGGAGGGCTCCTGAGAAATGCATAGACCAGTTTACTATGCAACTGTTGATCAACTAAATTCAACCTCTGTATTAGCTCTACATTTTAACTGTGCTGTGTATGGTGTCTTTTTAACCACTTCCATACCGCGCCATAATAAAATGACGGCGGCAGGAAGTCTTTCTCGATCCGGGCGGACGATCAGGGATGAGGCTCGTCTCTCGGACATAGCCCGTCCCTGATCTAGGTAAACAGCCAATGAAATTGGCTGTTTACCACGTGATCGGCTGTGTCAATCACAGCCGATCACATGAGCGGCTCCAGCGGGGGCTGCTCGTTCTCTCTTCAATGTCCGTCCCCGGGGGCACACAGCATGGCGATCGGGGACGAGGCTCGTCCCTCGGACAGAGCCCATCCCCGATGTAGGTAAAGAGCCAATGAAATTGGCTTTTTACCACGTGACCGGCTGTGTCCAATCACAGCCGGTCACAAATGTCAACAGAACACGGTAACTAGCTGTCACCGTGTTCTCCTCCTCACACACTGATCCTGTGTGAGGAGGAGATTATGGTAACAGCTAGTTACCAATTACAGTGCACCCCAAAACACACTGATTACCCCCCCCAATAAAGAGGACCTGTCACTAGCCCATCAAAGTACCTGTCACTAGCCCATCAAAGTACCTGTCACCAGCCCATCAGAGTACCCGAGTACCTGTCACCAGCCCATCAGGTACTCTGATGACAGGTACTCGGGTACTCTGATGGGCTGGTGACAGGTACTCGGGTACTCTGATGGGCTGGTGACAGGTATTCGGGTACGCTGATGACAGGTACTTGGGTACTCTGATGGGCTGGTGACAGGTACTCGGGTACTCTGATGGGCTGGTGACAGGTATTCGGTACTCTGATGACAGGTACTCGGGTACTTTGAGTACCTGTCATCGGAGTACCCCAGTACCTGTTATCAGAGTACCTGAGTACCTGTCATCAGAGTACCCGAGTACCTGTCATCAGAGTACCCGAGTACCTGTCTCCAGCCCAGAGTGCCCGAGTACCTATCTGCACCCCATCAGATTACCTGAGTACCTGTCTCTAGCCCATCAGAATACCCAAGTACCTCTCTGAAGCTCATCAGAGTACCCAAGTACCTTTCTGAAGCTGATCAGTATACCTGAGTACCTATCTGCAGCCCATGCCTCCTAGATTATGTGTTGGGGTGTTTGCTTTCCAAAATGGGGTCATTTTGTGGGGGTTTCCATTGTCCTGGTGTTCCAGGGCCTTCCAAGGTGTGATAGGTTGTAATGAAATTATATGTGTAATTTATGCTTCTAGAACACCTGACAGTGCTCCTTGCATGTTGGGCCTCTGTATGTGGCTATGCTGTGACAAAGTCCCACATATGTATGTCATATCGCCATACTCAGGAGGAGTAGCAGAATGTATTTTGGGGTGTCATTTTTGCTATGTACATGCTATGTGTTAGAAATATCTTAGAAATTGACAACTTTGTGTAAAAAAAATGCGTTTTCATTTTCTTTCCACATCTTCCAAAAACTTGTGGAAAAAAATGACACATTCAAAAGACTCATTATGCCTCATAGAATATACGTTGGGATGTTTGCTTTCCAAAATGGGGTCATTTTGTGGGTAATTCCATTGTCCTGGTGCTCCAGGGCCTTCAAAAGTGTGATAGGTCGTTAGGAAATTCTATGTGTAATTTATGCTCCTAGAACATCTGATGGTGCTTCTTGCATGTTGGGCCTCTGTATGTGGCCAGGCTGTGTAAAAGTCTCACACATGTGGTATCGCCATTCGCCATACTCAGGTGGAGTAGCAGAATGTATTTTGGGGTGTAATTGCAAGTATGCATATACTGTGTGTGAGAAATAACTTGTTATTATGACAAATTTGTGTAAAAAAAATATATATATTTCTTAATTTTCCCAAGAATTGTGGGAAAAAATTACAACTTCAAAAAACTCACCATGCCTCTTACTAAATACCCTGGAATGTCTACTTTCCAAAAAGGGGTCATTTGGGGGTATTTGTACTGTCCTGACATTTCAGGGCCTCAAGAAATTAGATAGGCCGTCGGTACATCAGGTGTGATCAATTTTCAATGATTGGCACCATAGCTTGTAGACTCTATAACTTGTACACAGACTAAATAATAACCACTAATTTGAGTTATTTTTACCAAAGATATGTAGAAGTATAAATTTTGGCCCAAATTTATGAAAAAAAATTACTTATTTGCAAAATTTTATAATAGAAACTAAAACAAAATGTGTTTTTTTCAAATGTTTTGCTATTTTTCACTTATATCGCAAAAAATAAAAAAACCCAGTGGTGATTAAATACTACCAAAAGAAAGCTCTATTTGTGTGAAAAAAATGATAAAAAATTTGATTGGGTACAGCGTTGTATGACTGAGTAATTATCATTCAAAGTGTGAGACCGCCGAAAGCTGAAAATTGGTCTGGGCAGGAAGGGGGTGTAACTGCTCTGTATGGAAGTGGATAAATATGTAACTCCAAAAAATGTTGTATATTTTTTTAGACAAATCTAGTGTCAGTTTAGTTCTCGTGGGCATATTTAAACTCCCGTCATTCTCTTGCTTGGTTCTGTCTATATTTCTAGTTGGGAGGACGCCTATGAGAACTTGATCAATCTGTATGAATAGCATTCCAACCCAGATCTATAATTCAGTAATGGGATAATGTTTGCTGAGCTGTGAAGAGTCTTTTGATTCCTCTAAACATCCTCTTTACCTGCTACAGTTCTCTTACTAAATTTATTTACATACAGTATAAACCATCAAATAAGAGAAAGGAGAGGGGCTTCATATTTCCTGAACTACAAAAATGCCTTCTGGTCATAAGAGGGAAACAGGATAAAGAAAAAGTTATCCATGTCAGCACATTTTGAGGCTTGGACCCAACTGACCCTCTCTAAACACTGGCCTGTGATTGTACAATAAAGAGTAGGATGTATTAATATGTAAATATAAATATAAAACCCCACTCACCCGGCGCACAAAAATTAAAACCACCTTATTGGTTAAAAATACTAATCCTTAAAAAGTGTGGTTTGAATCATATAGATAAAAACAATCCATAAGTCAGCAGCTGCTATTAAAACAAAGGAATATATAACAAGGTGCACCTAAATGGCTGGAACAGCTAAAAGACACACTAGCAGCGCTTAATATAGAGCTTCAGTCTCTATAAATCCATAAAGTGAACGTGTGCAATGTCCATCCGTATATTGGAAACCGATGCAGAGTCCAAATATTCCACCACCGTGCAGGTATGATATGAGCAGCCTTCACCACACCACCATGCAAGCCCTATGGTAAAACACTTACCAGAGCCCCCTGAATCTAGGCAAAATGGATATCTCTGATTCCAAAGTTCCAAACCACGACTCCAGGTGGGATGATGTTAGACCCCTCTCCTTACTCATACACCCATGGCATTACGTGTTAACATGTAAGTGGATGGAATGATATCACATAGTGTAATACTGATAAACCACACGTTTATTTCACACAAAGATAAAACTCTACAAAAGTTGCACTCACAAACGTTCAGTATAGTAATAGCATGTAAAGAGGCACACTTGCGTCAGGTCAGCATAGATGATGTAAAAGGGTCCCCGCTCGGTACCTCTACAGACAGACCTGGTTGGTGTCATGCCCGGAGGTCTGTCTGCAGAGGTACCGAGCGGGGACCCTTTTACATCATCTATGCTGACCTGACGCTAGTGTGCCTCTTTACATGCTATTACTATACTGAACGTTTGTGAGTGCAACTTTTGTAGAGTTTTATCTTTGTGTGAAATAAACGTGTAGTTTATCAGTATTACACTATGTGATATCATTCCATCCACTTACATGTTAACACGTAATGCCATGGGTGTATGAGTAAGGAGAGGGGTCCAACATCATCCCACCTGGAGTCGTGGTTTGGAACTTTGGAATCAGAGATATCCATTTTGCCTAGATTCAGGGGGCTCTGGTAAGTGTTTTACCATAGGGCTTGCACGGTGGTGTGGTGAAGGCTGCTCATATCATACCTGCACGGTGGTGGAATATTTGGACTCTGCATTGGTTTCCAATATACGGATGGACATTGCACACGTTCACTTTATGGATTTATAGAGACTGAAGCTCTATATTAAGCGCTGCTAGTGTGTCTTTTAGCTGTTCCAGCCATTTAGGTGCACCTTGTTATATACTGGCCTGTGATTGCCAATAAGATAAACACAGCCTTTTTTAGATGTGTGTACTGTGTAGAGGAAGAAACATATAGGGGTTGATTTACTAAAATTGCAGAGTTCAAAATCTGGTGCAGCTCTGCATAGACACCAATCAGCTTCCAGTTTTGAAGCTTCTGAAGTTAGAAGCTGATTGGCTACTATTCACAGCTGCACCAGATTTTGCACTCTCTAGTTTCACTAGATCAACCCCATAGTGTCCATTTGTTTTTGGATGGAGAAGGGCCATCCTTTTTACTTTGATCTGGCCTTCTCTGTACCGGGACCAGGAGATAAAAATAACTTTTCCTTTGCCAGTGCAGGGAGTGAAAAGAATTATTTAGAACTTTGGGTTATGGGTGACCAAGTGACTCAATTATGTGACAGCGCTGATGTATTGTGATTAGCCCAGTTCTGTCACATGGAGGAAAGAATCCATAGCCCTATATAAGCTCAGTCAGGATGGATTTTAGTAGGAGCAAAAGTGAGGATAAGTGAGTGTGTGCTGCTAGGGATGGGTATAGCTAAGTAAAACCTATATGGTTTAGTATTTTTGGACCAAAAAATGGATTTGGCCTTTTTTTTTGCAGTGCACTACAACGCAGTGCCTTGCATTTTTTTTTTTTTTGAGAGAACTGTGAAACTGCAATGCAAGAAGTGGCTGCAAATAATGTAAAACAAATGAACAATTCAACTGGAAAATTGACACTGCTTTATAATGGTTACAGAAGGTGAACAGAGGGTGAAATATTATAATCTGGTGGAAAATTCATACCATCAACACCTACCGAATATCAAAATATCAATTTGGGGTGGACTGGCCCACCCTGATAGTACCTAGTAAATGTATAAAGCTAATAAATAAAAATAAAAAAATTAATAATTTAAAAAATACTGCAGAAATCTTAACCACCTTCAAACCTGATTAATTAATGTGACCATAAATATAAAACTGAGCAAGTCATTCACAACTGGAGTAACAACTCTCTTTGTTGTGACTAATGCAGTATTTTTTTTTTTTAAAGTATGCATTCTGCTGCTCAGTGAGTCAGCTGCCTTATTGCTGGATTTTCTGCCTTCATAATATAATTTCTGGTTTTGGCACTGAAATCTAATCTACCAGTGCTAAACCGCATTGTGTGGAAACCCACAGTGAATTTCGCAGTTGAATATGGCTAATTCTACATACATGCTGAGGCTTGCACTATAGGGGTGCCTCGGAGACAAAGATGCTTTTATCACCTTATTCAGTAATAATGAGGGGCAGTCATGCTATTTTCCAGCTACTTAGCATGCTAACGTAGAAACATATTATGTTTGGGTTCATTTGAAAAGTCAGCTCCTGTGTGTTTTTCCTCTTGTTTCCACAAAGGCAGCTTACCAGAAATGTAATGTTTTTTAAAGTGGACTTTGCTCTACTCTCATAGAGAAATAAAAAAAAAAAAAGAATATATATATATATATCCTACTGAATTCCAGATTGTCTTTACTTGCACTGAGGAGTGCTTCGCTTTCCTGTTCACATAGTATTGCAGTAGGAGCCATATTGGTCTGACAACTCAGCAGGGAGAGCTTATACATCCTCACTTTTGCCTTTCCCTGCTTTGAATTTTTCAGAAGGCCTAGCCCATGAGAAGCAAAATCTAAACAGAGGGTAGACTCTCCTTATTTTACTACCAGAGAAAATAAACCCAATCACTAAAATCTCATATAAGCTTTAACACATTTATGTAATTTCAGTTGTTTACAATATTTGCAAATTTGCAGTTTTAAAATAATACCTGGTGATCCCACCAGGAAGGTTTTTGTGCAGATGCTTCCTATTATAATGTGACAATGCTCCGTCCCTGTCTCCAAGTTGTTCTCCTGGGTTGTCACTGTGTCACATGCACCCCCAATATAGTCTATAAGTGGCTGTACAAGCGCTTTATGAAGGCATGCTCCACTGTTGTCACCATCAGGAAACTTATCCTGATCAATGCCATGCAGTCATGTAGACCAGAAGTGGCTGCTAAGAATTTTCTTGAGGTTGTATATATTTGTACACTACTATCATTGTAAGCTTCCTGATTGTTCACAGATTGCTTGTAAATTGTCCATTTAATAATAATAAAAAAATACGATTTGAAAAAAAAAAAAATTCTTGAGATCATCAGGGGTAATATGCAGTAAAGAATGAAAAAAGGTAAAAACAAGTGTTTTATTAAAACAATGGCAATTGTTTATGATACACAGATATTTAGCAAACTGGATGCCATTTTAATAAAGTTTACAACAACTAGAACAATGATTTATTTAATTAATTTAATTCCATGGACAGTAGACTTTTTATGTATAAAGCTGTGTAAAATATTATGTATAGAGAGATTTGTTTTCATTGGTAGCAGAAAGCTAAAAAGATCTTAGGATGACACAGAAATGAAACTTTGGTTACAGTGATACTAAACACACATAATTTAATTTATATTCTCCCTTCTCTCTCTGTATGGGGATGATGGCACTGTAATTATTTTAATAAAAAAAAAAAAAGGTCCAAGTACCTTTTTCCTAATTGATATACAACTGTCACATAACACAACATGAACTTCTAGTCCTCTTCTGCCGGTCGCGTGTTCAAAATAAAAAAACAGCCTTTGAAATACAGAGTAAAAATAAATAATTATTATCAATAAACTGTTTTAAATTGTTGATAGAGTTACCCTTTAGGCTCTGTTCACATGTGAGTGTATGGATCGCGGTCAGAACCGCCGCGGTTCCGCCCGCGATCCGGAGATTTATTGCAAATCGCGGGACGCCTAGCGTTGCCTGTTGATTTGCAATAGCCCCCCAAACGCCGAGCGATGTTGCCGCGATTTCCGCCTGCCGAATCGCGGCAACATCGCGCAAACAAAATCGCGGGACGCAATACGCTCCAAAGAAGTACAAGAGCTTCTTTGGAGCGTATTGCGTCCCGCGATTTTGTTTGCGCGATGTTGCCGCGATTCGGCAGGCGGAAATCGCGGCAACATCGCTCGGGGTTTGGGGGGCTATTGCAAATCAACGGGCAACGCTAGGCATCCCGCGATTTGCAATAATCTCCGGATCGCGGGCGGAACCGTGGCGGTTCTGCCCGCGATCCAAACGCTGACATGTGAATGCAGCCTTAGGCTTCTTTGTTTGCTTCTTAGTCTGTGATAGAGTAACGCTTTAAGGCTCCCTGTTTCCCAGCCTCTCTGTTCTGCTAGAGCTTATGTCCTTGATAAATGTAACTAGATAATAACCATGGCATACTACTGGATGAATGCAACTAGCTTTTGATAAAGGTGCAGATTCCGACATGAAAAGCTAAAACAATGGCTGGTGTGTTTTAGAAGATTTACGCATGACTTATGAATATGCTAAAATGTATACTACTTGAATAAACGTATATTATTTTTACTGGTGAAAAGGCCATTATATACCTGCCCACTTGCTTTCACATATAGGTTTGTACACAATGAATAAAGCTCTGAATAGATTTGGAATACTACGGTGTGTCTAATCTTATTCCAGAGTACTCATAGTAAGCACAAGGGATAGACCGATATATTTTTTCCAGGGCCAATAATGATACCGAAATTTTGGTCACAACATATCAGTATTGGCTGATATGGGCCGATATTCTGCACATTCAATCACACATCCAATGCAGAGTGACCAGTACCCCCATCAATGCAGAGTGGCCGGTTCCCCCATCAATGCAGAGTGACTAATGCCCCCATCAATGCAGAGTGACCAGTGCTCCCATCAATGCAGAGTGACCAGTGCCCCCAACAATGAAGTGTGACCAGTGCCCCCATCAATGCAGAGTGACCAGTGCCCCCATCCAATGCAGAGTGACCAGTGCCCCATCAATGCAGAGTGACCAGTGCCCCCATCAATGCAGAGTGACCAGTGCCCCCAACAATGCAGAGTGACCAGTGCCCCTATCAATGTAGAGTTACCAGTGCCCCCATCCAATGCAGAGTGACCAGTGCCGCCATCAATGCAGAGTAACCAGTGCCCCCATCCAATGCAGAGTGACCAGTGCCCCATCAATGCAGAGTGACCAGTGCCCCCAACAATGCAGAGTGACCAGTGCCCCTATCAATGTAGAGTTACCAGTGCCCCCATCCAATGCAGAGTGACCAGTGCCGCCATCAATGCAGAGTAACCAGTGCCCCCATCCAATGCAGAGTGACCAGTGCCCCCATCAATGAAGAGTGTTCAGTGCCCCCAGCAATGCAGAGTGACCAGTGCCCCATCAATGCAGAGTGACCAGTGCCCCCATCCAATGCAGAGTGACCAGTGCCCCCAACAATGCAGAGTGACCAGAGTCCCCAACAATGCAGAGTGACCAGTGCCCCCAACAATGCAGAATGACCAGTGCCCCCATCCTGCTGGACCGGCTCCTATAAAAGACGTCACCAATGTGCTGTCTATTATAGGTAGAAGCTGGTCCAGTAGGCGGGACTTTGTATGAGAGCACCCGTGCCGGGTAAGCAGAAGAACCCTGCTCTTTCTGTAATCAGGCGGCGCTCTAATCACCATCCCCTTCAGAGGCAGCCCTACCCTAAGAAAATATCGGTCATATCGGCCAAGTTTGTGGCCGATACCGATACTTTCAAAAAAGTGAATATTGGCCGCCGACAATCGGTCGATCCCTAGTAAGCACCCCGGGTTGGATGACAGAGTAAGGTGATCCTGACTGAAATTAACCCTTACAATTGTCACACAAATATATATATTTGAAATTAAATCTTTAAGATTTTTTGGCAATAGCATGGTGTGGGTGTCACGCCCCTCCAGCCTGTGTCTTAGAATAAGTTGGAGGTGAATCCACCATCAATCAAGATGTAATATCCAACAGCTGGTTAGTGGGCATGGAGGAGGAGGGAGGGAGTGGGCTGTCATTTACCACTGTGTATACGCCCACATGTGTGACTCTATAGTTACGTGGGCCGCTCATATGTGATAGGGAGAAAATGTTCAGCATAGAAACTTACTGAAAACTGAGCATGTGCAGAGCTGCCAAGACTGCTCTGCAAAATCCCCAACTACATTGGGGACTTGGACAGAAGGGGGAGATAGAGAACAGCAGGGTTTAGGGTTTTAAACCAGGTTTAATGCAGAATACAGAAAACAAATCTCATAGTGAGTATGAACAGCATGTAATACACCATTTATTGATAGTTTTTTAATGTGGGTACAGTGACACTTTAAGTGGGGTAATTCTGAATAACAGCATGGACATCAAAACCTTTAAAGCGTGCTTTGTCATTTATTTATATAGTGCAAGTCAGAGATAGCAGACATAGGTATTGATTTACTAAAGCAAAATAGACTGTGCACTTTGCAAGTGCATTTGTTCTACTGCTTAGTAAAGCTTTAGGAAGCTCAGCTGAATTCCATCATCCAATCATGTGCAAGCAAAAATATTGCTTTTCTATTTTCCTTACATGTGATTGGGGGTTCTTTGTAAAGTTATGCTTTACCTCATTTACTAAGCTCTGGAGCAACTGCACTTGCAGAGTGCAACTGTACTTGTAGAGTGTATAGTCTATTTACCCTTAGTAAATCAAGTCCATTGTGAAAGCAATATTAAACCCAAAACCAAAAATGTAATATATAAACAGACTGTGCACTTGCAAGTGTCTTTTTCTCTTAGTAAATGTAAAGGTCGTGAAGTCCCACTTCGTAAACAATAGTGAATCAAGTGAAAGGAAAATAAAAAAGGCATTTTTGCTTGTGCGTGATTGGACGATGGACGTTAGCAGAGCTTTACTACATTTACTAAGTTCTGGGGATAGAGGGTGTAACTGCACTTGCAAAGTGCACAGTCTTTTTGTCTTTAGTAAATCAAAGGGGGGGTCAATAGTTCAGAATATTTCCTATAATAATGGCCCCGAAATTCTGTCAGACCCTGGCGCTTTTGATAGGTGGAGATTTTTCATGGCCACCTTAAACTCTCACCTCTGTAAATTCATCCTCCATTAGCTCTGCATGAGTTTGCGCCAAATTAAGAAAGTGGGAGATCCCAAAAATGTTTTCCACTTAGGTCATGGGTAATAGATCAGGAGGAGCATAGAGCTTAGATGAAAAATTAAAACATTTTCATAAAATCAACTGCTGATTTTACGTTGGTTGGCCATATCACAAACGTAATTTCAGCAATGCCAAATTGTACGGTCGCGGAGTGAGCTTCCCCGCCAACAACGTATTAGATTGATCACTCATAGTGTAGTAGCGATGTCTGGACCAACGTAGGTATTTTTCCGCTTTCGTAGTTAAGTTAGAATTCAATGCCACTCATGCCGCATCAATTTTGTCCCTCAGATCCAATTGGGGATTAGACCTCTGCTCTTGCATGATTTACCGTAATTCCTCCTCCTGAAATTAGATCGTATGTTCATGACTATGCTTTGCTCTGAATGCCATTTGTATCAACTTACCATGAATGGTGGCTTAATGGGCCACCCAATTGGTACTCGGTGAAGTGTCGGAGGACAGATTTTCTGTGAAATATTGGCATATAGCTGTCTCCACTTCCTTATATATGATAGGGTCATTGAGCAGAGAGACATTGAGGTGACATGAGGTGGGTTTCAGTTTAAACCATAAATCAGATAAAAAGATCTGGATAGGGGAGTAGTCTGACCAGAGGGCAGAAATGATTTTGGCTGATAAAATGAAAGAAAGTAACGGGGATAAAGTAAACAGATGATCTATTGGCAAATAGGTTTTGTGTACATAAAAGTAATAGGTAAAATCTCTTGTTGTTGGGTGGCTTTCTCTACAGATATCTATGAGTTGATAGCAATGCAACAACCGAGTCAATTTGCGACTTTGCTTTGGAATGTGTTTTAGAGTTGTCTTAAGTGGATTCAATTTATCTAAGGTTTGGTGGAGGGGGATGTTGCTGTTTCCTCCTAATATAACATGACCCTCTATGCGAGGCATCAAAGTCTTTCACATAGTGTGAAAAAAGGGGAACCTGGCCTACATTTTGAGCGTAATAAGAGATCAGTGTCACTGCATGATTGTTTATTTTCCCCCCACCATGATGTAGCGGTCCTCTTTATCTTTTATAACTACAGAATCTGTTAAGCTATGCATATTGCCACCCACACTTTTTATCTGGGCCATTAGACAAGTAAAAAGTAAGGTATTTCATATTTTAGTATTTAGGAGCAGAGGTGTGGGATAAATGGGTTTTTCTGAAGTAGTAAAATGTCTGTGCCTAATTGTTGGTAATTAGAGTTGAGCGGACACCTGGATGTCCGTGTTCGGCGGGTTCGGCCGAACTTAAAAAAAAAGTCCGGGTCCGTGTCCCGGACTTTTGCCGAACTTTTCCGGACACCGAACCCCATAGAAGTCAATGGGGACCCGAACTTTCAGGCACTAAAATGGCTCTAAAACACCAATGGAAAGGGCTAGAGTGCTGCAAATGGCAGCAAAACGTAGTTAAGAGCATGGCAAGTGCTCTGAAAACAAATGTGGATAGGGAAATAACTTAAAACAACAAAAAAAAAAACCCAGAAAAATAAAACAATGTTCTTCATCTCTGAAGGACGAGGCCCATATGGAGTAGGAGGGAGGTTGAGGTGGTGGTGGATGTGGCGGTGTCATAGGCGTGCGCACAGGGTGTGCCGGTTGTACCTGGGCACACCCTAATCACCTAGGGCACATAGCATTATCGCTCTGTTTGCCAGTGAGGAGATGGGAAAGATCTCCCTCGGACCTGCTCTGCTCTATTTCACTTTGCCAGCAGGGAGAGTAATGTATCGGGGCCATGTACATCTAGGCAAACCCATGCATGTGTATTTAAACTTTGGGGTGCACACCCTAATGCAATAGGCTGCGCACACCTATGGGCGGTGTAGGTGGAAGCGGCGGTGGAGGAGGACCAGGGCCGGATTAAGAGCATCATGGGCTTGGTGCTGAGGATTTTGAAGGGCCTTAAGGGCCGTGCCTTGGCATGCACCCAGAGGAGGAAGGGTGCAGCCATGCATGCCTAATTCAACATGGGATGCTGTCTCTGAAGCCCATAAACGCATCCATGCATCGGCAACTGTCCCTCCTTGTCCGGCCTTCGTGCTGTGTTGGGAGGTTCTGAGGGAGCTGCCTGGGGAAGCGAGCATAGAAGCCAGACTTCTGTGTTTACAAGTGACAGAAGAGCGGTAACAGTGAATATGGCCAACCCGGGGCCTATATTAAGGTAGGGGCCTGGAGCTGCAGCTCCAATAGCCCCTATGTTAATCTGGCCCTGAGGAGGACGAGGTAGCCAACACTGCTTTTTTTCAGAAATTTTAAATGAGGGTACACCCCAAAAGAGTGAGAAAGAGCAAAAATAGAACAATGGCTGGGTAAGGTCGGTATCCATCGCTATTCTGCACAAGGTACGGGAAAGTCCCGTGGGATCCATGCCTGGTTCATTTTAATGAACGTGAGCTTGTCCACATTGTCTCTGGACAGGCGGCTGCGCTTGTCTGTGATAACGCCCCCAGCCGTGCTAAATACCCGTTCAGATAATACACTGGCTGCAGGGCACGCCAGCACCTCCAAGGCGTAAAGGGCAAGCTCAGGCCATGTGCCCAACTTGGAGACCCAGAAGTTGAAGGGGGCAGACCCCTCATTCAGTACGTCTAGGCATGTGCACACATACTGCTCCACCGTGTTGGTGAAATGCTGCCTCCTGCTAAGACGTTCCATATGAGCTGCTGGTGCTGCTGTTTGTTGTGGCATGCTGACAAAGCTTTTCCACATTTCGGCCATGCTAACCCTGCCTTCTGAGGTGCTGGCGGTGCCCTGGTTGCGTTGGCGACCTCTTCCTCCTCCTCCTCCTCCTCCTCCTCTGCCTTGTGCTTCCACTGTGGCCCCGCTGTCAGGTGGGAATGCCAGCAGCATCGCGTCTACCAGCGTGCGCTTGTACTCGCGCATCTTGCGATCGCGCTCCAGTGAGTGAATTAAGGACGGTACGTTGTCCTTGTAACGGGGATCCAGCAGCGTGGCCACCCAGTAATCCGCACAAGTTAGAATGTGGGCAACTCGGCGGTCGTTGTGGAGACACTGCAGCATGTAATCGCTCATGTGTGCCAGGCTGCCCAGAAGCAACGAAAGGCTGTCCTCTGTGGGAGGTGTATCGTCTGTTTCCTCTGTATCCCCCCAGCCAAGCACCAGTGATGGCCATGAGCTGGCCTGGGTGCCACCCTGCTGTGAACATGGTTCCATCTCCTCCTCCAGCTCCTCCTCCTCATCCTCCTCATCCTCCTCATCCTCCAGAACTGTGCCCCTGCTGGACAATTGTGTCCCTGGCGTTTGTGTGTGCAGGAACCCACCCTCGGAGCCCCTTGTGAATGACTGCCCTGAAAGCCTTTGAAATGTTACCTCTTCATCCTCCTCCTCCTCCTCATCCTGTGCCACATCCTCTTCCATCATCGCCCGAATTGTTTTTTCAAGGAGGCATAGAAGTGGGATAGTTAAGCTGAAAACGGCGTCATCGGCACTGGCCATGTTGGTGGAGTACTCAAAACAGCGCAACAAGGCACACAGGTCTCGCATGGAGGCCCAGTTATTGGTGGTGAAGTGGTGCTGTTCCGCAGAGCGACTCACGCGTGCATGCTGCAGCTGAAACTCCACTATGGCCAGCTGCTGCTCGCACAGTCTTTCCAGCATGTGCAAGGTGGAGTTCCACCTTGTGGGCACGTCACATATGAGGCGGTGAGCGGGAAGGCCGAAGTTACGCTGCAGCGCTGACAGGCGAGCAGCAGCAGGGTGAGAACGACGAAAGTGCGCACAGGCGGCCCACACTTTCTGCAGCAGCTCTGACATATCGGGGTAGTTTTTAAGGAACCTCTGCACCACCAAATTCAGCACATGAGCCAGGCAAGGGATGTGCGTCAAACCGGCTAGGCCCAGAGCTTCTATGAGATTTCGCCCGTTATCGCACACCACCAGGCCGGGCTTTATGCTCGCTGGCAGCAACCACTCATTTGTCTGCTGTTCCATGCTCCTGCGCGGTGTGTGGTTTTTCCCCCAAACAGGCAAGTTTTAAAACTGCCTGCTGTCGTTTACCCCTGGCCGTGCTGAAGTTGGTGGTGAAGGTGTTACGCTGTCCGGATGAGGAGGCGGTAGAGGATGAGGAAGCGGAGTAGGAGGAGTTAGGAACAGGAGGCAAACTGAAGCGCCCTGCAATCCTCGGTGGTGGAAGGACATGCGCCAAATTGCTATCCGCCTCAGGCCCATCCACCACTGCATTTACCCAGTGTGCCGTTAGGGAGATATAACGCCCCTGACCGTGCTTACTGGTCCACGTATCGGTAGTTAGGTGGACCTTGCCACAGATGGCGTTGCGCAGTGCACACCTGATTTTTTTCCCCCACTTGGTTGTGCAGGGAAGGGATGGCTTGCCTGGAAAAGTAGTGGCGGCTGGGCACGACGTACTGTGGGACAGCCACCGACATAAGGTTTTTAAAACTGTGCGTCTCCACCAGACGGAATGACAACATTTCAAAGGCCAAGAATTTTGAAATGCTGGCATTCAGGGCCAGGGATCGCGGGTGGGTAGGGGGGTACTTCCTCTTCCTCTCAAGTGTTTGGCAGATGGAAAGCTGAACGCTTCCACGGGACATTGTGGAGATGGTTGGTGACCCAGGTGGTGGTGTTGCTGACAGATCGTCTGTTTTCGGGTTGGCAGGTGCCGGTATCACTACAGATGTGGCTGGAGCGGCCGAGACTGCAGCAGAAGAGGAAGCAGGATGAGCCAGAGACATTTCTTGGTTTTGAAGGTGTCTACTCCACTGCAGCTGGTGCTTTGCACTTAGATGCCTGATCATGCAGGTTGTGCTCAGGTTGAGAAGGTTTATGCCTCGCTTCAGGCTCTGATTGCACAGGGTGCAAACCACTCGTGTCCTGTCATCAGCACATTTTCTAAAGAACTTCCACGCTAGAGAACTCCTTTGAGCTGGCTTTGGTGCGCTCGTTCCCTTGCTGCGTTGGGCAGTAGCAGGCGTAGTGTCTAGGGCACGGCCTCTCCGCTTCTGCACCCTGCTCCCTCTTCTGCTGTGCTGGTGACTCTGTGCAACCACCGCCTCTTCCTCCAAACTACTCAGGTCACCTGCATGACCTTCATTCCATGTGGGGTCGAGGACCTCATCATCCTCCACATCATCTTCCACCCAGTCTTCACCCCTGCCCTCCTTGTCGGTCTCCACAATTCTGAACGCCGCAGCAGTTGGCACCTGTGTTTCGTCATCATCGGAGACGTGCTGCGATGGTCCTTGCATGTACTCATCTTGAGAAATAAGTGGTTGGGCATCGCTGCACTCAATCTCTTCCACTTCTGGGGCAGGGCTAGGTGGATGGCCCTGGGAAACCCTGCTGACAGAGTCCTCAAAAAGAACAAGAGACTGCTGTATGGCTTGGGGCTCAGACTGCTTGCCTGATTTGCAAGGGGGTGAGGTGAAAGACGGTTGGACATCGGCTGCAGGTGCCAACTCTGACCTTTCTGCAGTAGACTGGGTGGGAGACAATGTGAAGGAACTGGAGGCACTGTCAGCAGCAAACCAATCTACTATCGCCTCTACGTGTTCTGGCATCATCACTTCTAGAGGCGTATGATGCCCTACCAAATACTGATGCAGGTTCTGTCGCCTACTAACACTTGAGGAAGGTGTTTCATTTGTGCGTGTAGCTGGCACAGATCGACCACGTCCTCTCCTTGCACCAGGAGCTCTACCAGCAGCACCACGACCCAGGCCACGGCCCCTATTTGACGGTCTCCTCATATTTCTGTAATTTAAGATCTTGCCCTAGAAAGGTGTTTATTGAATAGCGGAACAAAACAACAACAGTATCGCACGGGTGTATCTCACAGTCAAATATGCAAACTATGCCGCAATTTAATGTTTTTTACCCCAAAAGGGTGTATATTGAATAGCGGAATAGGAAAAAGGATAAAAAACGGTGTATCTCACACGTACAATCACAGACTAGGCCCCGATTAAAATTGTTTGTACCCTAAAGGGAGGATGAGGAAGAGGAGTAGGAGAAGTTGGGAACAGGAGGCAAACTGAAGCGCCCTGCAATCCTTGGCGGTGGAAGGAGATGCGCCAAACAAATTTAAAAGGTGTATCTCACATGTACCGATACAGACTATCCCACAATTAAATTTTTTACACTCAAACAGGGTGTATATTGAATAGCGGAATAGGACAAATTTTACAAAACGGTGTATCTCACACATACAAACACAAACTAGGCCCCGATTACAATTTTTTGTACCCTAAAGGCAGGATGAGGAAGAGGAGTAGGAGGAGTTGGGAACAGGAGGCAAACGGAAGCGCCCTGCAATCCTCGGCGGAAGAAGGAGATGCGCCAAACAAATTTAAAAAGGTGTATCTGACATGTACCGATACAGACTGTCCCGCAATTTAATTTTTTACACTCAAACAGGGTGTATATTGAATAGCGGAATAGGACAAATTTTACAAAACGGTGTATCTCACACGTACAAACACAAACTAGGCCCCGATCGTAATTTTTTTTACCCTAAAGGCAGGATGAGGAGTAGGAGGAGTTCGGAACAGGCAGGAGGCAGACTGAAGCACCCTCAAATCCTCGGCAGTATGAGATGCGCCCAAAAAATTGGAAAGGTGTATCTCACACGTACCGACACAGACTATCCCGCAATTTAATTGTTTATACCCAAAGGTTTTGATTAAATAGCGGAATAGAAAATATTATCAAAAAAAGTGTATGTATCTCACACGTACAGAACCAGACTAGGCCCCAATTACTATTTTTTGTACCCCCAAAGGCAGGATGAGGAGTAGGAGGAGTACGGAACAGGCAGCACCCTCAAATCTTCAGAAGTATGAGATGAACCCCAAAAATTGGAAAGGTGTATCTCACAGGTACCAACACAGACTATCCCGCAATTTAATTGTTTATACCCAAAGGTTTTTATTGAATAGCGGAATAGAAAATATTATCAAAAAAAGTGTATGTATCTCACACGTACAGAACCAGACTAGGCCCCAATTACTATTTTTTGTACCCCCAAAGGCAGGATGAGGAGTAGGAGGAGTACGGAACAGGCAGCACCCTCAAATCTTCAGAAGTATGAGATGAACCCCAGAAATTGGAAAGGTGTATCTCACACGTACCAACACAGACTATCCCGCAATTTAATTGTTTATACCCAAAGGTTTTGATTGAATAGCGGAATAGAAAATATTATCAAAAAAGTGTATGTATCTCACACGTACAGAACCAGACTAGGCCCCAATTACTATTTTTTGTACCCCCAAAGGCAGGATGAGGAGTAGGAGGAGTACGGAACAGGCAGCACCCTCAAATCTTCAGAAGTATGAGATGAACCCCAAAAATTCGAAAGGTGTATCTCACAGGTACCAACACAGACTATCCCGCAATTTAATTGTTTATACCCAAAGGTTTTGATTGAATAGCGGAATAGAAAATATTATCAAAAAAAGTGTATGTATCTCACACGTACAGAACCAGACTAGGCCCCAATTACTATTTTTTGTACCCCCAAAGGCAGGATGAGGAGTAGGAGGAGTACGGAACAGGCAGCACCCTCAAATCTTCAGAAGTATGAGATGCACCCCAAAAATTGGAAAGGTGTATCTCACAGGTACCAACACAGACTATCCCGCAATTTAATTGTTTATACCCAAAGGTTTTTATTGAATAGAGGAATAGAAAATATTATCAATAAAAGTGTATGTATCTCACACGTACAGAACCAGACTAGGCCCCAATTACTATTTTTTGTACCCCCAAAGGCAGGATGAGGAGTAGGAGGAGTTCGGAACAGGCAGCACCCTCAAATCCTCAGAAGTATGAGATGCACCCCAAAAATTGGAAAAGTGTATCTCACAGGTACCAACACAGACTATCCGGCAATTTAATTGTTTATACCCAAAGGTTTTTATTGAATAGCGGAATAGAAAATATTATCAAAAAAAGTGTATGTATCTCACATGTACAGAACCAGACTAGGCCCCAATTACTATTTTTTGTACCCCCAAAGGCAGGATGAGGAGTAGGAGGAGTTCGGAACAGGCAGCACCCTTAAATCCTCTGAAGTATGAGATGCACCCCAAAAATTGGAAAGGTGTATCTCACACGTACCAACACAGACTATACCGCAATTTAATTGTTTATACCCAAAGGTTTTTATTGAATAGCGGAATAGAAAATATTATCAAAAAAAGTGTATGTATCTCACATGTACAGAACCAGACTAGGCCCCAATTACTATTTTTTGTACCCCCAAAGGCAGGATGAGGAGTAGGAGGAGTTCGGAACAGGCAGCACCCTCAAATCCTCAGAAGTATGAGATGCACCCCAAAAATTGGAAAGGTGTATCTCACAGGTACCAACACAGACTATCCCTCAATTTAATTATTTATACCCAAAGGTTTTTATTGAATAGCGGAATAAAAAATATTATCAAAAAAAGTGTATGTATCTCACACGTACAGAACCAGACCAGGCTCCAATTACTATTTTTTGTACCCCCAAAGGCAGGATGAGGAGTAGGAGGAGTTCGGAACAGGCAGCACCCTCAAATCCTCAGAAGTATGAGATGCACCCCAAAAATTGGAAAGGTGTATCTCACACGTAGCAACACAGACTATCCCGCAATTTAATTGTTTATACCCAAAGGTTTTTATTGAATAGCGGAATAGAAAATATGATATAAAATTGGTGTGATTTATTAATAGCACATGTGAACAGCAGTGTCTTATATCATTCAGCTCTGCTGCAGGCTATGGAGGGAAAAAAAATTCCCCTTTTTAAGTTTGTAATTTTTAACTAGATTAGTACAGACTATGCCACAATTTAATTTTTTTAACCCAAGGCTGTATATTGAATAGTGGAATAGAAAAAAGTGTATGATTTTTGAAACCACTCAATAATAGCACATGTGAACACACACAGCAGTGTATTATCACAGTCAGCACAGCAGCACTGAAGGAAAAACGCTGCACACAGTGACTGATAGAAAAAGACTTTTCTCCCTCTCCTCAGTGGGCAAAAAAGATTGTTTTCACTGCACCCCACACACAGCAGAATCGATGTGGACCAGCTCTGCTGCAGGCTATGGAGGGGAAAAAAATTCCCCTTTTTAAGTTTGTAATTTTTAACTAGATTAGTACAGACTATGCCACAATTTATTTTTTTTAACCCAAGGGTGTATATTGAATAGTGGAATAGAAAAAAGTGTATAACCTTTGAAATCTCTCAATAATAGCACATGTGAACACTGAACACAGCAGTGTATGATCACAGTCAGCACAGCACAGCACTGAAGGAAAAACGCTGCACACAGTGACTGATAGAAAAAGACTTTTCTCCCTCCTCCTCAGTGGGCAAAAAAGATTGTGTTCACTGCACCCCACACACAGCAAAATCGATGTAGACCACTGACACCTGCCTATCTCCAGCCTCTCCCTAAAAGGATTGATAAGATCGGTCACTGCAAACCCCCCCCACACAGCAATATCGATTGTAGAACACTGACCCTAAAAATTAGCAGCCTCGCCCTAAAATGCCCTACAACTCGCACTGCCTAACACACTCCAACCTGTCCCTCAATTCTATCCGGACACAAATGATTTTTGCCTGTCTGTCCCTAATCAGCAGCCAGCACGTATGATGTGTGCTCTGTCCCTGAACTACACAGCAGAATGACGCAGCGGCGCTGGCTCGAACTTATAAAGACTTGGTCACATGCTTCAGATGGCCAATCACAGCTACTAATACATTTGTAGGCATGGCTGGGATGGCTTAAGGCACACCAGTTAAACGCTTGTTGATTGGCTGTTGAAAGCCCGCCATGAAAAGCGCGCCAATGCATACAAAACCCGGAAATAAAATGACCGAACACGGATTTTTACCCAAATATACAGTAAAGTTTTCGGGTCCGTGTTCGGGTAACAAAAATCCAATTATTCGGTACGAACACGAATAATACAGTCCGTGTTCGCTCAACCCTATTGGTAATATTGAAAGGCCGTAGTCTGCTTATTAAGAGGGTTGAGCCCTTGTACATTATGAGTTTGTACCTTAACATTTGTGTGGGATGTGTTCAACATAGTGGTTTGGCAGACTGCACTCACCTGTTATGGGATCCTGAATCCCCATTCCAAGAACTGTCACTCGGCCAGACTACCTTCAATATCATGATATTGGGTACACCCAATATCTTTTCCATTACATAAAATCACAGAGAATTTGGGGTGATCAGGGAAACAGGCTAAACATAGGGGTCAGCACAGTTATTGGTTGCATTGAGAAAATAGGCTAAACAAATGCCGTCCCTTATAAATATAGAAAATACTCAAGGAGTATTTACAGGAGTATTTACAGATCTTCCCCATTGTGTTTCACTTGAAATTTTTCTCTCAGCCATACAATGCACTGTTAGTCTACTTGGGCCTGTTTGTCACCTTTATCCACTAAGAAATCAATCAGTGTAATCCAGACTGACCAAATATTAAAGATTTTTTTAGGCATTGGTCTATTTAGTGGCTCAAATTTAATTATGTTTCTTTCTTTTAGGATCACCTGAGTGTCATGGAATGAATAGTAAGTGGTTGTAAATACTACATACTGAAATGCTACTGTATAGGAAAATTATGTCTATAATTATAATTAGCTATTTTTTTCTTTAAAGAATGCAACATAGATGTTAGTATCTGGATACTGGAAAAATTAAAGCAATATTTTTAGGGTGCTAAAAGCAACAGCCTTCTTTCCCCTGTAGATTGTAGATCAGTCACCCATGTTTTCTCTAAGATTAAATCAGACCACCACATCAACACCTAGTACTGCCATTCATTTTACTTTACTGCTTTGAAGTTTGTAGAGCCATTGTTATATCCACAAGGGACCGATTTGGAATCCTACAAGAAGACTTGGTATTTTGTATTAAGCTTCAGGTGTTTATTTTGTGGTTTGGGCAAGAGGGGGAAGGTGTTCTGTAGTAGGAGAAGAGTTCTTCAGGTGTAAAAGCACACAAAAACACTCATAACGCATGTTTACTGGTGATCCCACTATTTTACACATACTGCACATTGTTTAACTTTCAGGCCCCAGAGACCAATAAACTCTCTCAGTGTTGGGTGTGCAGCATGATTTAGTATCTCACATGTGTCAAATAGGCAGCCCATTGATTACTCGATTTTCTTTCCTTCCACCATGGGCAGAAAGGAAAGAAATCACTTGACTCCCCCATCAACACATTCACTGATGATAGGGGAATGCCTCTCGAAGCGCTCTTGTATTCTGCCAGCGGGGGGTGTGGGAAGCCTTCCCAGCTGGCAGAATACAATGATTACTATTGGCAGCTACTGCCACTGGCAGTAGTCACATGAAGAAAAATCCAACAGGCTGTTGTGCCCAAGTTGATCTATAGATCGACTTGGGTACAATCAGCCTGCCCATATATGGATCAAAATCCAGCCGGTCCCTGCTGAACCAGTAAAATTCCGATCCATGTATGGTTGGCTTTAGACACATGATCTCAAGTAAAAAATATGTATACTGTATATACAATTACAATTTCTTGGCAACTAGCAACTATTTTGAATGTTTTTTTTGCTCCAAAAGTGCTTTTAAACCAATGTAAGGAGTCTAAGCAACATATCCAATATATATGTGTATCTTGCTGCTTCCAGATCACAGTGCTATATGGGAAGCATGGTTCAGTATTTCATTTTGGAAATCAATTATGCACATGTACAAGAAGATATATAGAAATACGTGTACTTTGTTGTTGTTTTGGGCCAACTGCTTCAGTGTTCAGTATCAATTCAAACCATCTATATCCAGCTTCAGTATCAATGCTTTATCACCAACATAAAAGCTTAATCCACATGCAGATCTTTCAAGTCACTTTAAATAACAGTTTTTTTGTATGTTGTGTGCAGGGATTGCATGTTTTATATTTCTTACCCAAATATTTAATTTTATTAAAAATAAATAGCTATAATTAAAACTAAAGGCCACTGTAAAGTCCTTAAGCTCCCTCCTCGTCGTGTTCATCTTTACCTGGTTTTCTCAGGGTTTCTTAGGTTCAGCATTTTCTCTTGATTGGATGACGTAACTCTTGTGTATGTGCATGGCAGTTCATTTATCCTGGCACCCAAGGCTTGATGAGTTTTTACATTAAAGTGTTACTAAACCCACAACGGTAAAATCAGTCTGTATATGCAGTAAAGCATGCTTGATGTACTCACTGTGAACCTAAGGGTTTAATTCTCTGCATTGTGTACAGAGGCCATTTGATCCTGTCTTCTCTGTCCCTCCCCTTCTTCCACAGTCCCCAAACTATCCCCTGAAAGAACAGAGGCTTGGGGCAAGATGCAAATGCTCAGTTTGGTGTATATTACAAAATAGTTTTTTTTTTTCTGGGGAGAATGCATGTAAACAGTACAGGGCCAATCAGCACTGTTCGGACAGAGAGTCATCAGTCCTGCAGCCTCATGGGACAATCACGGGAGAATGAAAACTCCTTCTACAAGCCTAAACCAGACACTGATAGAAGTCACAAGACTGCTCTAACTGCTGATGAGAAAAGGTATTTAGCAGTTTATATTTACTAAAACAATTGCATTTCCATGTTCTGTGTACCATGGGAGACCAGATATAGTGAATGCAGGTTCCTGGGTTTAGTAACACTTTAATTCTGAACTTGTCTCTTCTGCAAAAAAAAGCCTTCATACAAGCAATTTTTAATATACTAATATTTTACTATAAAGCTCAACACTTTACAGACATAAAATTGAACGCAGCGCTATTTTAATTAACGTATCATTAAATATATTTTGTGAATGCAAGAACTGTATGTACCTGAACTTAACAAGGTATCAGCATCCTGTGAAGCAGAGCTCCTAAGAGAGGAAGAAGGAGCACAAGGAGCCAATTGTGCTGCAGTACTCATGTGCTAATGAGAAACATGCTGATAGGGGGAAAGAGCAGAGTGACCGAGGGATAAACTAATCTATGTTCTGCTTCTCCTTTTACTGTCCATTCACAGGAGGGACAAGACCTGTAAGTGGTTTTTAACAGCAGCAGTAAAAAAATATGGTCTTCTCTCCTACCAGATGTTTGGCAGAGCTGTGTAAATCTGAACTGGATTGACTAAATTACAAATCATTTGGCAGGTTAAAAAGCTCCCATATAGATGTATTTCATCTGTGTACTTAGGTGTTTGCCCAAAGTTCAGCTTTATTATTTGTGTATTTATTTTAGCTGCGTGACAATTTGGAAAAAGACAAATAGGCTGTTCATTTTGCAAGGGGATTTTCCCCAGAGGTTAATAATTGTGGTAAAATTTAACTTTGGAAAGAACACCCAAACATATACAAGCACAACTAAAAACAGCATTTTTGCTTGTACATTATTGAATATTGGACGTCAGCAGAGCTTCGCGCTCCTTTATCTATTTGCCCTTAGTAAGGCAACCCCACTGAAACACGTGGCAAAACCACTTAAAAGAATGTCACTGTCGCTTTCAAGTAGAAAGTTATCCGTTTAAATTTTAGAATCTAAATGTCTTCCTCTAAAAAAAAAAAAAAAAGAATATTTTGCGGAGGGTGTGCAAGCATGCCTCACTCTGCTCTGTAAAATAGTTTTCTGCAGTGGTCATGCTACAAAATTCTGAAGTCAATCATCCATACATTACACAGAAAAGTAATCCATTAATATAAAAAAAATATCTTCATTGTTGTACTTGATGATTTCAAATTTCTTAACAGATTCAGACAGTTAAAGCAGAACTATAGGCAAAACTTTTTTTTTTTTTTCATTTTGGATAGACTAAGTAGGGGTATAACCCCTGTCTCATTTTTTTTTCGCCATCTGTGTCCCATTGGGGAGGTTTCTCTTTACTTCCTGTTCCATAGCTAAACAGGAAGTGGGAGGAAATCCCTGCAAATTAAGGTAATTATTTGGGGACCTCAAGGTCACTAGAACTAGCGTCCCCATTGAAAGATTTCCCCTCAATTACTTTTCTGGGGACAACCCTAAATGTGGGATTTACTTTACTTTCCCTTTCTATGATAATGGTAAACAGGACAAATAGAGAGGGTGGATCTTCCTACCAGGGGCACAGACAACAATAAAAACTGACAGGTGTTCTAATCTCTTTCACCTCTGTCCAAAACAAAAAAAAAAGATAATTTTTCATCTTTTTCAACATTTTATTTCCAAAATTGTCTATATAAAATGGTAAAGGACACAACACATAAATGGGGGGGATTTACTAAAACTGGAGCACTCAGAATCTGGTGCAGCTGTACATGGTAGCCAATCAGCTTCTAACTTCAGCTTATTCTATTAGGCTTTGAAAATAAAGCCTGGAAGTTGATTGGTTTCTATGCAGAGCCGTCCCAGATATTGCACAATCCAGATTTAGTAAATCTCCCCCCCCCCCCCATACTATTTTTGTCTTCAGTTGACAATGAGAGGTCAAGTTTGGCAACAATTTTTTTTTTATGTCCATAATTTACCCCAATAAGGGCTCATGCCAATTTCTCCTCCGAATGCCTTTTACTCCTTGAGGGAAAACATTAGCTTAAAAAATGCTCCTACAGCCACGTATTGCAAACACACGCCAAGCGTTTGAGCATTTATGGATTCTATTAGCCAGAATAATAATTTATTCTAGCAAGTGGAATGAATGAATGGCTAACATCTAATGTTTAGATGCGTTAAGATGCAATTCAACGCATTTAGAGGCTTCAAGCATTTTTTATGCCCAAAAGATCCTTTCCTGAAGTGTTGGTGATAATTTTTTTTAGCCTGTAAATGCTCCTTTCCTGATATGCCTGGAAATGCCTCAGTGTTCATTGACACTTAGAGCCGGTTCACACTGCCACGACTTGTCAGGTGAATTGGTCATCTGACAAGTAGCGTTCCATTCTGTGCAATGGAACCATTCTAATCAGAGCGACTCAAGTCGCCCCGACTTAGAAAAAGATTACTGCACTACTTGGGGGCGACTTCGGAGTGGCTTGCATTGACTTCAATTAGAGAAGTCGTTTGCAAGCCGCGATTAAGTCATGCTGCACGGGGCGGCTTCAAAGTCGGACTTTGAGTCGCCCCAGTGTGAACTGTCTCTTAGACAATAAAGATGTGAAATACAGACACAAAAAAACATGTCAAACGCCTGTAAAAGTGTTTTTTTTTTAATCCTTGTGTGCATGATCCCTTAAGAGTCAAAAGTATTGTTATGATCACATTTTTTTTCAAGTTAAAGGTATTCTATGGTCACAACTTTAAAAAAATCAGCATGGTAATGGCAATACAGACAATTGTTATTTTTGACAATCCAATATATGTTTACTTGAAAAAAATCACTTTCATGTTGTGAGTGCTGCCTGTCTGCTGGCCATCTCTTCCTACAACTTACTGGATTCCCTGCATGCTTTGCCGCTTCTCCTCTGTGGGGAGCGTCAAAAAATTGGTTTACAAACTAAGATCATTTAGAGTAATAGGAGTAGCCTAAAAATAATTGAAATACAACGAGGAAATTGCTATATGATTTTATATTTTGACCATAAATATTCTTTAACTTATGTTATTCTACACTGAACAAAATTATAAACACAACACTTTTGTTTTGCCCCCATTTTTCATGAGCTGAACTCAAAGATCCAAGACTTTTTCTATGTACACAAAAGGCCTATTTCTCTCAAATATTGTTCAAAAATATGTTCTAAACCTGTCAGAAACGATTCCAGGGAAGCTCATCTGCATGCTCATTGCCCTCATCAGGGTCTCGACCTGACTGCAATTTGTCATCGTAACCGACTTGAATGGGCAAATGCTCACATTCGATGGCGTCTGGCACTTTGGAGAGGTGTTCTCTTCACAGATGAATACCGGTTTTCACTGTACAGTGCAGATAGCAGACAGCGTGTATGGTGTCGGGTGGGTGAGAGGTTTGCTGATGTCAATGTTGTGGATCGAGTGGCCCATGGTGGAGGTGGGGTTATGGTATGGGCAGGTATATGTTATTGATAACTAACACAGGTGCATTTTATTTATGGAATTTTGAATGCACAGAGATACCGTAACGAGATCCTGAGGCTCATTGTTGTGCCATTCATCCTCGACCATCACCTCATGTTGCAGCATGATAATGCCAGGCCCCATGTTACAAGGATCCTGGTTCCTTGAAGCTGAAAATATCCCAGTTCTTGCATGGCCAGCATACTCACTGGACATGTCACCCATTGAGCATGTTTGGGATGCTCTGGGTCGACGTATACGACAGCGTGTTCCAGGTCCTGCCAATATCCAGCAACTTTGCACACCCATTGAAGAGGAGTGGACCAACATTCCACAGGCCACAATCAACAACCTAATCAACTCTATGCAAAGGAGATGTGTTGTACTGCATGAGGCAAAATGTGGTCATACCAGATACTAACTGAACTGGTTTTTAGACCCCCCCCCCCCAATACAGTAAAACTGCACATTTAAGACCCGGTTCACACAGGTGCGACCCGACTTGCGGGGGCGACCTGTGAAGTCGCGGTGCGCAGCTCGCACCGTGACCTCGAAGCAGCCGGCACGGACTTCATATCATTGAAGTCAATGCAGGTCGCTCCCGGTCGCCCCAAAGAAGCTCAGTGCCCTTTTTCTAAGTCGGAGTGACTTGTGTCGCTCCTATTAGAACGGGTCCTGTGCTACTCTATGGCAGGCGACTTGTCAGGCGACCAGGTCGTCTGACAAGTCGCCCCAGTGTGAACGGTGTCTTAGAGTGGCCTTTATTGTGGCCAGCCTAAGGCACACCTGTGCAATAATCATGCTGTCTAATCAACATCTTGATATGCCACACCTGTGAGGTGGATTGATTATCTCGGCAAAGGAGAAGTGCTCACTAACACAGAATTAGACAGATTTGTGAACAATATTTAAGAGAAATAGGCCTTTTGTGTACATAGAAAAAGTCTTTGAGTTCAGCTCATGAAAAATGGGGGCAAAAACAAAAGTGTTGTGTTTATAATTTTGTTCAGTATATTATTCAAACTATCATAATGGTTGACAGTGTTAAAGCTGAAATCCAGGCAAAACAAACCTCTAAATACCAAAAACTTATATTCATACTTAAAGTAGAAGTTCAACCAAAACCTATTTAACGCTGAACCTACTCTTAGCCACATTCCAACCTTACTCTATCTAACTGTCAGGGCCTGAACTTGAACATATTCTATGTCTGGCGAGGACTCTTCTCGCCGAGCTACCTGAGATGCTGGAAAGTGCCCTGTCTGATCCATTGGATAAACCCACCTTGTGTCTTAACTTCTGCTGAACCTTGAACTCTTTTCTCCTCCCATGAACTTCCTGATTTAAGCTAAGTTTTTGCACTTCCTGTTTGCCAGATTACTGTGGTGTCTTCCGCCAGAATCTTGTCTTTGTCTTCCCTGCTGCCAACCATATTGTGCTACCACTCGTTATCAACCCTTGGCTTGTTTCTGGACTATGCTTCTGCCTGATCTCAACCTGCAACTACTTGTTACTGACCTTTGGCTTGTTTTACTGACTATGCTTCTGTTTTCTTCTCCGCTTCTGGAACCCAGCTTGCTCACCACCTGGTGCGATGATCTTGAGGACCGTGACCTAGTACTAACACACAGCAAAATCCATCTCCACCATCAGGAGCTCTAGTAAACACCGGTTAGTACTTAGACTCGGCACCTCAGGTGAGCTTGTGTCATCCGCCAGGGTGACGGCCTATGTACCTATCTTGTTGGTCAGTGGTAGTCCCGTACTACTATAACAACTGGTCTTTGAGCCTGACCCTTAACAGTGATACTAACACTGTAAAGATAAAAACGCTATACTAACTTTTTCTGAAGCTGATCTGGTCCAGTCTCCAGAGACAGCTGCTGTGTACAGAGATAAAGTTGAAAATAGATGTGAAATGCCTGGGAAGTAATGTAATCCATAGAGTTATTATGGGGGTTTCATTGTTGGCTGCCTCACCTGTACACTCTCACACACTGAAACCCAGCGCTGACAACTCAGCGTGGGACCGGACTGGAGCAGGTGCAGATTAGGTAAGTATAGTGATCTTTTCTTTACAGGGCTAGATAGATTAGGTTCAGGATGTGGCTGAGAGTAAGATTTTGGCTGAACTTCCACTTTAAAGTGTAACTCCACTTTTGTTGAGAAAAAAACATTTCCCTCTGGGTGATCTCAACAATCTTTGGTGCAGATTCCTACCTTTTGTTATTCTGAAGAAATCATTGTTTGTTCCTCTGTGCCTCTGTGCTGAGTGGGTCTAATGGGAGTGGTTTCATAATTATCTATCAGCTGTGGCAGCTGCAGAGCTCTAATGAGGAAAGCTGCTTCCTATTGGAAGTATCTCACCAAAAATGACATTTTTGTTGCAGGGGATGCCAGAAATGTGACTTGTATCTTAGGCAGACTTCTGGGAAAATCTATGAGCCAATCACACAAGCAGGAAATTATGTTTCTGGGGTGTGGTCAGTACACATTCTGTGTACAGAACAGCTCCAGGTAGCCATATTGCATTGCTTTTTCAGAAAATTGCAACAGCTGCATATTGAAAAGGAAATATAATTTTTAATGAAATTCAATTACAATATGATTTGTGTTGCAATGTTATACGCTATATTTTTTTCCTTTATTTGCTATTTTTTTTTCCCCCACGAAAGGGGAGTTACCCTTTAAATGTTTGTATCCTTTGTGTATTTCTTCCAAATCTGTGCAGTAGTCCAACATAAAACAAATCCTGTACTTTGCCTCTGTGCAGGAGCTTTCTCTCCTTGTGCAGGTTGACTGATCTTGTCTACACCCCCTCCTGTAGTTTTCTGCAGGCAGCCTGTAGTAGGTGAGGCCTGCTGGGTCCCTCCAACAGCTCTGCTCTCTGCACAGGGCATGTGCAGCACAATGATGATGTCACTACTATTTTCACTACATAATATATGGGTTTGTCAAGGAATTTGGTGCACAAAAAGTTGATTTATAACCTTTGTGACTATTAATGAAAACATTTAAAGGAAAATTTTTGTACACTGAGTTTTTGAGCAAGTTTTTGCAAATAAGTTAGTTGTTTTTAGGAAGGTTTGCTTCAACCATAGCATATGTAGAGGTGGAAGGGGTAAGGTGTTTAGAAAAATTGGCCCTATAACTGTTATTTTTCCAAACGACAAACCACTTGAAGCTTTACCTCTCTCTCACTGCCCTCCTCCCTTCCTCATAGACCATCACTACTTTATGTTTATAGGCAAGCTGATCTTGAAGGATTGAGCAGTTCTTCCTGAGGGTATTTGAATCGTTCCTGCAATTATAACCGCCCTGTTAAGTCTATGGCGATCCTTAGAAATGGTAAAATCTGGCATTACCATGTACAATGCATTGTTTCATTAACTGTCAAGCATGCTCCCACTCAGTGTCAGTGTGAAGAAAAGTGGTGCAATAGCAGAAAAGTAAAGGAAGGGGGAGGTGAAATGCAGCCCCAGGTTTCCAGATCAGATGGAAAAACTACTAATGTAAAATATGAGGCTTTATAAAAAAAAAAAAATTAGTTTTACTGAAACTGAATTTTTATTTTTACATACAAAACATGGGACAAATAGGGAACCCTTTCAGAGAAAGAAAAAAATGACACATTTAAGGAAATCAATTATGTTGATGAAAAATGTCATGTATTTAAGCTGCATCTGTCACTGAAGACTTACTCAAAGGTGAAGTTACACTCTACAGACTCAAACTTGGAAAGTTTAGGACAATAAATAAATTATAGTGAACACGTACAATGGACTTATGATTACTTTTATTCTTTTGACAGTTGTATTGAGTAAATCAATCTAGTATCTTTTAGTATGGATTTTTCTTGAATTTCAATAAATACTTAACTGATTGCCTGCCATGCGCCATGGCAGTATACAAACACGAGAAAGACATGAGAAGTGTTTGGAAGGTAAGCGGTTAATGCTCTTTGTCTAGATGTTAGCGGCAGCGTAAAATAACTGTTAGCGGCAACGTGTAAAAATAGATGATCTCATCCTTGTAATCAGTTGCATGGTGCACAAGGGCAGCAGTCTCCGTGCCTCATCTGTGAACTAATCTTTCATTTCATAGCCGATCTTTCCATATCAAACAACACAAATGACTTAATTTGCATGACAGGATTTGTAACGGGGCAAATCTAGTGTCAAAGTCGATTAAAGATTACATCGGAGAACTATTATAATCAGGACTCTAATGAGCCTAAAGAGTACATGTAAAGTCTCCCCTCTTTGCCATTCCAGTCATGTATAAAAGGAAATGCGTTTCTTTTCATCGATGAGCCAGTCTTTTTGGTTTGCACAGTACGCCCTATGTTGAGCTAGAGTCATGTCAGGCTGGTTTCAGAGGGAGAGTACGGGAAATAATAAAGCAAACATCACTTCACAAATGACATTGCTTGGTATAAGCCAACATTTGAAGCCCTTAATTCTTCTAATCTGCAAAACAGTCAATGCTAATGGGTTTTTGCCTTTGTGAAAGGCAATGCATAGGAATAAAAACTTTAATGAGCTGCCTGGGCTGTATGCTTACAGATACCTGTCAAATGTCTGTCATTTTAGCTATCGTTGAAGCATTATAAAGAAAGCAAGAAGGAAGGAACGACAGTATTTGTACAAGCATTTTCATGCTAAAATGGAACAATTTTCTTTCTGTCATAATTTCACTGTTACCAGAAAGTCAGAAAGCTTAACCCATTCACCAGAAGGTACTGTGCGGGGCACAACTCGCACTTGGGTACTGTTAAAAAAAAAAAAATCAGCAAGGTCACCAAATGCTTTAGAATAAAAGTAGAATCTCACATTTCTGCCAAACGTAATATAGTAAGGTAAGTAAGCCAACTATTCTTAATAGTCCTAATTACCTATCTTGTCCTCTTGTGGGTGGACAGGCTTTTCAAGTGTTCTTTATGTCTAATGGGTTATTTTTGCTTGTTGGTGTTTTTGGAATTGTGATTCAGTGAAAACATTCAACAGTAAACACTTGAGCCTTAACACATCAAGCGAACGTTGGGTACTTCCAATTGGGCAATAAGGATTCTTCAAAAGCTTGTATGGCAATTAAGAATGTAATAGGTCATGAATTCTATTTATGATGTTTATTGTTTTAGTGTCCTCCAACAATTGTGAAAAAGGCGTCATTGTACTTGAACGGGCAAGTATTCAAAGAGTTTCCCCTCACAACCTCAAATGAGCTTCTTTCATATATGTTTGTTTTATTATTTTATATCCTTCATAACACAAGAAACTTCTAACTCCCCATAGCAATTCAATGAACCCAGCAGTTAAGTGGATCATCCGTTATTAACATTTAAGCTTGGGATGGTTCACGGGTCCTGAAAAGAGGTTTGATCCTATCCGAATCCACCCCTGAAGCTTATTCAGTGTCATGATCCTGCTTTAATAAACACATGCTTATATACTTTTTAACTTTTTTTTTTATTGTAAACTTTAAGTTTTTATATCTATGGTTTAGACTCATAATTTCAAAGCATTGAAATAATAAAAAAGAATATACAAAATTCAACATGTGCTCTAGTTATTTAGAGACCACGGTCCCTTGAATTGTGCCTATTTTACGGTGTGTGAATAATTCAATTAACACCCCGGTTCCAATTGTTCTTGAAAAGCTGTAACACAAATTAAAATGCTATTGGCCAAGGTATTGAATACAGTAGTGCTTTATTCAGGAGGACAAAGGAGACTGTATAAACAGGTACAATTTCCATACATAAATAAAGAGAGCTTTTTTTTTTTAATGCTGTCCTTAGGTAGCCATCTCATCGAGCAATGCTTATGTGACCTGTTACTATACCTCTGATCCCTTGCACCCCAGAGGCTGTCACAAGTCTCCTTCCTTCCCAGGAGTTTTACACACAATACAGAAAAGACCCTGGCTGTGAGGTTCAGCAGCTATTAACCCCTACCAGCTGTTCCTGCAGGGCGCCTTCTGTGGCTGAATGTCTTTTCTCTGTGGAGGCCCTCATTTCCACTAATCTAACTATTGTTGGTGAGGAATGCTGACAGCAGAAAAGAATTTTTTCTTGTGTTCACGCAAGTGTGTGTATCCATGTGTAAGTGAAGGAAGAGTGAAGGCTAATTTCTATAGTTGGCATGAATGGAAGGATTGGGGAAAAACTAGTTAAAATGTGTTTACTTGATTAAAAGGCTCTGTCAATTTCAATTATTTCAGCTGTATTTTTAGCGGAAAAGACTAGGTGCTTTCTCTCCAGACTCTGCACTGTACTTGGCTAGATGGCTATCGTTCCTGGAAGCCTGCAAGAGAAAGGAAAGAAATGAACAATGACTAAGACATTCAGCTTTGCTGACCTATGAGATAAACTGAAAGTCTGGCAAAAAAAAAAAGCTTCAGCTAAGTGGCCAGGCGCACACCATCGTCTAAGTTTATTCTTTATTACACAACAGTTTTCATTGGATGTGACATGATCTAGGAAAGGCAGATAGAAGCAAAAGCATTGAGTTATCCGGCTTATTAGATAAGGCAACCCAAGGAGCACCAATCATGTGCAGTAAATCATTAACCAAAAAGATTTGGTGAAATCAGTAAAAGACAATTTTTTTTATTTTTTTTTGAGCTACTAGACATTGCATGTTTTCTTTGTCAATATGTTTTATTAATTGCTATAAGCCATTGCACTTTGCATCATTTTCTTTGCTTTATTAATGTTACATAAATCAAAAATTTGAATCTGTCAGTTAGACAGTCTTAAGGTGCATTGCTCCACCTCTGCTGGCCATATAACAACGGGGGCCCATGGTGTGCAAGAGATGGACAAGTGTGTGGAGGCTGTTGTGGGTCAGTCAGCATTAGGCATGCTCACAGCATGCACACAAATGGAGGGGGGGGGGGGTGGGCTTGTTGTGGGCGTAACAGTAAGTAGATAGATGAAAAGTGTAAGATTACTGATCATATAAACTTTTGTATAAAACACACATATGGCTATGTGATGTAAATCATGCCAAATTAGCCATATGATGTAAATCATGCCATATCAGCCATATGATGGCAATCAGGCCATATCAGTTAATGTTTTCTTTTCTTTTTGTTTTTTTTTGTACAGCTGTCTTTTAGCTTAGTCTGCACATTTTTCTTCACTCAGGTAAAACAGCAAAACAGCTAAAAAAAAAAAATCTAGAAATTAACTGTAAATGATATTGAAGATTCTGGTTTAATTGTGTGAAAAACAATAATAAAAAAACAATAACAATAGATAATACAGGATTATGAATGTTTGATAAAAGGTCACATGAGCAGATCATATTTTTTTATCAATTCCCCATTGTTCTCCATAGCAGGGAGAAAGGGAAGGCTACAGTACATGGGCAGCAGAACAAACATAAAAGTTCCTATGCTGTTCCTAATATTTGCTGGTGAGTAAAACACGGTGACCAGCCCCCCATTAGATCTGGACTATCACAATCTTCCAATCTGGAATCAAGCTTGGGCCAGCTCTTACAATCAATTTACCTTCAGATTGATAAATGATCAATTAGATACTGGACAATCAAAATTCTATCCAAAGTTCACTAATCACAAAAGATAAGTGAACCTATTTTTAATTGTCAGACTTGTACATTAAATCAGTTTGGTAAAATCTTGTATATTTTAGACAAACTGAGATCCTCTGATAACTATTCTTTTTCTCCACATAAAACTACATATGAAACATAACAATTAGGATTTTGTGAACTATGACATTCTACATGAACCCAGTGAATGGGTTTTAGGTCACCTTAAAAAAAAAGGGCAGTAGAGTGATTTTGTGTATTTTTTTCTTAATAATAGATAAATCTAAAAATAATAATAATTAAAAAAAAACATATGTATCTTTTATTTTTCCCCAGTTAAAAATTAAATATTGACCATTAATAATTTTTTCTGTATGTCTGCCAGTAGTTGGACCTTAAGCTCCATTTACTATGTTTTCCAGTTCCCTCCTAACACCTGTTAAAAAAATGGTTATTTACAGAGCTTAGAGCACAAGCCAAAATGTACACGCAGAAGTGTATTAAAGCGGTGACTCAACCCCATATCTACCCTCTCTAGCAAAGTTTCCACTGGAAACCATAGTGTCTGAAAGGAAAAAACTACTGCCATGCTGTCTTTTTAGCTAACATTTAGTGCTCAGGGATGCCCTTTCAACTATTAAACATTTTAAACATATGTTAAACATAAATGTAAAAATGTAACAACTTCAAAAAAAAAAAAAAATCAATTAAAACAGTCCCAATACTATTATGGTTTAGCTTTAACTATTTTTTTTTTTTTTAATTTAAAAGGACTCTTGTCATTAGCGTATGATTTTACTTTCTTCTATTCTGGACAATCAGTTACCCAAGAACCAATTGGAAAGGGTTTTCTGATCTATAGCAAATTTTAAAATGATTTTTCATCCCTGCTTCCCATGCCTTCAGTCTATCCCAGTTGACTTAAAGGGCTAAGATGCATTAGAATTTGTTCACCTTTTGTCACTACCCCCTTGAAAATTACCATAAGAGCAACAGTGATTTACATATAATGAGGCGCCTATAAAATATTCCCAGAAAAATGTTTTTGTATGTTGGGTTAAAAAAAATTGTTGCAAGGGTCAAATTGCTTGCAACTGATCAACTAAAAACCCTTTCATATGGGTACGTTAACAAGACTAAGTGGCCTATTGTCTTTTTTAAAATACTGACCTTTTATTTATTCTTCAAGAATATTTATTAATATATTCCATAAAAAATCCTAAACATTGGACATAAATGCCCAATTTTCAGTGCTGCTGTTTTAAAGTGGATTCCCCATAAATATACAACAGTTGGTCCATTAAAAGTCAAATTACAAATAATTCATGTAGAAATATATTTTCTGGGCAATTAGACGGTATGGTACTAGGGCAAATGTTCAGTATAATAATGCTCTACTTTGCATCTGTCTCTGTGTCTAGACTGCTGCAATTACTGCTCATTGCCACAACTGAGAGAAGAAAAAAGAAAACAGTCAATATGGAGAGGAAAGGGGGGAAAGAAATGCAAAACAAATGCTCTGATTTAATTATGGAAATAACACTAAAACTAAAATATTTATTACACCTCTATTTGTATTTAGCATTAAATACACAAAGGTGTTAAATAAAATCTAATTTGTTTGCAAACAAAAATGGTGTCTGGTTGGGAAAACATTTGGGTCTGTAACCAAGCACACAATCATATGTGTATAGAATAGAGCAAAAAATAAAAAAATATTTTATTCAAGAAAATATTTATACTTTTCCAAGTGGTATCCTCTCTAGTAATCCCATAAAAAATACTATCCCTGCCAAATATAATATAACCCCCTTTACCACTAAAAAAGTCTGATAAGCATCAATAAACAACTAAGTTAAATACATCATTTAGTTTTAGAGCGCATTCGGACTTATATATGGTGGTTGCTCATGTTAATATTTGAGTTCATTGTGAATACCACCCCTGTGTACTATGCAGCATTGGCCCATGCAAATACATGACAGCACATGACAATGCACATGACATGTGTTGTGGTTGGATGCATTGCTAAAGAACGTCATGTGCGTTTTTGTTGTATTGGCATCCCATTAAAAGTTAAGGTCTGTCTCAACGCAACATACACTAATGCGCAATATGTGCATTGACGCTCCTCATTGGACTGGCACAGTATGAAACTGGTCTAAAAGTGTGATTAAAGCACTTTAAAGTAGAACATTTCTCTATTTTGGATAGAAAAGGAAGGGTTAGAACATTGGTCAGGTTGTGTCCTCATAAGGGCGATTTCTTCTAATTTCCTTTCTGAGGGGCATGAAAGGAAGTGAATGGAAATCTCCCAAACACAGAGGGGGTTACCATCTTTGACAGCTGTTCCTGAAAAAAGTGTCTCTGGAGAAGATGTCTCCTTTGAAGATTTACCCATTTTTCCTGCTCTGGTTACAACAATAAAATGTTAGACTTCTCCTCATCTTCTGTCCCTGTGGCAACTGTCACCATGACAAACCATAAAGGAACATACAGTTATTAGGAAATGTAAAAAAGATAACACCGCCCCAGACGAGCACATCCTCCACACAGTCCCAAGGAATAAAGTGGGGTGCCCACTCACAATCGTGTCTGTGCTTGATACACTTTCTTGGACATTTCACTGAAGGAACACATCCTCAGTATCTCTAGGACAGAAAGTGAAGTACAACATTTTAAAGCTGTCACCAAAACATAGAACCTAATGCCCCGTACACACGTGCAGATTGTCGGCCGAAAAGATTCGGCCGACGACCGATCGGCCGATTGTAGGCTTGTTAGTATCATGCTTCCGACAGCCGACAGCGCACTTTCGGCCGAACAGAATCTGTCGTGCAAGCATTCAAATTTTTGTATGCCGACACCTGAACGGCCGATTGTTCGCCAGTCAGTACAGATTTCGGCTGACAGACAGCAGATTTGCAAGACTGGGCATGCTCAGAAAAGAAAAAACACAGGGAAAGTTAACCATCACATGACATCACTTCTGCAGTCGGCTGTTGTTGGCCGACAAAATTAGTGTGCAGTCTTTTGCACTTTTCAACAGACACGACAGCCCTCGGACAAAAGACGGCCGATCGTTCGGCCGACGATCGGTACGTGTGTACGAGGCATTAGGCTAAATGGGGATGAATGAGAGAACTTGATTGATTCCCCCAATGCACTTTAAACTGGATGGAGACATCTCCCCTGCCAAATATTCTATTCTGACAGTCAACATCCACAGCTTTTAGAATACCCAAACAGTGGCTGCAGCTGATTGGCTGCATTTACTGTTTGGCCTAAAAGTTTCCACTTGGCTGCTTCGATTTTCAGATCAATGGATGTTGGATGAAGCAGTGCCAAACGGTTCATCTATGGTCAAATTTTAGATGGTTCACCATGAACCATCTTAAATTGACTCTTTGTATGGCCAGCTAAAGGGAAAATCTAAAACCCGCTAATGACTGCTGTCAAAGGAGAGATTTCTCTTACCCTAAAGGGTTACTTCATCTTTACCAAATATGCTAAGCAGATAAGAGGCATCTGTGGATAAAAACAAACTGTGCAGCTCTGACTAAAATAGAATAAAGGTCTTAATATAGGTGTAGTAGGCCATTTATGTACCTCTTGAAGCCTGACTGGAAAACACCTAGAACATTAATGAATGTATGGATGGTGCACTAATTCAAAATGATATAAACATATAAATATATGCAAATTAAGTGTGGCTCATGCATAAATAAATAATCAAACAATCCAAAGTGAAATTCCTTCAAATCTGTGATCATCTGATGCGAACTCAAGGTGCAGGAAAAACCAAACGAATTCAAATAAAATGTAGCTCGTGCATAAATAAATAATCAAACAGTCCAAAGTGAAATTCTTTCAAATCTGTGATCATCTGATATGAAATCAAGGTGCAGGAAAAACCAAATGAAATCATTTGCGATATCCCTCCACCTAATGAGTTTCCTGCTTACCCAGCAGACAATAGGTAAGTGCAGTAAATAAAATCCAAGAAACACTCTTCATGTGATCACCATCAGCAACTGTGCGATTCACCACTGGTGCAAAAACAATAATAGCCTCTTACCAGAAATAAATAATAAGTGGGCTTAAAACCACTAATGTGGAAATGGTGCTGCTCCCTTCTCAGGGGTGGACTGACCATTCGGGGTTTAGGGCACTGCCCGAGGGCCCAGGTCAGTAGGGGGCCCATGAGAGGCTACACACTACAGAAAGAAGCCAGGAACTTCCATGCAGGCTATGCTGTGGTAGATATTTAAATGCCCACTCTATGTGGCTGAGCTGAAATTTGTAAGAGGGGCTTTGTGTGGCTTGAGTGTGGACACAGAGGGCCCCATGATCTCTGATTGCCCGGGGGCCCCATGAGTTGTCAGTCCACCCCTGTCCCTTCTCCTTCAGATTGGGCATAGTGGCTTTCCAAAATAGATTCTCACATAAGTCGGTAGAGACATGAAAATAAATAATGGCTAATAGTGCATTACCCTTAATCAGTTTTTATTAATACAGTAGTGTACTTACATGAAATAGATGTATTCAGGCTTGAAAGTTACAACTAGCAGAGAGGAACTCCTAGGGGTGCTCGCGTCCGGCTGCAGCACGGATCGCGAGTGACGTTGTGACAGCACACCTCCTTGCTGACGTGTTTCCTCCAATAGGACTTTAACAGAGATAGAACATTGCTGAGTGAGGCCTAGTCGTTATTGTTCACCTCCAACATCACAGGAATGAGCTCTAATGCACTGAGCTCAGACCTACTGCATCGGAGGAGAGAAAGTGCCTGTGAGGGGGTCTGAATAGGAGAAAGAGCTCACTCCTTTGATGTTGAGGGTAAGTGGTAACCACTAGGCCTCAAATAGCAACATCCTAGAAATGTCCTGGAAGCAATCCAGTTAGGCTTCAGGAAGTATGTAAATGGCCTACACCTATAGCAGGGGCATTTTTCAGCTTTAGTCAGAGCTGCAAAGTTTTTTATTTTTATTATTATTTACACACACCCCTTACCTGCATAGGCATTTTTGGACAAAGATGAACTAACCCTTTAAGGAGGTCTCCTTTTTATTCCTGTGTGGCCATTTGAATGGTAAGTGATCATAAATCTCCCCAGCAAAGGCACAAGCAGCAATAAAAACCTAACAGCAGTTCTAACGCCTCCCCACTTTAACCAGATAAAAAAAAGTTTCTTTTGGAGTTCTACTTCAGATTAATAATAAAAAGTATTATAATATAAAATTGTACAATTTTTTAATGATTCATATAATTAATGCTTGCAGTAACTTGGTGATCTTTCCATCATATCCATGATTTCCTCAGAATCAGGCAGTAGTTGAGCAGGATACAATAAACAGCAGCAAACAGGATCTTATAATGTCTGTATAAGCCGTGTTGGAAGTTTTTAGGCAAGTATTCCCTTTTTTCCTCCCAAAAGCACTTTCTAACTGTAACTTCAAGGCTTAAAACACACATATATGAGTTCTTAAACACACCTCACCTGATCATTTCAGTTTGTTTTTTTGTGAAACAATCGACAAAAAAGACCACTTTACATAATCTTTTGACAACAAAGTAAGTAAAAGTCCTAGGTCTAAATTTGACTTTTCTGTCAAAATCCCAGTTGTTCTGCATGCTGATAGCGCTGATATTAGTTTATTATTTTTGTTTCTCCATGCTGTGTCTGTTTTTTAAACTTCATTTCTGTACAGTCTTAAACCAAAGATCAGAAACCCGTTTCCATCAGCACTCCTCTACTACTAATAATTGTAATAAACATTTATACAGTATAATTTGGCTGGTAGAAAATAAGAAACCATTATACACAACCTATTATTTTTACTGAAGGTCGCCTAGCAGTGTATTCTTTAAATATGCTAGTGACCATATATTCCTGTACAAGCTCATATTATTGGGACAACAGTTGACTGCTGCAGAAGATGTTTGGGAAGAGCCTACCAATTATAATTCTAAAAAGAAGGAGAATAACCTTTTAGCATTATTAAAATGTGCAGAATCATTTAAAATATTTCCAGATAATACACATATATATTTTTTATTATGAATACTAGATCAAAAATGGATCAATGGGACCTGTGGCATTCAAGTTGGATAATTGGGACAGCAGTCCTAAGAAGAAAGTGGTAGTAGTTTTCAGTATTCGGTCCCATTTGTTTTAGCATCTTCATCCAGATAACATCAGCACATTAATGAAGGCTGACTATAAAGAGCCTAAAGAAGTAGAGAAAAGGTTGAAAAATGTAAACAGGTTCCAACTTTATAATATTCCAAAATCTGCAGAGAGATACAAATATGTCATTAGGTAACTGCTTAACCTTATAGTGAGTTCGACACATAACCTTGAATTTCAACAGATGATTAATTGCTGTGGAAGCTAGACTCTCCTAGGCAGAGGCTCAGCAGGTATCCAGGGGTAATTTGTAAGTATAAAAGGAGGCTGGGAACTTTTCCCACACCCACAGCTTTAAGATTTATTAGGAGGCAGTGTGGACTTTCGTAACATTAAATGAAGCCTGGTCACTTTATAAGCTGCATTTTAATGGTGTAGAGACACCATGGAAACACACTTATCTACTTCCGTATTTTAGTTCCAGTTAATAGTTTTTATTTATATGTTAGTTACAATGGAACCTAAAATCTAGATATTTCTCTAGAGATAAAGAAATTTCAAACAGTCTGCTTTACCACCAAATGCCAAGCTACAAAGTCGCCAGCACACCAAATAAATGCTTTTTGTGTGTTTATTGGGAAAACTGCATCACATTAGGCATAAGAAACCAACATTTAAGGCCAGGGTCCCTTTGCAGGGTTCCTTTTTTAAGATAACATGTGACTTAGAGAATGGGACCCTACCAGGCCTCAAAATGTTGGTTTAGTATGCCTTATGTGATGGTGTCATCACAATAAACACGTGAAACATATTTATTTAGAGTGCTGGTGACTTGACATTTTTTATTTGGTTCTGGCACAGCCCTTGGTGGCATTCACTTAGAGCCGGTTCACATTGCCGCGACTTGTCAGGTGACTTGTCAGCCTGACAAGTCGCGCTCCCTCGCGGTCCATTGACCGATACAGGACCCGTTCTAATAGGAGCGACACAAGTGCGTTCTAATAGGAGCGACACAACAGCGTTTTTTAGCTTTTTTTTTTAGCAACACTATACTCCTTTAAAAGCTTATTGCTCAAAACCACTCATAAATCCTGAATAGCTGCGTTTTTCAGCTTTTTTTGTGTTTTTCAGCTTTTTCAGAGGTAGCATTTTTACAGGCAAAAAACTCCTCTTCAGCCTCAGTTCACATTAAAGCGATGTGGCAAACGCACAAAATTCGCTATCTTTTTTGCATTGCATCTCACAGCATCCATGCGTTCTGCTGTCAATGTTATGTTAACAACAGCCCTAAACAGATGGAAGAATGCAGTGATTGTCAGAATCGCATCTCAAGGGTGTGAACACCCATGTAATGAATTTCAGGTGCGGGAGAAAAAAGGGGCCTGCGCCATTTTTATGCGGATGCGATTTCAGCCATACAAAATGTATGGCTGAAATTGCACAGCACATACATCCAGTGGTGTATTTTGCTTTAGTGCTGCCCTAGGCAAGACTAAAATTGGGCGCCCCCCCATGTAAATCTGCCCCACTCCTTTTTTAACGGATGTGACTCCCTCCAAAATTGAAGGACTACAAGTCCCAGCATGAACCTCTGAGATGTCACGAGAGGGGGGATGTGAGGGGGTGGGAGAGAGAGAAGGGGTTGGGAGAGGGAGGTGGGTGAGGGAGAGAGAGAGGGGGGTGGGTTAGAGAGGGAGAGAGAGAGAGGGGGGATGAGAGAGAGAGAGAGAGAGAGAGGGTGAGGGAGAGAGAGGTGGGGGATGAAAGAGGGAGGGGGTGAGAGAAAGAGAGGGGAGATCAGAGAGGATGAGAGAGGGGATGAGAGTAAGAGGGGGAGATGATAGAGAGAGGGGGATGAGAGAGAGAGCGAGAGAGAGAGGGGGGTGAGAGAGAGAGAGAGAGGGGGTGAGAGAGAGAGGGGATGAGAGAGAGAAAGAGAGGGGGGATGAGAGATGGGGATGAGAGAGAGAGGGGGGGGTGAGAGAGAGAGAGGGGGATGAGAGAGAAAGAGAGAGAGAGGGGGGAGAGAGAGAGAGGGGGGATGAGAGATGGGGATGAGAGAGAGAGCTAGAGAGAGGGGGGATGAGAGAGAGAGAGAGAGAGAGAGAGAGAGAGGGGGGATGAGAGAGAAAGACAGAGGGGGTGAGAGAGAGAGAGAGAGGGAGAGAGGGGGGGAGGGGGTGAGAGAGAGAGGGGGGTGAGAGAGAGTGGGTGAGAGAGGCGGCTCTAGCAACCAGTGGACAATAGAGTCTCAGGTGGAGGGGGGTGGCTTTTTTGCTGCCCCCCTGCAAAGTGCTGCCCTAGGCCTGGGCCTTGTTGGCCTAGGCCAAAATATAGCACTGCATACATCGCATGTGATGTGCACAGGAATGTGGTGCGATTTCTGTGTGAATCACATGCAGTGTTTTCCCACATTCCAGTCGGAACCTAGCCTTAAACCCACTAGTTTTGGGGGTTTTTCTCCAGCCAGAAAATGCTGCTAACAGCCTATGTGTGCATGGACACATAGGATAACATGCTGGGAAGTTTACTGGCTGTGGAAAAAATGCCTGAAATCAAAAACAGTGTGCATGAGGCCTTAGGGCCCTTTCACACTGGGCGGATTCGTTTGACGGAATCTGGTTGCTCTGGAGATCTATTCGCTGATCCCTGCTGAGCAGGCGGATGACTGGTCCGTCTCTGTTCACCGTGCTGATACTGACCTGTCAAAGTCCCACTCTCCTCTATGGGAAGATCGGATAAAAATGGACCATTTTCATCCAATCACATCCGATCCGATCCTCCAGACGGATGGAAAATAGGGTCACCATCTGTCTGGATTTGGACAGGATCAGATCGGATAGCGGCGGGTGTCAGCGGATATGTTACCCCTGACATCTGCCACTCTATAGGGGTGAATTTAGGGTCCGATCGGGTCCACCTAAAAAATGAACAGGCGGACGTGATCGGAAAGCCTATGTGAAAGGGCCCTTATAGTGCTTTACCACTAATTCATGGGGGGGGGGGGGGACAAAGTAAGATAGATCTGTCTTATCACACTAACCTCATTAATTTTCATACAATTGTTTGCCCTTGACTGCTTTTTTTTGTATAATGCACATTTTCTGGAGTGAATCTTACATTACAAAAGTGAAAAATAGTGAAATGTGTGCGTGTGTATATAAACGTTATTATGTCTATAGCGGTAAATGCATGATGTCATGCTCCAGCAGTGAGGTGCAGCAAACACAATATTGCAACTTTCTGCAATTTTTTTTTACTAATTGTATTGCAGTGGTGACCCATATTGCAAGTGCAAGACAACTCAGGTTCAAGTGAGAAGTCACAAGGAACTGTTCAGTACCAGGCCTCATTTGCCCAAACCCAACCTGGTCTACATTCTCACAATCTGGGCCTGTAACTTAGCACTTCTTTGAAACATGTCTACCTAAGGGTTGGTTCATACCAGCCCTACTGGGCAGCATTGCCCATCAAATTCCCAACAAAAAGACAAGGCAAAAACTTTGCTTTGTATAAGCCATGTTCACATTAACATGCTACTTTGGTGTACATTGCGATTAGATAAAAAGATGAAGGCAGCAATACTACCCAGAACTAACTGCTACTTTATATACAACTATAGTATTATTATTATATCATTGTGTGCCCTTATATCAGTCTAAATTTTTGGAAACGTAGTTTCCTTGGATTTATTTTATTCCGCTTCTAGAATTAGAGAAATGTTGACTATTTGTGGCTATTGAGCATTCAATTTATTTTTGCTATGACATAGAGTGTGTTTCCCCTTTTCTTCTTTTTTCTCCTTTTCTTCTTTCTATTTGTTATTCAAAATTGTTTTTTTTCTACTTTTGTACACTTATTTTTTGAGCATATAATGGTTATATAGGAGATATGTACATTGAATTAGTGCTTGCATATTGATGGCTATTCTCCATTGTTAACACTACACACTGATAAACCCTGAATGTAGGGATGTGTATATTTGCTTTTTAATAAATCTATATGAATTATATGCTTTGTGATCTGCTATGTGATAGACTTTTTAGATGAAATTCGTTTATGATTGTCTAAAAAAAAAAAATACTCAGGTCAGGGTTGGCCACTTGAGACATTCTTGTGTACAAAAGGAACAATTAGTTTGTGTTCATAAGTATCTTAAAAAGTGAAGTGACACAGGTGAAACAAATCATCCTACATAAGTTGTACCTGTTTATCTGCAGTCATCTCTCCTCCTCATCCATTTAAAGTCCAAAATGTACCTAGGATCTCTCAGCTCCAAAAAGCAGTGGGTAGGGATTTGAAGCCTCACAGTTTAGATTTCAGTGAGGGCAGCTCTGATCCCTGATTGGAGGGAGGGGCCAAACCCCCCTACTCACAGTACACAGGGAATATGTACAGCACAGGATATCAGTCACAGGCTGTGTGCTGGAGCTCTCCTCCCCATCACTATTTTATCTGTTGTGTTGGGAAAACCTATCAGAAGTGACTAATGCTGTTTGCAGGGGAACAAGACAGCAGAAAGTATTTAGTTAGAGCTTTGGATACAGATAAGTACACAGTATAGTAGGATGAGCTTTGTTCAAATTTTATGTCTGCGGTTTACAAAACTTTAAAGTGAAGAGTCAGAGAGTCTTCCTCTCTTACAACTACATGAGCAACCTCAGTGTGAAATTAACAAAAAGAGCAACTGCAGTGTGCCTGTAGTCTAAAAGTTAAAAAACATAAAAAATAAGTCTATATCTGTCATTTGATTTTGAAAAATAATTACCAAACATTTTATTTGTTGCTCTGGGACCCCAGGCAACAAAGTGCATGTCTCACTTTGTGTCATCCTTCTACTTTATAGTATTGCTGAGATAATGTGGTCAACCGATTGCCCCCCTACCACATCACTGTCTGCCCACACATCTAGCAAAGAAACAAATGTTTAATTAGCTGTAATTGACAGTCAGGGCCGGATTAAGAGCATCATGGGCTTGGTGCTGAGGATTTTAAAGGGCCTTAAGGGCCGTGCCTTGGCATGCACCCAGAGGAGGAAGGGTGCAGCCATGCATGCCTAATTCCACATGGGATGCTGTCTCTGAAGCCCATAAACACATCCATGCATCGGCAACTGTCCCTCCTTGTCCGGCCTTCGTGCTGTGTGGGGAGGTTCTGAGGGAGCTGCCTGGGGAAGCGAGCATAGAAGCCAGACTTCTGTGTTTACAAGTGACAGAAGAGCAGTAACAGTGAATATGGCCAACCCGGGGCCTATATTAAGGTAGGGGCCTGGAGCTTCAGCTCCAATAGCCCCTATGTTAATCTGGCCCTGTTGACAGTGCTTGTCTAAGGAACCAGGTGCTTCCCCGAGATAGGTGTCATCACTGGGTGTGCAAGGGAAAGGGATGTGTCTGTTCTGATGTTGAGCCCCACATTGTCATGCATTTCCATGATGCGGGTGGCCTGAACAATGATGCCATGTAACCCGGCCGTCTGCATCCTAGCAGCAAAAGACACTGTGTAGCCCAACCACCAATGTCCTAGCAACCAATAATACTGTGCACCCCGGCCGCTGGCCCTCACTGAACAGTGGAAAGGTTAAGTCTAATGCAAGAAACAGCATAGCACCTGCAAATTGAAATTTAAACGTCATGTTTGATAACATCAAATTATAAATTATTAAATGTTTTTATTATTGTTTTATTATTTATTTATTATTATGTTATTATGATTTGATTTTATTTTACTGTGGCACGTTTATTTCATTTTAGAATGTAACAAAGCATTTAGTAACTATAGTATTGATTTGTACACTGATAAAAAATGCTTTAATTAACAAGTGGATGGGGATGCTGGTGCGACATTTACAAGGTTGAAACAAGCTGTGAGGAGGGGGTCATACCACATCTGAATGCGGATTGCTTTATAGATACATACCAATTTAGCTGCACATGTAAACTTAGCCTTAAAGTCATTTAAGCTCCCTTGTCTCCTCCTCCCATGCTCGTCTCCAGGATTTCTCCAGGGCCTCTCCCATCCTCTGGAACGCTCTACCTCAACCTGTATGGCTATCTCCTACTCTAACAGCTTCCAGGCGATCCCTGAAAACTCATCTCTTCAGGGAAGCCTATCACTAATCTTCCATCGGCTCATTCCCTACTGTTACAACCTCTTGTAACACCTGCCCCACCCCATTAGATTGTAAGCTCTTCTGAGCAGGGCCTTCTTAATCCTCTTGTATTTTATTGTATTGTAACTGTACTGTCTCCCTTTTATATTGTAAAGTGCTGTGTAAACTGCTGGCGCTATATAAATCCTGAATAATAATAATAATAATAATTTAGTTAGGGATGAGTTTCCATCTACTTTGAGTTGTTCGTTATATTTAAATTATAGATAATAATATGAGTAAATCTTTGATTGTCTTGTTGCTGCAGGAACTAAACTTGTGTATTTATTAAATCATTATGAGCGCTCTTCTGCAACTCTAGTAATGTTAAGCTTCACTTGTTTTGTGATTACCAAATAAGAAAAAAACAAGAGATTGATGGGCTGATGTTCACACAGGGGAGGGGCGGACGCCCGGGCGCATCACAGCCAGCCTTTAAATCTAGTATCTCTTGGACAAAACACAACACTGCACATGGTCTGCTGGCACTGTTGTGACAGCCAGAGGTATCGGCGTCAGTCAATTATCTTCATAAATGCCTCTTGTGCTAATGAGCACTTACAAAAATCACTGGACTTTTTTTGGCAGGGAGAAAAGATCAGTTTCATTGCTTGCAGAACTAATTCAGTGTACAAAAGTGAAGGCTCCACCATTGCTGCCTCTTTTACTGCCCCTTTTGTCAAGGCTTTTGATGTGCACTGAAGAGATTGGTCTGTGTTTGCGGCTCTTCATCCTCAGTTCATTGCTTGCCATTAACATACATATCCATATGAAAAGTTTGGTAGTGTCACCAACAGCTGTCCGGAATGGCGTTTTAGATGGGTAGGGAAAAAAAAAAGAATCTAGGCCTTCTTAAAATGCTGACAGAACTATTTAGGCCTTCTTGGCAATGATATACCTAGGTTTTAAAAGGGCCCATTCACTGAGAAAGCAACAAGGCATAATGCTACAGTCTTACATCAACTGCCTCCTACTTTGAAACAGTCAGTTGTTCTACTTTGAAAAGACCCAAACTTGTATAGCGCCTGACACATTGGATATTTTATACAAGCCTCATTGCTGACACATATTGCTCTAAAATATTCTATTATAAAGCATTCAGAAATTTTAAGGTATGTTATAGTAATGCATGAAAGAAAAAGCAAAGCATATAAAATTAAGAAATAAAAATACAACATAAAACATAGAGCATAGCTGTATAAAGTGATCTGATTGAAGCATACAGGGCACAGCAGAAATTAGAACACAGTACATCTATAGGAAGGAAATAGACAAATTTATGAGTACATCAGTTGGTTTATTGAACAATATAATTTATACAATTATGTGCAGAAATACATGGCAACCAGGACTGTGCATTCTTTGTGATTGTTGCTGTTGGCTATGACACCAATAGCTAAAACTTAACAAAATGATCAAGTAAGGTCATATTTACACATAAAATATATCGAATATAGGAGGTACTTTGTTATTGTATACATACAACACAATTTATCAGGATTCTCTTTACAACAGCAATAAAACACGTCTCAACATAACCACACATACATATTCCTAGCACATGCCCACATATCTATTTAAATATAGCAAAATATAAAATGTTATTTAAAAATCAAAATTCTACAAAAAATTCCTAAAACACTGTACACGACGGGATTATGGACATCACACTACCCAAGGTAAACCAAAATGATGTTTTTTTACACAAGCTACTCCCACTGCGTACTCTAATTTTATTTTTTATTTTTTTAATGGCCATCTAGTTTAACCACTTAAGCCCCGGAAGATTTTACCCCCTTCCTGACCAGGGCCTATTTTGCGATTTGGCACTGCGTGACTTTAACGGACAATTGCGCGGTCGTGCGACGCTGTACCTAAACGAAATTGACGTCCTTTTTTTCCCACAAACGGAGCTTTCTTTTGGTGGTATTTGATCATCTGTGCGATTTTTTGATCATGCGCTATAAACAAAAAAGGGCATCAATTTTGCAAAAATAACAATATTTTTTACATTTTTTTATATGAAATTGCCCCAAAAAAATGTAAAAATCAAAATTTTTTAACATTTTCAGCCAATTTGTTTTATGCTACATATGTTTGGTAAAAAAAATTGCAAAAAGTGTCTTTTGATTGCTTTGCGCAAAAGTTATCGCATTTACTAACTAAGGGAAAGATTTTTGTCATTTTTGTTGTTTTTTTTAAACGCGTAATGGCGGCGATCTGCGATTTTTTTTGCGGTACTGTGACATTGCAGCGGACAGATCGGACCCTTGACTGACATTTTTGACACTTTTGGGGTTACCAGTGACATTTCTACAGTAATCAGTGCAATACATATGCACTGTTACTGTAAAATTACACTGGCAGTGAAGGGGTTAACTTTTTTTGAGTGGGAGGGGTGGTGTGTGTCCCTAGGGGTGTGATTCTAACTGTGATTGGCTGTGGCTTGAGGTGTAGGAACAGTGATCAACGGTTCTACATAGTAGAACCGTTGATCACTGTTTCTACACAGGGGAGAATGACAGGCGGCTTGTTTACATCAGCCGCCTGCCTTTCTCCCTCTGCACCGACGATCGCCGAGTGACCGGCGGACCCACACACGCGGGGGGGTCCGTGACAGCGCGGGAGCGCGCCTCCGGGGGCGCGCGTTTGCTCCCTAGACCCTTACAGGCTAGCGGCGTAGTAGTACGTCGCTCTGCCTGTGAGAGGCTGACCGCCGCAGTAAATAGTCGTGCGGCGGTCGGCAAGCCCTTAATCTCTCATAAACTGCAATAATTTTGATCCAGAGGAGGGCAAACGAAAAATTATGAAAAAAAAAGTTTATGAATGAGAGCTCCCGATTATGTGACTGCTATGGCAGCCAATCACATTGGTCACATGATCAGGATCTCCACGTCTCCAGTGTTAAAGTGGAACTTTAGTCAGAAAAATAAGTCCTCCTAGATCATTTAAGGCTGGCCCCCATTTGAAGGTATAGCTATGTAAAACATTAAAAATAATTGTCTATACTGTTTAAAATGCAATAATACATTGTCTCACTCTCCTCTACACATGCATAGTTGCTCTCTATTTTTCGGCACTGTGCCAAGAATGTACAATTTGCTGACAGCTCAAAGATTTACTGTTCCTCAGGGGCATTGGGTTTCAGCAAAATGGCAGCCTCCAGAAAGAAGAGGCAGGAACAATGCTGGAGGAAATTTACAACATACACTAATTTTGGTAGCATAATTATTAGTGTGGAATGGATGTTCCTTTCTAAAGAACATTATGTTTTGTCATGTTGTTCTGGGTAAAGTTCTGTTTTAAGATCTACTTAAAAGGCCACTGGGAGATGTCAGCAAGGGATTACATTTCTGTTATTAGTTTTGCTCTTGCTAATGATGGTACAAATTAATTTCCTGCATATTTTGTCTTGTCCTTTGCACAGGTCATTTGGTAAAAGGATTATTGGTCGGATCTGGACAGATTTATAAAAAATATTTTCTTCTATACTAAACAAGCCTACTTTTTCTACCATTTCTTTTTAAATGGGAATACCTTTTATTAGTTTGGTTGCTCACGTTTTTATATGATTGTAACCAGCAGTACATAACCTTTTAATAATATTATACAAGCTGTAACAGACCACCACAGCTCTCAGATGTCAGTTTCCTCAATCAGGCAGATGTCCCCATTGTTTTCACTGACTACGGTTCACCGTTTTTTGCTGTATGAGTTCATTTTAACGCCCTGGCTAGATACAGATGGATCTTTGAGTTAGCGCTTTTTGTATGCAACTTCTCATACTTGCCAAGTATTCTAAAATAACTTCTAACTAATGCAAAGACAAACTTACTTTTTTTAATTAAGCTTTAAAGTATAACTAAAGGCATAACTTTTTTTTTAGTTTTGTATAGATTGGAGAGGGATTAGAATGCCTGTCAGTTTTATTTTATTTTTTTTATTGCCTGTGCCCCCATTAGGAAGATTCGCCCTTTCTATATGTTCTGTTTACCATTACCATTGAAAGTGAAAGGAAAAAAGAAAATCCTACATTATGGGTTGTCCCCAGAAAAGTAATGGAGGGGAAATCTTCCAATGGGAACACTAGTTCTGGAGGGCTTGGGGTCCCGAAAGAATTCCCTTAATTTTCAGGGATTTCCTCTCACATCCTGTTTGACTATGGGACAGAAAGTGCAGGGAAATCTCTGAAATGGGACATAGATGGCGATAAAAAAACTGACATGGGTTATAACCCTCCCTTATTGTATCCAAAATTTTAAAAAAAGTTTCGCCTACAGTTCTAGTTTAAGTAATCCACACAGAGCTGTAACTTTGGCAAAAAGAAAAATGTTCTAAATTCCTGCCTAAGAATTCTGCAAGTCAGTACTGAATAGTAAAGCCCCACTAAACTTTCAGTTTAAATTAGTTAACCATATTTCAGATGGATCAAAACCAAAGGTGCTTACATTCTTACAGTTCATGTTCTTCGGAAGGCCACCTGCTGCATAGAAGGGCCCTTTCTTTCTGTGGGGAACCAGTGGTCTCTCCATAGATTTTCTACTCATCTCCTGCTAAGCAAAAGCTAGAGCTCTCCAATCAAAACTGTTGATTGGAGATCTCTAGCTCTGAGTAAGTAGGGGGGTTTATCTGACCTCTGAAGAGAGACCACTGCAGCATGTCAGCAGGAGACACCCTTTTTGCTCAGACTGTGGCTTCTATACAAGGAAAATGAACTGTAAGACTTGAATTGTTTTGATGTGCCTGGAAAGCATTAAGCTTAATTTAAATTGAAGCTCAGTTAACCGATGTCCGCCGGTCACATGCACGGACTCCTCGGGTCACACTGCGATCGTCGGTAGAGAGGGAGAAAGGCAGGCGGCTTATGTAAACAAGCCGCCTGTCATTCTCCCCTGTGTAAAAATGGAGATCAGACGGTTCTACTATGTAGGACCGTTGATCTCTGTTTTTACAGTAGTAGCCATGTCCCATCACAGTTAGAAGCACGCCCCTAGGACACACTTAACCCCTCCCTCTCCAATACAGTTAACCCCTTCCCTGCCAGGGTAATTTTTACAGTAACAGTGCATATGTATAGCACTGATTACTGCAGTAATGTCACTGGTAACCCCAAAAGTGTCAAAAATGTCAGTCAAGGGTCCGATCTGTCTGCCGCAAAGTCGCAGTCCCGCAAAAAAAACGCAGATCGCCACCATTACTCGTTAAAAAAAAACACCAAAAATTACAAAAATCTTTCCCTTTGTTAGTAAATGCGATAACTTTTGCGCAAACCAATCAAAATACGCTTTTTGCTATTTTTTTTACCAAACATATGTAGCATAAAACAAATTGGCCGAAAATGTTAAAAATTTTGATTTTTACATTTTTTTGGGGGAACTTCATATAAAAAAATGTGAAAAATATTGTTATTTTTGCAAAAAATTTACGCTTTTTTTTTGTTTATAGCGCATGATCAAAAAATCGCACAGGTGATCAAATACCACCAAAAGAAAGCTCTGTTTGGGGGAAAAAAAGGATGTGAAATTAGTTTAGGTACAGCGTCGCACGACCGCGCAATTGTCCGTTAAAGTCACGCAGTAAAAAAATCGCAAAAAACCCCCTGGTCAGGAAGGGGGTAAAATCTTCCGGGGCTTAAGTGGTTAAATTTAAACACTCCATTTTATTGATTTGATTTGCCAATTTTTTAGGCAGGATATAGGAAGGTTTTTTTTTGTTATTTTGTAAACAAAGTAAAGAGTAACAGCATTTTGAGATTTCTTAGAAGTTTATCTTAGTTTTAATTAGCAAAATCGAATTTATTTGAGCTATATTGGAAAATAGGATAACGTAGCACCTACTTTAAATCATCAACATTTTAGGATTTTATAATGATATTTAAAGTTTCCAATAGATATAGTTGGCCTAGGAGGAAGCATAAAAAAATAGTTCTTCTAAAGCAGACCTGTTTTATGCACAGCAAGAACACAGTGATGTAAAGAAGATTTAAATAAAGCAAAATAACATTTGGTTTTTAAATACAATCACCAATTGTTTAGTATACAGCAGCAGTGATGGGGCCATTTGCACATTTTTTTGTGCCTAAAAAACTGATATTGCCAATTTGAACTACATACTGGCTTCTTTGGCTTCTTGCATCTCTGGAAGTATCTGAAGTCAAGGTCTTCCTGCCAAAGTTTCTAGGGTTTCCCACATCAAAAGCCATTACAGAGCCATTACAAAGTGATGGTATCATACTTCCCCAAAGGATTTTCTGTTGCTGACAAAAGAGAGAAGCCCAATTAGAAGAAAATTACTTTGTTGTGGACTTGTGGTAGATGAGGAAGACATGACACAAGCTTGAGTCTCTAAGATATACGAAAGTACTAGTCCTCGATTTGCTCACTAGTTCACATTTAAAAATAAAATATGTATTTTTGGTGGAGTATATGTAGAAATGTACCCAATATCTCTCAATCATCATCTCCACAGCATACAATTGTGTAAAATTCACATTTTGCCTACAGCAAAAGAGACTGTCCAATTCCCAAAACGACTGCTTTATCATGTCCAAAAACTGAGCGTCCTCCTCGTGTGACAGCTAAGAGCAATGACCATTCAACTCAATGGTGAGCTGGTAAAACTCAGAGGGAGGAGCTCACATTGCACTCAACCTTTAAACAAAGTGTGGCCTGTCAAAACAATGCTTGACCTTACCCAAAGGCTGACTGGAGCTATGAATAAACACAGGTTCAGTGAGCTTGGGCAAAAGGTATGACCTTTAGTAAAAATACTCCTCCCTTGAGGACGCAATCAGTAGAAATAGAAATATTTATTGTGAAAGCAGTGGGGCATGCTTCAACTGGTCTTTGGATTTCTATATGGATCAAATGACCTCTATTGAATCTATTCATTTATTTATTAAGGGAAACCTGTCATAAGAGAAACATGGTGGCTGCACCTGTTGACTTTTTCTTTTGAAAATGGTCATTGCCTAGCTGTCATGCTGGCTTTCTTCTTTTAGTCACTGACCAGGAACAAGAATGCAGAGAAGGTCTTCTAACTTTTCCCTAACATTCGTGATCTTCACGTTTGTTGTAGGTCAGTGACTCCAAAGGCGGGTTGGGACTATAAGGTGCATTGGAATGGTGCTGGGCTCCCTTGCTCAGCACAGTCCCAGCACAAGATAAGGCAAAAACACTTGTTCCCTATCAGGGAAGTTCACACCACTATGTTTTGTCCTGAAAAAAGTACAAAACACAGTACTTTTTTCAGTGCAGTATATTGAAACTAGTGTAAAACAGCCAGGCCTCTAACTTCTTAAAAGCAAGTCAGCAATGGCAGCTTCTGTATTTCTCTTGTGAAATGTCTATTTTAAACCTGAACTCTAGGCAGATATTTAAAAAAAAAAAAAAACACCAGATAGGGGTCTATGTATTCATTAAAAAACTAAATGTCCTAATGCCAGCCACCCCAATCCCTTGCATAAGAGTACCTAGGATGGGAAGAGGAAGTACTAGATGCCAGCCAGGTTATGCTGCAGTACCAATGAGCTGGTAGTGAAAATGGTGATAGGAGGGGAATGCAGAGTAAGGCTGGCCATACACAGAGCAAATTCCCTTGAATCTTCCATCAACACAGACAGTGTTGATATGGGAATCCCTCCTGCCAGGCCATTGTCCTCTCCCGGCGGGGGAAGCTGTCCCCGCTGCGAGAAGACTGATTATTGCTAGCAGAAATAGCAGCCGCTAACGTTAATTGCAAGAAAATCCAGCAGGCTGGTTGTACTCAAGTTGATCGATCAATCATCTTGGTACATTCAGCCTGCCCATTAAAGAGGAAAGAAACTCCCATGAAAAAAATGAAAAAAAAAAAAAAACAACCCTGTAAGACAAAGGCATAATGAGCTAGTATGCTCGCATACTAGCTCATTGTGGAATACTTACCTTAGAACAGAGCCCCCACAGTGCTGCCGGCTCAGTACCAGGATGGCAGACATGTATGTCGTGCTTCCTGGTACGCGTCCTCTGGCCATCTGATTGGCCGGAGGCACGATTACATCACTCACACGTATGCGCGCGGGAGCCACCGTTCACCTGCACAGGGCTCTAAAGGAATGGCACGGTGGCCGTTTCTTCAGAGTGCATGCGCCGATGACGTCATCGGCTGTATTAAAAGTAAATATCTCCTAAACGGTGCAAGTTTAGGAGATATTTACAGTACCAAATATAGGTAAGCTTTATTAAAGGTAACCTATAGGTACAAGTTATAACAGGGGGTTCACAACCTTTTTAACGTGTTCGAAGCTTGGCAGGAGATTTGAACCGTGTATGGCCGGCCTAAGCAGATAAATTAACTTCATTCTCAAATCAGCAGATTAGGGGTGTGTTGTTGAGCAAACGTTATTGCTGTTGCAGTAGAGGTTAAAGATATGGAAAAGCTGCCTGGGCCACAAAGTTAATGGTTCAGGATTACAGTTCTCATTACTGCATGCAATTTTGCTGTGTTTTAATTGTTGGCCTGCTTTTGATGTGTTGCCTGATTGTGTCTTCATATTAACTCTATGTAATCTTGTGCACTGCAAGGTTTGGAAGAAGAAGGGCCAGCAAAATGAGAACATCAGGATCTACTGTAGTGCTGTCAGTCAGACACTGGATGCTTGCAGCCAGGAGGACAGAGCACATTGAGCAGATTGTCCTCAACAGTGTGGTGATGCAGCTTAAGTGCCTCATCATCAGCATGCAGAGAATAAGTTAATGACCAAGCTGTATTTCTTAACTGCAGTTTAACTACCTCAATACTGGGCACTTAAACCCCCTTCCTTCCCAGACCAATTTTCAGCTTTTAGCGCTGTTGCATTTTGAATGACAATTGCGCGGTCATGCAACACTGTACCTAAACCAAATTTATGCCATTTTTTCCCCACAAATAGAGCTTTCTTTTGGTGGTATTTGATCACCGCCAGGTTTTTTCTTTTTTGGTGCACAAATAAAAAAAGACCGAAAAGTTTGAAAAAAAAAAAAAGTTTTTTTGTTTAGGTTATAAAATTTTGTGAATAGATACGTTTTTTCCTGCACTGATGACGCCGCACTGACAAGCACTGATGAGGAGACACTCATGGGGTGGCACTGATGGGGTGGCACTGATATGCAGCACTGATGGGCACTGATAGGTAGCACTGATATGCAGCACTGATGGGCACTGATATGTGGCACTGATAGATAGCACTGATATGCAGCATTGGTGGGCACTGATAGGCAGCGCTGATGGGCACTGATAGGCAGCACTGATGGGCACTGATGGGTGGCACTGATGGGCACTGATGGGCACTGATAGGCGGCACTGATGGGCACTGATGGGTGGCACTGATGGGCGGCACTGATCAGCACTGATTGGGGGCACTGATGGGCACTGATAGGCAGCACTGGTGGGCAATAATGGGCACTGGTGGGCGGCACTGATAGATGGCAATAACGGGCACTGGTGGGCAGCACTGATAGATGGCATTGGTGGGCAGCACTGATAGGGGGGCACCACTGGCAGGCTCTCTGAGCCCTGTTTGCCATCCCTGGTGGCCATGGTGGGCATCCCTGGTCGTCATGGGTGGGCATCCCTGGTGGCTCTAGTGGCATCCCCTCCCCCCAGGGCTACACTGGTAATCAATCATCTGATTACCAGCACAGACCCCCCCTGTGATCAGTGAGTAATTAGAAATACTCACTGATCACCCCGGCTGCAGAATCGATCCTCTGATCTTCTCCTCACTGACAGGATCTGTCAGGAGGAGAAGAGATCGAAGCCGTTACAACGGCTGTATTGACATTACATGACGGCTGTGATTGGTCACAGCCGTCATGTGATCAGGAGGGCCAATCACAGGGCCCTCCTGCCGAGTCTTGTTGCTCTGTGTCCTAGGGACACAGGCACATCGAGATCGCGCCGCTGCGCGTGCCCGCGGCGGCGTGATCTCTCTCCTTCTGAAGGACGTTCCGGAACGTCCATTCAGAAGGACGAGACTCCCACCCGGCCGTATATCTACAATGGCCCGGGTGGGAGGTGGTTAAAAATGTAAGATCACCAGGGCTGCTGTTAGAAATCGTGTGGCCCCATACAGACTACCTATCTTTAAAATATTAAAGATATATTTAGCTAAAGTTACAACAAAAGTGACTATTATCAGACACAAATACAATGTAACTCACATAATTCCTGCGAAATGTTAATAAATAAAAATGAAGATGAGATAGAAAAAATATACAGGCTGGGCAGTTGGAGCTCTGGGATCAGAGAGACAGAGAGAAACAAATTTACAGATAAACTCGGGAGCAGAGCTAACATTAGAGCCAGTGCCGGGAGGGGGGCCCACACAGGGAGGGGGATTAGTGGGGTACAACTGTCTTTCTCAGCAGATAAAAGCTGATAGCAGGGAGAGGGACAGAGATCAGATTCAGGTACTGGAAGAAGTTTTCTGTGTTTGATGTCCATCACTAATCCCCCTCTCTGTGTGGGCTCCCCTGTGTGCTCGGGCCCCCTACAAGAGGGCTGGTGGTCCCCCCCTATCAGCGGCCCTGAAGATCACCAACCTGGATGTCCTGTGTAGCAGGAGTGATTAGACCTCAATACTAAAAGGAGTTTGCTAAATACATGTAATACATAGTTATATAGGTAATCTGCTTGAAAAAAGACACAAGCCGAACAAGTACAATCAACAACAATAATAATAATTATAGCTATTTGTCAACATTTTTATTTGTGACAGTAAATATCTAACAGGGTATAGGAAAACTGCTTGAAAATATATAAATGTATGTTCAAAGCTTAGATATCAATCAATGGAAGGGAAAGGGTAGAAAATGAGAAAGGGAAAAAGTATATGACTTTAAAGCTAATGAATAGCATGCGTCTTCCCAATCACTTGTTTTGTGACCGAGTTTTGTCAAACTTAGAAAGGAGCGCATTTGATTGATAAATGCTTCTCCGCCCTACCCCCTTGAGTTCGTGACCTCCAAGCCATAATTTACAATACATGGTAGGCAAAGGTTTTTCAGAGTTTTAGTAGTCAGATCATTGTTGGTGTTCAAGGGGCTGACATAAATGCAGTTTTCATTAAAAGTGAAAACACTCTACATCTGTCAAAGCTAGTAAGCAGCCCCTATAAAGGACTACAAACTCTTAGAAACCATTTTGCTGGCTTTATTTTTTAGCAACGTTATTTATTTTATAATACAATACGGATTATTTAATGGAATACATCTGCAAGTGAAAAACAGTTTTTAGGTAGACCTGAAAAGGCTAGATCACAAATGTCCAGGACTTTTAAATTATGTGGGTTAATTTGATATGTAGAGAGGAAAGGTGAGCAGGAACTCCTAGTAGCCATTTAGAAATCATAGATGGTGGCTGAAAGTTTATTTATGATCCATTTGCTGTAAATGCCTTTTCTGTATGTGAATAAAAAAATGATAGTCCATCTAACACTCCCCTTCCCCTAGATTGACAATGCTTCTGTCCAAAGGTGCCCACTGTGCTCATTCATCCAGAGTGGGGGCAATCTAATATAGGAGCTGTGTTACTGGCCAGGCCACCAGATGAAAACAAAAAGAAAAAGCCTTAACAAAAAAAAAGAAAACTAATGCAGCCACCACATCTAGGAATTGGTAAGTTGCAATATATTACAGTTGGTTTTTTGGTTTATTATTATTATCATAATATAGGATTCATATAGTGCCACTATTTTGCACAGGGCTTTACAACATTAGGGCAAACAGTACAGTTACAATACAATTTAACCACTTCAGCTCCGGAAGGTTTTACCCCCTTAATGACCAGGCCAATTTTTGCGATTCGGCACTGTTACTTTAATGAAAAATTGTGCGGTCGTGCGATGATGTACCCAAATACAATTGATGTCCTTTTTTCCCCCACAAATAGAGCTTTCTTTTGGTGGTATTTGATCACCTCTGCGGTTTTTAGATTTAGATTTTGCGCTATAAACAAAAAAAGAGCGACAATTTTGAAAAAAACACCATATTTTTTACTGTCTGCTATAAAACATTCCCAATAAAATAATTTAAAAATAATTTTTTTATCACTTTGGGCAAATTTGTATTCTGCTACATATTTTTGGTGAAAAAAATCCCAAAAAGCGTATTTTAATTGGTTTGCGCAAAAGTTAAAGCATTTACAAACTACGGGATAGATTTTTGAAATTTTTATTTATTTTTTTGTTTTTATTAGTAATGGGACATTGCGGTGGACAGATCGGGCCCCTAACTGACATTTTTTAAATATTTTGGGGACCAGTGATATTAATAGAGTAATCAGTGCTAAATATTATGCACTGTTACTGTATAAATGACACTGGCAGGGAAGGGGTTAACACTGGGGGTGATCAAAGGGGTTAATGTGCGCCTAAATATGCTTACTAACTGTGGGTTCTGTGACAGGCACAGAGAGATTGGGGTTTCAGCTTAGCTGAAACTTCTGATCTCTCTCTGCCTGTGTGACAGGAGACTTGTCTGCTTTGTTTACATAAGCAGGCGGATCTTCAGTCAGTTTCTCTGACGATCGTGGGAGGCCGGCGGCAGTCGCCACCGCTCCTCCCACAGTCCACCTCCCACTGTGTCTAAACACAGCGGGAGCGCGGCTACAGTGGCATGTGCCACCAAAACCTAGTGCATGAAATCACGTAGTACTACACATGATTTTTTAACAAGCCGGTGACTGGTGAAGAGAAACTGGTCCGTAGTTTGGTGTGCTGTCCCTGTTCTTACTAATGCAAAACTGTCCAGCCGCTCGCCAATTTCTATAAAACTCTTATTATGAATAAAGAGATTGCAGATGAAATAACAGTGTGAAAATTGCCAGCAGCAGGACATTTTTTTGTAAGGGAGAATTAGCCTAAATTTTCTAGAAAAAAAGAGTAAGGCCGGGTTCACATATGTGCAACTGCAGTTTGCAGTCCTGGGTCCGGTGCATTCCTGTTCACTGGTTAAGGTCTAATTCAGATGCAAATTTTTGCCTGAATTCGCACCTGAGCCAGACCCAAAAACGCACAGGACCCTTTTTGAAACCGCACCTCGGCTGATCCCGGACATGTGTGAACCAGCTCCATTGAGAGCCGCTCACATTCACATGTCAAGTGAATTGGATGTGGTTTCCTTTCCTCACAGGACATGGCCATTGGCTCCAGCTGTTGTCAAGGGCCCAGCCGCGCTGTCACAGCCTAGCTCGGTATTGAGCCTGCATGAATGCTCCCATAGCAAGCAGAGGAGCGGAGACAGATAGGGGGGGGGGGCAGAAGAGTAGGTTTGGGCCTACCCTGTGCAAATCAGTTGCACAGAGCAGGTAAGTATGCCATGTTTAATATTAAAAAAAAACCTGCCAATCACTTTAAGTATCAAAGTATTTTTTTGGAAAATCCTGCTGATATTATTAGGGGGGCACAGTGGTGTAGTGGTTAGCACATTCACCTAGCAGCAAGAGGGTCGCTGGTTCGAATCCAAATCATGACACTACCTGCCTGGAGTTTTCATGTTCTCCCTGTGCCTGTGTGGGTTTCCTCCCACACTCCAAAGACATGCTGGTAGGTTAATTGGATCCTGTATAAAATTGGCCTTACTATGTGTCTGTATGAATGTGAGTTAGGGACCTTAGATTGTACGCTCCTTGAGGGCAGGGACCAGAGATGTATAGTAACTAAGTAGAACTACTTCACTACTGTACTTAAGTACCGAAAGGCGGTATCTGTACTTTCCTAGAGTATAATTTTTTTCTCCTACTTCCACTTTTACTTCACTACATTTTTTCGATGATTTCAATACTTCTACTCCTATATATTTTTTTTATGCTGCATAGTTACTCGTTACAATTATAAAAATTACCACTACCAGAACAGTAGATGGCAGGTTTCATGAAGTTCAAAAAAATGTGTATAATGTCATGTGTACAGCCAAAGGAATTGTGATTGTCCTTTGGGTTAATCATTTGAAATAATAAAAAACAATATGATGTTCAAACTTTTGACTTCTTTCTTTAAAAACAACATAACACAGTACTTGTACTTTTACTTTCAGTACTTGAGTAGCAAAATTAAAAAAAAAAAAATACTTGCAATACTTAAGTACAAAAATGTTGAATACTTTAGTACTTCTACTCAAATCACTTTTTGATAGAGCACTTCCACTTCTACTCAAGTCACTTTTTGATCGAGCACTTGTACTTTTACTCAAGTATGGGTTTCGAGTACTTTATACAAGTGTGGCAGGGACTGATGTGAATGTGCAATGTATATGTAAAGCGCTGCGTAAATTGACAGCGCTGTATAAGTACCTGAAATAAATAAATATTTCACCCTGTGTTTGGTAGAACCTATAAGGGATAAACAGATCATTATTGCAAATTACTTTTTTGTCTACATTTTTTCCTTTTCATTTTTATTTTACCTACTCAGCATTGTTCTTATAATTTAACAAATAGTAACTAGCTTTTTTTTCATCAGCTTTTGGCAAGCTAAAGCTATCTTGATCTAGTAAAAAAAGTTTGTTAAATCATTTTTTTAAAATAACTATTAGGGAAACTTTAATTTATCTATAATATAAAAATGTTATCTCAAAAACTTGCAGGAAACTAAAATGCCCAAAAAAAATTCAGATATAATAATGTCATTTAAGCTGTGTCAATACCATAATGGTATTTTAGTAAAAAATATATATTTTTAGTTGGTAATTATAGTCTTTTAAATATAAAATTCAATTAATGCTCATAGTGGTCAAAAAAATGTACTAATTTAAATCCATAGGGGAATATTTTGCATAAGAATTAGCAACTCACTAGATCATAGCTAATTAAAGTAGTAAGTAAGGGAAATACTTTGAAAAACTTCACCATAGCTTAGAAATTTAACAAACTTTAGTCAGTAATAACTAGAAAGAAATGTTTTGCTCTAATGTATAGTCTTTTAAAGTGTTTTGAGCATGAATAAAATAATAATTTTTTGTACTTCTATTAAATTTCATGAATAGTATGATTTTTGTGATGTGTTTGGGATGTGCATGACTTTCCCTAAACATGTTTCTCTCAGGCCTCAATTAAAGAAAGTAGATCCGTGATTAGTCCAATGCAGGGGCAGAGAAAAAGGCACCCTTGAATCGAAATGGGGGTGGGGGGAACCTGACTGTGCTTTATTGTCTTACAATGCAGCAGTTTATAGCTGAAACCTGCTTACCGCCCTGCACTGCAAACCATGGGAACTGCAGTCGGGTGGAAAGTTATTCCCCTCTTTTTCTTTGGATGAGAAGTAGCTTTAAGTATCATAAGGACAATCTAAAGCTTCTAAAGCTCACCCTAGTAACTGAGACATTTTGGATAATCTTTAGGGGTCTTTCTGCATTAGCTTCTTCTTCCCTTTTTTTTTTTTGCATTAAGAAGTAAGTTAATGATGAGCTCCCTCTTTTTTTCCACCCTTGTAAGCCAAAAGCGCCTGTTTAAGTTAAGTACCACCTCCCTTTAGCTCTTGGGAAAGCACTCAAGAGGGATTTACTTGGCTCTGTGTGCATGACACATAATGAAAACAATTTTACGCTGTGGAGGGAAGTATTGGCCAATTACTGATGTGACGGCCACCTGCAGAAGCGAGCCCATAGCAGCAGCATTGGCTGTTCATGAATATTTTATGGTGTGATGTTATTTTGAATGGCTGGGGCAGGTGAAGAGGGCCAGGGTGTAATAAGTAACTCTGCTGGAGACTGTGTAGCAGTACTGTTTCTCTGCAGCAGTCCATAGTGTAACACCAAGGAGAATGGTGACCCTGCCTGGGGTGTGAGCAAGGCCAGCTGAAGCTGAGGAGAGATGATGTGACAAGTCGTGGTGGGCACTTTTTGAAATCTCTTGTCTGCAGATTTCACACACGATGTCCATCTTGAAAGGCCTCTGCATCCATCTTGTCTGCTTTAATTTGATAAACTGAGTGTGAATAAGGATTAAATGAGAACTTTGCAAAGGGCCCAACTTGTCCTTATTCCTTAATCCAGTTAACATATAAGTAAACGGGGTGAAGAAAGATAGAACGAAGCAATTATTTTTAGTCAGAATTCTTAAAACAATGAGTTGTTTTCCATGTATTGCCTATGGGCTCAGCACAAGATGGCTTCCAGGGACATTTATTACTACACAGAGGAGAAGTGAAATAATAAATAACCTATATCTTTGTGTGGTGCGCTCGTGTTGCTTCACAGCAGGAAGTTGTAAGGCACACGCACCAGAGCAGGCTTCATGGAAACCCATTGTTTCGTAGACCTCCAGCCACAGTCCACCTGTTTCATGGCTAATTATATATAATTTAATATAGTTTCAATGTCTGTACTCCCTAGTTCACTGTAGCTGTTGGCATATCCAAATATCAGCAAATGTAACATTCAACTGGTTGTTTTGTTCTGTTATTTTATGTAATTTTACCAATGAATTGACTATATATTCTGGTATCCCACCTATGTAAAATTTTATATATTTTTCTATTGGCCTGCTGTGCAAAAATAGCTATTACACAGAAAAATTAACCCTTACCTTGTAGAACAACACAATACGTTTAAAATAGAAATGCAAAGCAGAGCATTTATATATTATATACTGTATATACTGTATTTGGTCATTTGGGTAGTTTCTGCTGTCATTACGATTTAAAAAGATTAAACACAGCTGATTGATAATTAATTGGCTTCAGCCAAACACTAACCATGAGTGAAAGAAAAGTTTTTGTGTTATCATTCATATTCTCTGAAAAATAGCCAAGAAATCATAAATTCTGTCAGGGTATGTAAACCTATGAGCACAACTGAATATATATATATACAGTGGGGATCGAAAGTTTGGGCACCCCAGGTAAAAATTTGTATTAATGTGCATAAAGAAGCCAAGGAAAGATGGAAAAATCTCCAAAAGGCATCAAATCACAGATTAGACATTCTTATAATATGTCAACAAAAGTTAGATTTTATTTCCATCATTGACACTCTCAAAATTACAGAAAACAAATAAATGGCGTCTGCAAACGTTTGGGCACCCTGCAGAATTTATAGCATGCACTGCCCCCTTTGCAAAGCTGAGACCTGCCAGTGTCATGGATTGTTCTCAATCATTGTCTGGGAAGACCAGGTGATGTCAATCTCAAAGGTTTTAAATGCCCAGACTCATCTGACCTTGCCCCAACAATCAGCACCATGGGATCTTCCAAGCAGTTGTCTAGAAAACGGAAACTGAAAATAGTTGACGCTCACAAAGCTGGAGAAGGCTATAAGAAGATAGCAAAGCGTTTTCAGATGTCAATATCCTCTGTTCGGAATGTAATTAAGAAATGGCAGTTATCAGGAACAGTGGAAGTTAAAGCAAGATCTGGAAGACCAAGAAAAATATCAGACAGAACAGCTCGCAGGATTGTGAGAAAAACCATTCAAAACCCACGTTTGACTGCATGATCCCTCCAGAAAGATCTGGCAGACAATGGAGTTGTGGTACACTATTCCACTATAAAGAGATACTTATACAAATATGGTCTTCATGGAAGAGTCATCAGAAGAAAACCTCTTCTACGTCCTCGCCACAAAAATCAGCGCTTGAACTTTGCAAATAAACATATAGACAAGCCTGATGCATTTTGGAAACACGTTCTGTGGACCGATGAGGTTAAAATTGAACTTTTTGGCCGGAATGAGCAAAGGTACGTTTGGAGAAGAAGGGGTACAGAATTTAATGAAAAGAACCTCTTTCCAACTGTTAAGCATGGGGGTGGATCAATCATGCTTTGGGGTTGTATTGCAGCCAGTGGCACAGGGAATATCTCACAAGTAGAAGGAAAAATGGATTCAATAACATTTCAGCAAATTTTGGATGGTAACTTGATGCCATCTGTGAAAAAGCTGAAGGATGGCTTCTACACATGGATAATGATCCTAAACACACCTCGAAAACCCACGGGGGATTACATCAAGAGGTGTAAACTGAAGGTTTTGCCATGGCCTTCACAATCTCCTGACCTCAACATAATTGAAAATCTATGGATAGACCTTAAAAGAGCAGTGCGTGACAGACAGCCCTGAAATCTCAAAGAACTGGAAGACTTTTGTAAGGAAGAATGGGCAAAGATACCTCAAACAAGAATTGAAAGACTCTTGGCTGGCTACAAAAAGCGTTTACAAGCTGAGATACTTGCCAAAGGAGGCAGTACAAGATATTTACTCTGAAGGGTGCCCAAACTTTTGCAGAAGCCATTTTTTGGTTTTCTGTTATTTTGAAAGTGTAAATGATGGAAATAAAATCTAAATTTTGTTGACATATTATAAGAATGTCTAATCTGTAATTCAATGCCTTTTGTAGAATACAGCAATGTACAGAGATATCATTGATGAAAACCTGCTTTAGAGTGCTCTGCTCTGGACCTCAGACTGGGTTATCTTCCAACAGGACAACGACCCTAAGCACAAAGCCAGAATAACAAAGGAGTGGGTACAGGACAACTCTGTGATTGTCCTTGAGTGTTCCAGCCAGTTCAAACTTGAACCTGATTGGACACCTCTGGAGAAATCTGAAAATGGCTGTGCACCGACACTCCCCATCCAATCTGATGGAGCTTAAAAGGTCCTGCGAAGAAGAATGGGAGAAACCGCCCTAAAAAAGGTGTGTCAAGCTTGTAGCATCATACTCAAAAAGACTGGAGGCTGTAATTGGTGCCAAAGGTGCCTCAACAAAGTACTGAGCAAAGGCTGTGAATACTTACAGTATGTACATGTGATTTTTTTTGTTTTTTATTTTTAATAAATTTGCAAAGATTTCAAACAAATTTCTTACATGTTGTCATTATGGGGTATTGTTTGTAGAATTTTGAAGAAAATAAAGTATTCTATCTATTTTGGAATAAGGCTGTAACATAACATAATGTGGAAAAATTGAAGTGCTGTAAATACTTTCTGGATGCACTGTATATATATATATTTATTTATATATATATATATATATATATATATATATATATATATATATATAAAATACCCAATTATGATCACATAATTGCTGTTCTCAGTTGCATAAGGGTCTTAGAAAGGTGGGGGTAAAGAAACAGCAGTACACTGATTTTTCCAGTTGAATTGGCTATGCAGGGTGGGCATGTCAGCACAAGTCTGATCATTGGAGGACCTGCAGGCTATGCTCCCAGCACAGCCAGAAAACTAACTCTGCTGGGATGAATGTGCTCTAATGCCTAGCCTAGTCAGTTTGAAATAGGAAAGCAGGGGGACTGGCAGGATTAGCTGGTATTTGGCACAAAGGAAGCAATACAAAGAGAAAAGGATATTTTCTCATACACACATGTATCTGTACATGGTATAGCAGGCAAATATCAGGAATATGAAATGCTGGGTAACATATTCTTTAACCAGTTCTGGACCGGAAAGATTTTCCCCCTTAATGACCAGGCCATTGTTTTCGATTCAGCATTGCGTTTTTTTAACAGAAAATTGCATGGTTGTGTGACACTGTACCGAAAAAAAATTGATGTCCTTTTCCCCCACAAATAGAGCTTTCATTTGGTGGTATTTGATCACCTGTGCTATATAACATTCCCAAAAAAAAAAAAAATTTATAAATCAAAATTTTTCATCCTTTTAGGCCAATTTGTATTCTGCTACATATTGTTTGTAAAAAAAATCGCAATAAGCGTATTTTGATTGGTTTGCGCAAAAGTTATTGCTTTTACATACTAGGGGAAAGATTCATTTCATGTTTATTTATTTATGTATTTTTACTACTAATGGCAGTGATCTGTGACTTTTAGCGGGACTGTGACATTGCAATGGACAGATCGGACCCCTAACTGACATTTTTGACACTTTTGGGGGAGTGACATTACTACAGTAATTAGGGCTAAAAATATGCACTGTTACTGTAATAATGACACTGGCAGGGAACGGGTTAACCTAGGGCTGATCAAAGGGTTAATTGTGAACATAGGGGAGTGTTTTCTAACTGTGGGGGGAGGGACTTGTGAAATGATCATAGAGACCTGTGATCCTATATAGAAGGATCACAGGCACTCTGTGATCATTTCAGAGAGAACAACAGTTAGCTGGGTTTACAACAGCTGACCGTCCTTCTCTCTCAGGGTGGAGCGATTGCGGGTGCCCGTGGATCAGCATCCCCGCTGCCTAGTGGGGGTGAAATAGCACCGCCAGCGGGGCACGCTCGCCACCCCCCGGCACCACTTATGCTAGCCTAGCCAGCCTGCCGCAGTATATATGTGGTGGGTGGTTGACAAGTGGTTAACCTTAACTTTATATCTCAATAGAGAAACCAAAAATCTATTTTTCTGCATACATATGATTTAGCTCCGCCCCTATATCCACCCACAGGACCTGTTTAAATCTATAAAAGTCTGACTGAGAGCGACTTTCCCCATCCTCCGTATAAAGCAAAAAGATCAGAGGGAGGGTTCGTATGCTGCTATGTATTGGCGTCAGGAAAGGAAAATTTATGTTAAGTATTTAATACAATTTTCCATTTTCCTGACGCCAACATGGCAGCATACATATAATAAATAATGAGCTTTGAGAGGGAGGGTTTAATGTTGCAAACTTAGTCTTTTTTTGACAATAGACATAGAAGCTTGAATGGTTTTCCTCCCAAACTCTACATCGCCCTGGTTGAGTGAGCTCCAACTACCTCCGGAGGATCCTTCCCTGCCTCTCTATATACTTGATGAATAGCTTTCCCTATCCAGGCTGAGATGGTTCTGGCCGAAGCCTCTTTCTCTTTAAATTTTCCGGTAGGCGGGATGAAAAGTCTGTCAGAACGTCTGAATGCAGACGTAGCCTAAGGATAGGATTTGAGGACTTTTGGACTGTCCAACTGATGCAGGTCAGAACCTTATTCTGCTGGGAAGGCTGGAAGCACCCACTCACTGGAGAGGTGAAATATTGAAGCCACTTTTGGGACAAAGTGATCCAATGGCCTCAGCACAATCCTGTCAGGGAAGAAAATGATATAAGGTTCGGTAGCCCCCAATGCTTGGAGCTCTGACACCATTCCCCCTGCAGTTATGGCTATTAGAAAAGCTGTTTTTAAGGGGATGTCCCATAACTAACAATCCTCCATAGGAGCACAAGGAGGGCTTGCTAGAAAATTAAGCACTATTGCCAGGTCCCATTGAGGAAACCTATTTCTTTTGGGAAGGCGTAGTCTGAGCACAGCGCTCATGAAGCACTCCACCAGAGGGCTTGCTGCCCATTTCCTTTGGGTAAAAGCCAAGATGGCTGAAACCTGCACCTTAAGTGAACTCAGGCTGAGCCCTAAATCCAATCCAGATTGCAGGAAAGACAAGACTCATGACACATTTTGGTCACTGGGGTCAAACTGACATCCGGCTGCAAAACTTGTGAACCTATCCCATATTCTAGAGTATATGAAATTAGTTGACCCTTTTCTGGAGCTCTGCAAAGTTCTAATAACCTCTGGAGAACATTCTAGTTCTTGTAACCCCTGCCTTTCAATCTCCAGGCCGCTAAGGCCAGTCGTGATGGGCTTGCTGCCCATTTCCTTTGGGTAAAAGCTGAGATGGCTGAAACCTGCACCGTAAGCAAACTCAGGCTGAGCCCTAAATCTAATCCAGATTGCAGGAAAGACAAGACTTGAGACACATTTGGATCACTGGGGTAAAAAATGACATCCAGCTGCAAAGCCTGTGAACCTATCCCATATTCTAGAGCAGTGTTTCTCAACTCCGGTCCTCAGGGCACACTAACAGGCCAGGTTTGCAAGAAAACTGAAATACATCCCAGGTGATATCATTTGCTGCTCAGTGATTGCAGTATTCTAGTCTGCATCTCCCCAAGGTAATACTTAAAATCTGGCCTGTTAGTGTGCCCTGAGGACCGGAGTTGAGAAACACTGTTCTAGAGTATATGGAATTAGTTGACCCTTTCATGGAGCTCTGCAAAGTTCTAATAACCTCTGGAGAACATCCTAGTTCTTGTAACCCCTGCCTTTTAATCTCAAGGCCGCTAAGGCAGTCGTGATGGGTGTGGATACAGGATGTCTCCCTGCAATAGAAAATGAGGAGTCACAGGTAGAGTGATCGGTGGGTACACGCTGAGATCAATTGCCGGCGAGAACCATGGTCTGCGAGGCCAGTAGGGTAATATTGCAATGACTGTGAGATTCTCTGCCAACAATCTCTTCAGAAATTTCAAGATCAGAGAAATTGGGGGGAAGGCATAGGCCAGTTGCGCAACCCAAGGATGGGTCAAGGCGTCCGTCCCCTATGCCAATGGATGTGGATAGCACGAGAGGAAGCAGCTCACCTTGTAGTTGGTTGATGAGGCAGAAAGATTCAGTTGCAGACTCCCCCATTTGTGGGTAATCTGTATGAACATTTTAGGATGAAGGGCCCACTCATTGGGATCCTTAAATTGTCTGGATATGCAATCTGCTTCCAGGTTTTGACGGCCTGGGAGATATACGGCCCTCAAACTTGGGAGATGTGGTTGTGCCAATGACATGATCGACTCCACCTCTCTCAAAAGGGATTGACTGTGCGTATCGCCTTGTCGCTGTATGTAAGACACTGCCGCCATGTTGTCCAGACAGAGCAGGACTGGTTGACCCTGTATGTAAGGCAGTAAGATGGCTAACATCATAAAAGCTGCTCGAAGTTCCATGATGTTTGAAACTAGGCCCTGAGAAGAAAATTCCCATCTGCCCTTGATCTTGTGTTGTTCGCAGGTGGCGCCTTACCCACTGCGCTGGCATCTGTGGTAACAATGATCCATTGTTGTGACCCTAATGGATGATGCTGCAATAGCGTTTTTTGTCGTATCCACCACCAGAGGCTCTGGTGCATCCTGCTGTTGATCCCGCTTGGCTGGGATAGATGCATTTTCTTCCACTGCCTCAGGAAGCCTCGTTGGAAAACTCTGAGTTTCCAGTGCACCCAGGGGATCATCAGGATGCATGAAGCCATCTTTCCAAGAAGACTCCTTCACTGGGATGCTGACATTACTGGCGCTGCCAATGCTTGCTGGAATTTTTCCTTGTTCTTGGGGAGCATCCCAAGAGGCAAGGAAACTGTGGTCTCCTGAGTATTGAACTGGGCCCCTAAATAGATCATACTATGTGTTGGCTCCAGCTTGCTCTTTTGAAAATTGAGTATCCAGCCGAATGTCCGTAAGGTGGACAGCAGGAGCTCCCTCTGTACCGCAAGAGGTCTTGCTTCTGGGCCATGAGGATGATATTGTCTAAGAAATGATGGACTCTGAGCCCTTTCTCCCTCAGAGAGGCAAAAACCGCAATCAGAACCTTGGTGAAGGTTCAAGAAGAAGTGGATAGCCCGAAGGGAAGGCAGAGAAATTGGTATTGTCTGTCTCCCAATGCAAACCTGAGGAACCTCTGGTATGATTGATGAATCGGGACATGCAGGTAGGCGTCCTGCAAGTCCACCAAAATCATCCAGTGCCCCGGTTGAATTACTTGGATTATATTATTGAGAGACTCCATCTTGAATCTCTCTATCCAGATAAAAAGATTAAATTTCTTGAGGTCAATTACTGATCTGAAGTCCCCTGTCTTTTTCTGGACCAGAAAGAGAGGCGAGTAGAAACCTGTAAACCTCTGACAGGCCCGAACTGCTACAAGGTATTGATGTACTCCTGAAGAGCAGCCAACTTCAGGGTCAACTGGGTTGCCTTGATGGTTGGTCGCCCTCTCTGGCATCTAGACCTTCAATCTTGGGGTAGAAAACCTGATCTTCTTCCTATAACCCTAGAGATGGCCGTCTCCAGTTTTTGGTCAAACAGGGCCTTCCCGTCAAAAGGCAATTTGCAGCAATTCTGCTTGAGGACGGGTCTGCCGCCCAAGGTTTTAGCCACAAAGGTCTTTTGGCTGTCACTGAGCTAAGAATTGCTCTGCAGGACCATTGAATGATATCTATAGCTGCCTTCCCTACAAAGTCCGCCGAGAGTTTTATCTCATCAAGAGCCTTGGTAATTTGCTCCTTAGGCTGCTGGATTTTTATTTCACATTCCAAGTTTTGCGTCCATACTCGCATAGCGCTTGCTATGGACGTTAAAGCCATGGCAGGCTTACAGGCACTACCTTCTGCGAAGCAGGACTTTCTTAGGTCCATATTGATGGGCCTATCTAGGACATCACAAAAAGAAGAAGAATCTTCCATCGGAAGTGTAACATTCTTGGCCAGTCTAGTGACTGCCGCATCCACCCTCTGTGGGTTAGATAAAGGTGCCACATTCTCCTCCGTGAGCAGATAAAACCTTTGTACCCTATTGTTTGAAGAGAATTTTCTCTCTCCCTTCTCCCATTTCTCCTGAAACAGGCCTCTTATTTCAGTTATAAGAGTAAAGGTAGCAACCTGTTTCTTTAAGTGGGGTTAATACGTTTTCCCTTTCTTTGGATGGGGTTCCAGATCCTCCCATTCCAGTGCAGCTTTTACTGCTTTAATGAATGGTGGCACCATAGCAAATTCAAAGCCTGAATCCTCTGCCGAGCAGGAAGCTGTATTCTCTCCTTTGCTGCATCAGGGCCTAGACGGATTGCTATCATCGAAGGAAAAATGAATTCCCAAGTGTACCAAGACATTTTTGCAGGAGAACTTAAGGTCATCTGTCTACCAGCTGAAGCTCAACAGAAGATGGGTGTTGCAACAGGACAGTGGCCCAAAGCATAGAAGTAAATCAACAACAGAATGACTTAAACAGAAGTAAATACGCCTTCTGAAGTGGCCCAGTCAGAGTCCTGACTTCAACCCGATTGAGATGCTGTGGCATGACCTCAAGAAAGGGATTCACACCAGACATCCCAAGAATATTGCTGAACTGAAACAGTTCTGTAAAGAGGAATGGTCAAGAATTACTCCTGACAGTTGTGCACGTCTGATCTGCAACTACAGGAAACATTTGGTTGAAGTTATTGCTGCCAAAGGAGGTTCAACCAGTTATTAAATCCAAGTGTTCACATACTTTTTCCACCTGCACTGTGAATTTTTACATGGTGTGTTCAATAAAAACATGGCAACATTTCATTCTTTGTGTGTTATTAGTTTAAGCAGACTGTGATTGTCTATTGTTGTGACTTAGATAATGATCAGATCACATTTTATGACCAATTTGTGCAGAAATCCATATCATTCCAAAGGGTTCACATACTTTTTCTTGCAGCTGTATATGTATATATATATATATATATATATATACACACACACACCCAAATATACATATATACTGTATATACACATACACATCTACATACTGTACATACATACATATACCCACACACATACATATATATACATACACCCATATACACACACACACACACGTGTATACATATAGCCAAAATACCCTTACCAGAACTTAGGGTCAAATTAACTTTAAGTATCAGGTGTAACCATCAGGAGGGCTTCAAGCCACAAGTACCGGACTAATCCACATCCATATGTTATAATTCGACTCAAGCCTCTGAGTTGATATATACTCCACTTCCCCAAGCTTGGAATTATTTTTCTGAAATTCTTTTTTCACTTAGGAGTAGGACTCTTTGGACAGTACAACATTGCCACAACCTCAGGACACAGGACCCAGAAACAGAGCACTATGATGGTTACACCTGATACTTAAAGTTCATTTGACCCTAAGTTCTGGTAAGGGTATTTTGGCCATTTCCTTGGTGGCGGACCTATTGCACCCTTCCACATCCAAGTGTGCTCGTGTAGTTTCACCTTTCCACGTGGATCTTTTATAATATTTTATGGACTTTATATATATATTTTAGATGATTAGCGCTACAGTTTGATTTTTATTAGTTGTATACATTATCTATCAGTATATGGTTTGTGTAGCTCCTTTTATGACAATTATTGATATTTATTTGGAATCCTTTTGTGGTGCTCAGCGCAGTTATTTTTACATGTGTATACATATACACCCGCACAGCCTCCCTTTTTTATGCAAAAAACAAAAAATTTTGGCAGAAAAAAACCTTCACCCCTAACATTTTACTAGTACTAACCATATCCCCAGACAGTATGACTTACTTGGGCTAGTTCACTCCTCTGGAAGAGATGCTGACTGTCCTGATGCCAAAATGCAAAAGGCCTCTCGCCACCTCCTCCGCCTCCTTTCCAACCCAGGAAGGCAGAGTAATGAGGGATAATGAAATATGGCAACCATGTCCTCGCGGCGCATTGCGCATGTGCTGGTGTCTCTGGGCCCCAAAAACATGACCGCCAGAGGCCCCAGAGTCCGCCGCACATGCATGGATGAGCGGAATCGCCTGGGGATGCTGCAGCCGACTCAAAGTGAAAGGGGAAGCCGCGCGTGAACCCCTGGAGCTATGGGGAGGGAGAGCAAAGCCGGAGGGTCCCCTACTATCCTTGTTTTAAGCCCCATCATCCACAATAAACAAAAGAGAATCCTAATATGTACATATATAAAATATATGGAAAATAAAAAGAATCAGAAATTCCATAGATAGAAAAAAAGCCATGCTGTCCCTGCTGCTAAATCCGGACTCCACAGCAGGCATGCCACAAAAGGGATACCACCTCTGAATAGAGAACACCTCGGCCCCATCTTGTTGGCGCATTTAGCAGCCTAAGATGCGGGACTGTGTCTGGGAGAGGCTGAACCCAGACAGACTCCAACGTTTTCGGCAGGTAAGAGCTTATCCTGAGTGTAATGGTCTGTAGGTGTTGATCTTTGAGGACAAAAAGGAGAAAGGGGGAGCTCGCTCTCAGTCAGAGTTTATAGATTTAAAGGTCCTGTGGGTGGATATAGGAGCAGAGCTATATCATATGTATGCTGTCATATTGGCGTCAGGAAAAACTTTATACAGTATATACTCTTACTTTGTTTATTGTAAGCATCTCACCCTTATTACTGTAGGAAATAAATATTAATTGGTAATAAATATCAGGATTCTAATATTTATACATTAGGTCAATTAAATTTTCTTGTTCTATACATGAATAGGGATCTTTTGGCTAAATTTCGAGACCTTTTAGATAAAAGTGAAACAGTTTGTTTTATACAACAGACTGCTGTCAGGGTGAAGCAGAACCCTTATTAAGCATATGCAGTGTTGCATGGCTAAGCCTATTATCCTCTGCTACAGCTCCAAGTCCTTTGAAATCCAGCCACACATTCCAAATGGCTATCATTCTATTCTGAGATTTAGAATTCATGTAACTAAAGTGTTTTTCAACACCAAATATGTTAGCATGTTTAGTATACAGAGCCAGCATTTCATATTAAAAATAATAATGGATGCATTATATGCTTCCGTGCAAACACAACTCTTGGATGTGTAGCAGGAACTTCAAAGTTTAGTGGCTATTCCATTTACTGGGATGCACATATTTAAAAACATTTTTATTAATGATATGCTGAGAAAAAAAAAAAAATCTTGTTGGCAACCAATCAGAATGAAATTTTTGTTTCTGCAGCGCGTATGTTAAAATAAAACAAAAACTTTGGATGTATAGGACTGTTCCTCCATTATTAAGTAGCTAAAATATTAAAATATTGCGCTTTCTAATATGATAGATACATATTTAAAAGCATTTAAATAATATTATTAAATGAATGCTATTTAATTATTATTATATGTAATATAAAAACTACAAAATACATTTTAAAAATTTTACATATAGACAGATAATGGTGGCAACCTTGCAATTTAGTTCTTCTATTTTATTTTGGATGTGTTTAGTTACAGTTGTAATAGAATAATTTTAATAAACATGTAGGCAGGTGCCTAACGTAAAATGTTTTTGTATTATGTTGGTGTTTTATGTAATGTTAAGTCTAGCTGGCACTTTTAGCAGTGCACGGGACACCGGGAATGTGTCCTGGTCAGCAGGTACGTTTCCCCAATATTTGGATTGTGGTCCCTTTAAGGAGGGCAGTTGTGGTGACATTGCTGTTCTCAGCAGTTCTCACCCATGCAAGGTGAGGTGTTTCTGGAGAGTTTGGCTAGACAGAGGACTGATTTTCAGTGCTCTCTTGTTTGATAGGTCCATACTAGGGACCCAGAATTTTGGAGATTTGAGTGATAAGAACCTTCAAACCCTGACTACTAGGACTTTGGTCCCAAAGAGGTTAAGCCCCAGGAAGGGGAGGCTTAAAGGCAGCAGAGGGAATCAGCACCTGTGTCAGGGAAGAAGAGTGGAGGGAGAGGCTCTCAAGCTGTGAGTAAAGCATAAGCTCTTGGACAAGCTTAGAATCTAGTTGCTGACCCCTTGTGGCCTATCTGGTAGCCTTGCCATGGAGGAGTCCTAGTCCCAGTAAGGGACCAAATGAATGGTGGTGAACCTGCTGTATAGTTTTATCGTACCAGGACTTTGGACTATTAACTTTATTTGGCTGAAGTAAGCTATTCTTGATTATCCGTTTTTCAAATAAACAAACTGGTTGCTTTTACCAAACCGTCTGGCTGTCATTCCTGAGCTACCTCAGATCACAGCAGTTTAGACTTCTTTTAAATACACGTTAAATACCTAATAATGTGAAATAAAGTCCTATTGAAACTGAGGTACCTGCTCAGTGCTGAAGGATATCAGCATGTTAGGGTCCTTTCATTATTACAGCTCTTCAGCCATGGGATACCACCCCATAAGCCTAGTATGTCAGACTGGTATTTTAGGGGGAATAAAAAAAAAAACATAAAAAAGCCAATGATTCAAATAGTGACTAATTATTGGTGGATTGGATCTTGTTACATAATCTTGGACAGGAAAGAAGGAGTCTGGTACAGGCTAAAAATGCCAGATCTTTCACCTACATCTAGTTGCTATATTAACTACTTATGATTTACTGTCGTTTTTACTTCTATGTCTTTAAACACAACCATTATATCTATATGGCACTAGGCCTTTGTTATGATGTTCATTTCTATCATGGGACAGGATAGAATTTTTGCCCTGTAGGAGAGGCACAGGAGAGGTATTGATTTGTCCAATGTCTTTCACTTCTACTCTAGACTTTTATGTTGACCGGAAAGAAAATCGGATTCAAGGAGGATATTTCGCCCATAGGCAACAATCATTGTCAGTTATTAAACATAGCCAGTATATTTAAAGTTGTTGTAAACCTCAGTCATGAAATCTGAACAAAGCACATACGGTATATCTGTAGTGTTTACTTGTCTATCTCCAAAGCTCTAAGTGTTATTTCTCTCTGGTGCTTTGTTCCTCTGTTATCAGTATGTGTCACTTCGATGTAGGATCACAGGTCTCTGTGATCATTTCAAAAGCCCCACCCCCATACAGTTAGAATCACTCTCCTAGGCTTACATTTAACCCCTTGATCAACCACTGTGTTAACCCCTTCCCTGCCAGTGTCATTGTTACAGTAACAGTGCATATTTTTTAGCACTGATTACTGTAGTAATGTCACTGGTCTCCCCAAAAGTGTAAAAAATGTCAGTTAGGGATCCGATCTGTCTGCCGCAATGTCGCAGTCCCACTAAAAATTGCATATTGCTGCCCTTACTAGTAAAAAAAAAAAAATAATAATAAATAAATAAATCTTTCCCGTAGTTAGTAGGAGCGATACCTTTTGCGCAAACCAATTAAAATACGCTTATTGTGATTTTTTTTACCAAAAATATGTAGCAGAAAACTGGCCTAAAATGTTTTGATTTTTACATTTTTTTTGGGGGGGGGGGGGTGTTATATAGCAGAATGTGAAAAATATTTTTTTTTCCAGAATTGTCACTCTTTTTTTGTTTATAGCACAAAAAATAAAAATCGCACAGGTGATCAAATACCACCAAAAGAAAGCTCTATTTGTGGGAAAAAAAGGACATAAATTTTATTTAGGTACAGCGTCGCACGACTGCACAATTGTCCGTTAAAGTAACAGTGCCGAATCGCAAAAAATGGCCTGGTCATTAAGGGGGCAAATCCTTACAGTCCAGAAGTGGTTAATATCCAGTTATATTTTGTGCATTTAGGAATGCACGCATCTCTTTTTTGAAACAACCTACTGAGCTGGCCAGAGCTAGCTCTTGAGGAAGTCTATTCCACCTTTTCACAGCTATTACTGTGAAGAATCCTTTCTGTATGTGGAGGTTACATTTCTTCTTCTCCAGGAAAGGATGAAATCATGGATGAGAGGTGCTTAGTGTTTGGGTGAAGTGCCAAGTACCCCAAACAAGGGGCTGTTCGGGAATACCTCTGGCAACTTTGTAAGTAGAAACTGATGATGTTTTGGTCCTTTTTCCTGCTGCCTGGGCTGAAAACTTTCTTATAAATATTTATAACTTTTAAAAAGCATTTTATGTATAGAAAATGCCAAATTTGTAAGTGTCAGTATGTTAAAATCTCAAAAAACTACCTGTTTGATTTAAGAGCATAGAAAAAGAATACACATTTTCTAGCAAGTGCCTTTTAAATACACTATCAGACATATTTTTGCAAAGTGCCACTTTCTTCCTCTTATTTTTGCACTAGGTACTCATAACATTATCATTTTGTGTATATTAAAAAAAAAGATCTGTAAAGAGCAAACATGCTGTAAATTTTATATATGTATAATTAGATTTTCAGCATTCGAGATGTTAAGCTGAGCACATAAACTGCATTATTCAAAAGCTGTCCCTCTTCTTGAAAATTACAGTTTGACAATTTTTATACAATATTCAGAAAATGCAATTATTTTGCACCACTTGAAAAAGGTGTGGGTGCTGAATGCCATCAGTGCTTCGGGTATATTCAAATTAAAAAAATATGAAATTAAGGTTTGAACAGGAAATGGTATAAATGATGATTGACGTAAACAGTTTAGTTCTGAAACAGCATTGTCCTATCCTGTTTATGTGACTATTTAATACATTATGGTGTCTGTGATGTTTTCTGAAATGTTAATTTTTTCCTTCAGAATCTTACAGGCAATTCAAAGGCTTGTAGTATCTACGAGGGTGAGAATTTTATCATAAATTCAGGATTTAATAATTTGTGCTCACCTTTTTTTTATTCTCAAACACAGTACCTATCAGGGGAGAACTGGGCAGGAGGGCATTTGCCTTCTGGGCCAGTAATAATAGGATACGCTGCGTTTGGGGCCTGAGTGGAGATACTTCAATAATCAGACATCAATTACAGTGAGACCACCAGTCAGCAACACACAGGACTGCGGATAAGGTAGTACAGCCAGCTCTCCTGTTTCAGACAAAGGCCCCATAAGTTCAACAGGGGTCCTAGCACCTGACGAGCAGGAGGGCCAACTGTACTGTGTAATTGCTGAAACAACCCCTCCCCCCCCCCCCCGTGGCTCACCCTTTAGCACAGGTGGCTTCCTCCTCCCACTGGCTCTCATTTGCTGCAAGGGGAGACCACAGGGGGATCCTTTCCAGTATTACCCCCACTTTCTGCTGCTCCAATTTCCCTGTATGCCCACTCTGCAATGCTGCCGGCTTCTCCTCCTCTACCTCCCTCTGGATGCAGCTGCTGCGTGTCACAGAAGAATTGGGTTTAGGGTGAAGAGCGAGGGGACCAGTAACTATATCATTATTACAGGCTCCTTGTTTTCCTGAATGAACACCACTACTGATTATTCCTGTGTTTATTTATAGCTGAAGCATAGTAAATGTTGTTTACTATGCTTGAGTTTCTGAATGAACAGGACATCTCTGTACAGAATCCTTCCTGTTCATTCATCTTCAGTGCAGCTGAGGCTGCAGTGCAAGGGACTGTGGAATGTTTTAAATCTGCTTCTCTGTCTTAAAAGGGAGACATTAGAAGTCTACTGAGACCCCTGATATTTCCCCAAAGCCACAATCACATGCATTGCACAAGCTTGAGTGGTGTTTGCAGGGGAGGAACACCATTCACTTAAATAGGTTGTGTTCAACAGGGGTATGATTCCTGCAACAGCCATGACATCTGAACGCCCCCAGCAGCTGCCTCTGCAGATAAAGGGGGTATCGGATTGAGAGGCAATAAAAGTGCAGCTCAACCACAGGGTTTTACTGCCCCCTAACCTCACATGTGAACAAGCCTTAAGTACTCATTGACACAGGAACTCTGGCTGTGTGAATGAGTGGTTTGCTCATGTGGCTGGAGACGCTTGTTACTCTATGGGGGTGCGCCGGCTGTATGAACACAGCCGCAGGTCCTTTTTTTTACAATTGTTATATAGTTACATAGCTAGTCTGGTTGAAAAAAGACACAAGTCCATCCAGTTCAACCAATAAAAGGGGGGGTCATACAATTCCATATTCATAATCCTATACCCAAAGTTGATCCAGAGGAAGGCGAAAAACCCCAGCAAAGCATGATCCAATTTGCTTTAGCAGGGGGACAAATTCCTTCCTGATCCCCAGAGAGGCAATCAGATATTCCATAGATCGTCGATAGCAAACCTTGGCACCGCAGATGTTTTGGAACTACATTCCCCATGCTGCTCAACTATAGTGCAGAGTGCATGAGCACATAGGCGTGCGCACAGGGTGTGCCTGGTTTGCCTGGGCACACCCTAATCACCCATAGTTGCCAACTGTCTTGAATTATATGCACATTATCGGGACAAATTTCATCCCTCTACCTCCTCCCCCAGCAGTTTCAGGCACTCCCAGCTCTCAGGAGGACTGCAAAACATCACCAGGATGGACCCTGCCTCCTCCTTGATTTCTTCTAGTATTGCAATTAGGTTTGAGTGGGTGGGTTGGGTATGTGCACGGCCCAGAGAACATATATTTATACACACGCACGTGTTTGAGCTTTGGGGTGCACACCCTAATGCAAAAGGCTGCGCACACCTATGCATGAGCATCATGGGAAATGTAGTTCCAAAACATCTGGGGTGCCAAGGTTCGCCATTACTGTCCGAGATCATTCCCTGGATGAGTACTGCTGATTATTCAGTACACAGGCAGAAAGGCAGTCTGCCTATGTAAACAAGGCAGATTGCCGTTCTCTCAGTACAGAAGGCATGGATCCTGTGTTCCTGCAAAGCAAGGACACCAATCCATGCCTTCCACTAGTAAAAGCACTTCCCACACTACACTAAAACACTAGCTAGGCACACTGATAACCCTTTGATCACCCTTGATTTTAACCCCTTGCTGGCCAGTGTCATTAATACAGTGACAGTGCATATTTTTAGCACTGATCACTGTATTAGTGTTACTGGCTCCCAAAATGTGTCTGCCGCAATATTGCAGTCCCGCTATAATTCGCTGATCATCGTCATTACTAGTAAAAAATGTACTAAAAAATATACTAAAAAATAAAATTCCATAAATATATATCTTAGTTTGTAGATGCTATAACTTTTGCGCAAACCAATTAATATACGCTTATTTGGATTTTTTGTTACCAAAAATAAGTAGCAGAATACATATTGGCTTAAATTGATGAAGAAATTAGATTTTAACATTTTTTTTTTTAGATATCTTTTATAGCAGAAGTTTTTTTTTCAAAATTGTCAGTCAATATTTTGTTTATAGCGCAAAAAAAAAAAAATTGCAGAGGTGATTATATACCAGCAAAAAAGCTCTATTTGTAGGGAAAAAAAAGAAAGAAAATGTATTTGGGTTCAGCATCGCATGACCAAGCAATTGTCAGTTAAAGTAACGCAGTGCCGTATCGCAAAAAATGGCTGGTCATGAAGGGAGGTAAATCTTCCGGAGCTGAGGTGGTTCATACAGGAGGAACAGAGAGCTGCTGATCATTAAAAGATAATTATCTGACTCCTTGATACAGTAAATTGTCAAGGTCCAACATCAGTTCAATAGAGTAGTATGCATTAGGAAGATTAACTTTATTTTTTTAATATACAGCAATACAGCAGAGTTGTGAGGAGTTCTCACACATACTCAGGGCCGGACTGGCCTACCGGGATACCCGGAAATTTCCCGGTGGGCCGCCGGCCCTGGGGCCGGTTTGAGATTGTGGCCGCTTTAAGACGCGGCCGCTATTGTGGCCGCTTTAAGACGCGACCGCTATTGTGGCCGCTTTAAGACGCGGCCGCTATTGTGGCCGCTTTAAGACGTGGCCGCGCTGTGATGGCCGCTGCAGCCCTGGTGAAGTCTGTAGTACGTCAGCCGCTATGAGCGGCATGACATCAGATCTGGCGGGACGGCTGGCTGCGAGGCGCCGGCCGAAGGTGGATCATGTGACTGTCAGCAAGACGGACGGTCACGGTGACGGTGCCGAGGGACCCACTACACGGACGCCAGCCCAGCAGCATGATCGCACCCGCCCGGGGAATCGAGTCCGACTGTCTTCTGACCAAGTTAGTAATAAAAATCAGCAGACTGCAGTGCAATTATTGATCCCATCCTCCGACCTCCACCAGACCACCACTGCCCCCTGCTGATCTCACCACCCCCACAGATCTTATCCCTAATAGGATGGGGGGGAAGCAGTGGCGGTGGGGAGGATGGCACCCCCCATCACCACTGCCACCAATCTCCCCTCACCACTGCCACCGATTCCCACCCCCCCATCACCACTGCCACCAATCTCCCCTCACCACTGCCACCGATTCCCACCCCCCTCACCACCACTGCCACCGATTCCCACCCCCCTCACCACCACCACTACTGCCACCGATTCCCATCCCCCTCACCACTGCCACCGATTCCCACCCCCCTCACCACCACTGCCACCGATTCCCATCCCCCTCACCACTGCCACCGATTCCCACCCCCCTCACCACCACCACCACTGCCACCGATTCCCATCCCCCTCACCACCACTGCCACCGATTCCCACCCCCCTCACCACCACTGCCACCGATTCCCATCCCCCTCACCACTACCACCGATTCCCACCCCCCTCACCACCACTGCCACCGATTCCCATCCCCCTCACCACCACTGCCACCGATTCCCATCCCCCTCACCACCACTGCCACCGATTCCCACCCCCCTCACCACCACTGCCACCTATTCCCACCCCCCTCACCACCACCACCACTGCAACCGATTCCCACCCCCCTCACCACCACTGCCACCGATTCCCACCCCCCTCACCACCACTGCCACCGATCCCACCCCCCTCATCACCACCCCTGCTGCCACCGATCCCAGCCCCCTCACCACCACCCCTGATGCCACTGATCCCACCCCCCTCACCACCACCGCTGCCACTGATCCCACCACCCCTGCTGCCACTTATCCCACCCCCCTCACCATCACCACCGCTTCCACTGATTCCACCCCCCTCACCACCACCCCTGCTGCCACTCATCCCACCCCCCTCATCATGTCTGCAACCTCTGACATCTCCTGTACCATGTCCGCACAGCCCCTGACATCTCCTGTACCATGTCCGCACAGCCCCTGACATCTCCTGTACCATGTCCTCACAGCCTCTGACCTCTCCTGTACCATGTCCGCACATCCTCTGACCTCTCCTGTACCATGTCCGCACATCCTCTGACATCTCCTGTACCATGTCCGCACAGCAGCCCCTGACATCTCCTATACCATGTCTGCACAGCCCCTGACATGTCCTGTACCATGTCCACACAGCCCCTGACATGTCCTGTACCATGTCCACACAGCCCCTGACATGTCCTGTACCATGTCCGCACAGCCTCTGACATCTCCTTTACCATGTCCGCACAGCCCCTGACATCTCCTGTACCATGTCCGCACAGCCCCTGACATCTCCTGTACCATGTCCGCACAGCCCCTGACATCTCCTGTACCATGTCCGCACAGCCCCTGACATCTCCTGTACCATGTCCACACAGCCCCTGACATGTCCTGTACCATGTCTGCACAGCCTCTGGCATCTCCTGTACCATGTCCACACATCCTCTGACATCTCCTGTACCATGTCCGCACAGCCTATGACATCTCCTGTACCATGTCCACACAGCCCCTGACATGTCCTGTACCATGTCCACACAGCCCCTGACATGTCCTGTACCATGTCCGCACAGCCTCTGACATCTCCTTTACCATGTCCGCACTTTTACCACTTTCAACTAGAATTTGCTCTTTTATATATAAAGCACTATATGCTTTCATATCTATCTTATCTATGTATAATACACTCTTCAAATTTGCTTTAAAATGCATGGTTTTCCCTTTTATGAACAAGGAAATAATGGCGCTATGCTGTTGGGCCGGTATAATATTGCTATGGGGCTGGTATGACATTTTTTCCAGGGCTGAATTTTATTCCCAGTCCGGCCCTGCACATACTGTATACACAAATAAAGTAGAACTATAGGCAAAACCTTTTTTTTTTTACATTTTGGATAGCATAAGGGAGGGTTATAACTACAGATCGCCCGATTATCGGCAAGGCTGATATATTGAGGGTCGATCTGCACTTTCCTCGATATATCGGAATCGGCCACCAAGGTGGCCGATATTACCGATATTTTGCAAAGTGCTTGTACCGGAGTGATGCCTGCAGCTAGAGGCATCACCCCGGTACCAGCGTCCATAGCCAACGGTCAGCTCTCTTGTAATGACAACCGATGCGGCTGAGAAGCCTCTCGGCTGGCATTACAAGGAGCGGGCGGGGACGTCTCCCCCTCCAGCCGCCTTCCGCAGCTCGCCCGCCGAAGACCTGATCAAAGCTGCATTCGGCTCTGATCAGGTCTTCATGCAAAAACCGGAAGTGATATCATGACATCACTTCCAGGTACTGGCGCCAGAATAAAAAAATGACAGCATTCAAAACAGCCAAACTTGGTGTCTTGAATGCTTTTAAGTGCAGAGGAGGGGTTTGGGGTCTTTTAGACCCCAGATCCCTCCATAAGAGTACCTGTCAAATAAAAAAAAAAAATTGTTTTAAATGTACGAAAATATCGGCGCATATCGGCCAATACCGATATGCATTGGGCAAAATATCAGTATCGGTATCGGCAACGAAAAACCGATATCGGTCGATCATTAGTTATAGCCCCTGTAAAGGTTTATTTCCTCTCTCTTTTTCCAAGTGGGGGGATTTCCCTTTACTTCCTGATCCATAGCCAAACAGGAAGTAAGGGGAAATCCCTGAAAATTAAGGGAAACTCTTGGGGACTCCCAGGTCACCAGAACTAGTGTCCTCAATCTAAGATTTCCCTACTTTTACTTTTCTGGGAACAACCCAAAATTTGTGATTTTCTCTTACTTTTACTTTCAATTATAATGGTAAACAGGGTGAATCTCCTTAACGGGGGGGGGGGGGGGCACAGTAGTAAAAACTGACAGGTGTTTTAATCCCTCTCCACTATCCAAAACTTTAAAAAAAAGTGATGCCTTTAGTTATACTTTAATGGAGACAAAGCTAAATTCTAGTGTCTACATGCTGCATGATATTGTCTAAAAAGGATAAAACACAAGGAAATGCATTGCATGCATTGATGGAATTTCCTGAATAGGTTTATTTTTCCCTTTTTTTTTTTTTGTCCAGAAATATAAATTTATTCAAGGTGTTTAAGAAGCATTGAGTGACACACTCTAAAGTCTGCATGTGTACAAAGTCATTTGCTTCAATGTTGAAGAACAGGAATTGGCCACAGAGGGCAATGGGAAGACTTCAGGAAAAAAAAATTGATTTCCTATTCTTTACATGGCGGTAAAGCAAAGATTCTGACTTGTGCTCCTTCTGCCCCTATTGCAGGTTACACACCCAATATGTACCACACACTCCAATTAAAATAATCAGCATATGTGTAGATCACATGAGCAATTCCTTTTACATTGCAAACTTCAAGTTGTCCTTAGCAAATCAGTTTAGACACCAGCAGATCTAGCTTAGGAAATGTCTGGTATAGTACAAAAACACCTAAAAAAAAAAAAAAAAAAAATCTAGTTAATTTGAGGTCACAAATATGTTTCAATTCTAGCCTGTCCTTGGTTCCATCACTGCAGAGGGAGCTGCTGCCAAAAACGTTGGTTCCCGTCCAGATTTACTGCATAATTGGATAGCATCTCTTGCATTCACAAATGCTATGCAGATGTTTATAGAAGACATAAATCTACATACAGGAGAGAGACCTGATAATTATGTATCCTGATGTATAAATAATTGTCAGACTAAATGATGAGCTAAGTCATGTGCTCGTTTGGCAATTTTTTTTTTTCACATGGCTTTATAAAGTTATGTAAATATTTTAATGATAGATGATAGTCTATAAGACTATTAAAGAGGAAAAAGTAAGGCAACCAATGACATACCGTACTTATCTTGCTGTTTCAGGCTCCCTGCTGTGCTGGAGACTTGTAAAGGCCGAGGCATTTAGTCATGTGATGAATCAGAAGATTAGATTTCTGTATAGGAGATCCTCCCTTCTAGCAAATATTATGTGACCAAGGACATCACATGACGTCAGCACTGAAGAGAAGCTGGAAGCAGTGTTTTCCTCAGGACAAACAAATACAGTATTTAGGACCCTTTGTGGCTATATTAGAGCAAGACTAATAACACATGATTATGTTAAAATCTGTGTATAATTCAACTTTAACCACTTAAGGACCAAGCCTATTTCTGACACTTGTTGTTTACGAGTTAAAATCAGTATTTTTTTCTAGAAAATTACTTAGAACCCCCAAACATTATATATATATATATATATATATATATATTTAGCAAGGACTCTGGAGAATAAAATGGAGGTCATTACAATATTTTTTGTCACGCAGTACTTGTGCAGCGGTCTTTAAAACAACATTTTTGGGGAAAAAATACATTTCACTGCATCTAAAAAAAAACTAAACAGTAAAGTTAGCTCAATATTTTTCTATAATGTGAAAGATAATGTTACGCCAAGTAAATAGATACCCAACATGTCATGCTTCAAAATTGTGCACGCTCGTGTAACGGCAGCAAACATTGGTACTTAAAAATCTCCATAGGCGATGATTTAAAAATTTCTACAGGTTACCAGTTTAGAGTTACAGGGGAGGTCTAGGGCTACAATTATTGCTCTTGCTCTATTGATCGTGGTGATACCTCACATGTGTGGTTTGAACACCATTTACATATGTGGGCATGACTTGCGTAACTGTTCGCTTCTGCGCCCTAGCTCGGAGGGAACGGGGCGCTTTAAATATTTTTTTCATTATTATTTTTTTTACCATTTATTTTTATTTTTACACTGTCCCTTTAAAAAAAATTTGTTTGATCACTTTTATTCCTATTACAAGGAATGTGAACATCCCTTGTAATAGAAATAAGCAGAACAGGCCCTCTTAAATGTGAAATTTGGGGTCAAAAAGACCCCAGATCTCACATCTACACTAAAAAGCAAAAACATAAAAAAAAAAAAAAAAAAGGCATTTTATTCATCATGAAAAAAATTGGCCCTTTAAGGCCATTGGGAGGAAGGAACTCACCCAGATGTCTGTGAAATCAGCCCCAAAGTCGAACTGAAATGCCAGCTTGAAATTAAGCAATTTGAGCTGAACTCACACAATGTCAAAAAGACCTCTGTGTGAACTTAGGCTAAGTCTATATTTATACCTATGTGGCTGCACTTGATGTGTTTTCCGGCGTGTTTTTGCATGCAGTTTTTAAACATTTTGCGGGGTTTTTTTTCTCTTTACACACTTTACACACAAACTATAGCTGGTTGCTAAGGAGTAGGCTGAGAAGCCGGCCTCCACATCCTTTACATCCAATGAGTCATGAGTTATCAGCAGGGTTCCCCCCACTGACAGCTGAATGTAAAAACAAGAATTGACGGCAAAAAAAAATCAAGAAAAAAAACTGTGGGTCCCCCCCCCCCAAATCCATACCAGGCCCTTTTGGTCTGGTATGAATTTAGAGGGGAACCCAACGCCAAAATTAAAAAAAAATGGCATGGGGTCTCAACCAAAATCCATACCAGACCCTTACCTGAGCATGAAGCGAGCGACCCCCCCTTCCTAAATCATATCAGGCCACATGCCCTCAACATGGGGGGTGCTTGGGGCAGGGGGGGCTCTGCCCCCCACCCCAAAGAACCTTGTTTCTATGTTGATGTAGACAAGAGTCTCTTCCAAACCCCAGGCTGTGGTTGCGGGGGTCTGCAGGTGAGGGGGCTTATCGAAATCTGGAAGCACCCGTTAACAAGGGGGCCCCCAGATCCTGCCCCCCTCCTATGTAAATGAGCATGGGGTACATAGTACCCCTGCCCATTCACCAAAAAAGTTTTTGACAAGTCCTTTATTAAAAATAAAAAACAATGTCCCCTGATTTAGAGCCATCATCAATTACGACACCTGCCTCACCGCCAGAACCTGAAAAATACAACTAATGCTCCCACGGTCTGCCTGCTGTCATGTGACATTTCTTAAATGGTTAAGGGGTGGCCACCCGGCGACATCACCTGGTGGCACCACCCGCCCTGGTGGCACTGCTGGGTGGTTCTGCCCCTTCTATTTAAGAAATGTCACATGGGAAGCAGGCAGACCGCAGGATCATTTGTCGCTAGCAGAGCTTTTTTTTTGTTTTTGTTTGGGTCCTGTGGTGGCGGCGGCTGTTGGGATTGATGATAGATCTACATCGGGGGACATTGTTATTTTTAGCTTTTTATTAAAGGACTTAAAAAACTCTTGTACTGTCTTAACTCACTTTTAAAGTTTATTGGTAAATGGGGGCCAGGATCTGGATTCCGATAAGCCCCCTGCCTGAAGACCCCCACAACCCAGAGTTGTGGAGAAAAGGTCCTTGTTCCTAACAACATAGGGACAAGGTGCTTTGGGGTGGGGGGCAGAGCACCCCCCCCCCATGTTGAGGGCATGTGGCCTAGTATGGTTCAGAAAGAGGGTTGTTCGCTCATCCCCTCCCTTTCCTGACCTGCTGGGCTGCATGCTCACATAAGGGTCTGGTATAGATTAAGGAGGAACCCTGCACCATTTATATAAAAAAATTGGCGTGGGGTTCTTCTCCAAATCCATACCAGACCCGCAGGGCCTGGTAGGTATTGTGAGGGATTCCAGGTCCTTTATTTGCAGATTTTTTTTACATTCAGGTGTCAGTGGAGAAGCCCTCTGACAGCTAATGACTCATCGGGTGCTAAGGATGCGGCGGCCTGGCTTCCCGGCCCACTCCTTAGCAACCAGCTATACACTGTTAGTTAAAGAGAAAAAAATATTCACATGCAAAACGTATGTAAAAATCCATCAAAAATGCAGAACAATCAATTATAATATGGCTTGTGTCGCAATTGTATAAGTTATACATTTTTTTCTCTATTTGATATTCGCATCCGGAAAATATTCACCTCACTTCACTTTTTCCACATTTTGTTATGTTACAGCCTTATTCCAAAATTGATTAAATTCTTTATTTTCCTAAAAATTCTGCAAACAATACCCCATAATGACAACATGAAAGAAGTTTGTTTGAAATCTTTGGAAATGTATTATAAATAAAAATACGAAAAAATCACATGTACATATGTATTCACAGCCTTTGTCATGACACTCAAAATTTAGATCAGGTCCTGTTTCCACTGATCATCCTTGAGATGTTTATATAACTTGATTTAAGTCCACCCGTGGTATATTCAGTTGATTGGACATGATTCTAGGCCAAACTGAGAGATCGGGGGGAGTAGGACCTTAGTAAGGGAGGTGACCAAGAACCCAATGGTCACTCTGAAAGAGCTACAGCATTTCTCTGTGGGGAGAAGAGAACCTGCCAGAAGAACAACCATCTCTGCAGCACTCCACCATTCAAGACTGTATAGTAGAGTGGCCAGACGGAAGCCACTCCTCGGGGAAAAGGCACATGACAGCCCCCCTGGAGTTTGCCAAAAGGCACCAAAGGACTCTCAGACCATGAGAAACAATATTCTCTGGTCTGATGAAACAAAGATTGAACTCTCTGGCCTCTTTGGCCTGCAAACGTCGGCACTATTCATCACCTGGCCAATACCATCCCTACAGTGAAGCATGGTGGTGGCAGCATCATTTTGTGGGGATGTTTTTCTGGGAGACTAGTCAGGATTGAGGGAAAGATTAATGCAGCAATGTAAAGAAAAGTCCTTGATGAAAACCTGCTCCAGAGCGCTCTGGAGCTCAGACTGGGGCAAAGATTCATCTTCCAACAGGACAACGACCCTAAGCACACAACCAAAAAACAAAGGAGTGGCTACAGGACAACTCTGTGAATGTCCTTGAGTAGTCCAGCCAGAGCCTGGACTTGAACCTGATTGATCATCTCTGGAGAGATCGAAAAAAAAATGTCTGTTCATCGAACACTCCCCATCCAACCTGATGGAGCTAGAGAGGTCCTGCAAAGAAGAATGAGATAAACTGGCCAAAAATAGGTGTGCCAAGCTTGCAGCATCATACTCAAAAAGACTTGAGGCTGTAATTGGTGCTAAAGGTGCTTCAACAAAGTGTTGAGCAATGGCTGTGAATACTTACATTACGTACATGGGATTTTTTTGTTTTTTTATTTTTAATAAATTTCCAAAAATTTCAATCAAACTTCTTTCATGTTGTTATTATGGGTGTATTGTTTGTAGAATTTTGAGGAAAATAATAAATTTAAACCATTTTGGAATAAGGCTGTAACATAACAAAACGTGAAAAAAGTGAAGCGCTGTCAGTCTCCATCACCTTGGATGAAAAATCTAAGAATCTAATAACCATTACAACAGAATTAAAATGCTGTCTGAATGGCTGGAATCCAGTTGTTTATTCACTCACATTATGGAGAAATAAACACATAGATAGTTATGCAAAAAGCCTACACATGTTTAATCAGCAACTGTAGAGATAGAGTTTATCCAAACACCCTAAACCTTATCAAACTTAGATAATTCTAATAGTGTAGGTGGTTTTGTAAAAGACTAAGCCCCGGTTCACACTACTGCGTGTGCGGGGTTCGCATGTCATGTCGGAGCGCACTGCTCCGACATGACATGCGATCAGCTGTGCGGTGCGAGTTTAGCCATACAGTTTGTATGGCTAAATTCGCATCGCACCCGCAGCAAAGACGCACAGGAGACATTTTTGCTGCCGCATCAGGATCGGATCGCACAGTGGTTCACACTTGTGCGATCCGATCCTGTGCGAACTGCACGATCGCACTGCGATATGCGATCAAACTGGGGGTGTCGTTAAGATTACATTGACACCCCCAGCGGATCGCATATGGCAGTGTGAACTGCCGGGGGTGCGTGTGCGATGCGGGAACAGGCTGCGAATTCGCAGCCTTCCCGCATCGCATCAGTGTGAACCGAGCCTAAAGGCTCGTACACACTTGACGAAAATCGGACGAAATATCCTATGTTTTTTCTCTCTAACAGTGCATAATGTTCACGAAATTTCCCATCCAATTTTTTTTTTTTTTTTTTGGGACGTTTGTTCCTAGATTCCCAGGTCGTCAGCAGCTTCAGATCATGCGCGGTCTTTCGTATCCTATTTTTCGCAGACGTACTGCATACATATTAAACGAAAATTGGTCGTGCTGGGGACGAACAATAAAAATTTTGCTGTTTGTCTCTCCGGTTTTTTTCTTTGAAAATGTCATCATCGGCTGTTGAAAGTTGTGTACACACTAGCCGAAAATCGTACGATTTTACCTCGGATGGAAATTTTCGGCAGATTTTCTTCTAGTGTGTACCCCACTTTAGGCTGCATTGACTAAAACCTTCCAAGCCTGTATGGTTGGCACTGTGGTCTTTTTCCAGGATAAGATAATAAGTTTTCTGGCATAAAAAAACCTATAAAGTAAGTAATGTATGGATAGCTATAATAGATACTAGGACATCCACTAAGCCCAAGAGGCAAACACTTATTGAGGGTGTAAGAGGAGTGGTGGTGATCGAACACAGGCTAAAACATCCCTTCAATACAGTTGGATTGCTGGCCATTCTCATAAAATGAGTATAACCTTTGTATGCATTTGAGAACAGTGCCAGCAGGCGGACAGTGAATCACCATGGGTTGAACTGGATGGACTTGTGTCTTTTTTCAACCTCACTAACTATGTAACTATGTAACTGTATATTTTAGCAAGTTTAGGGTCAAATACACTCTATGTAGAAATATGTAGTGTATTAATTGATCTTTAGACAAACCCAGTCTCAAGAGGGAAGCTCCCACAATTCCTACCAAACATCTTTTCTGAAGTCTGGGATATTATCTACCCACTCTGTTCAACAAACCTGGAACAGCTTGATCATCTCTGGAAAAAAACTGTTTATAAATAGTAGATAGAGGTCCAGTAAGATCTTCATTTTCAGTAGTGATTCAAGTCTAAGGGCCCTTTCACACGGTCCGCCTCCGTAGGCAGATCCGTGCTGCTCAGCGGGGATCGATCCGCCGATCCCCGCTGAGCCGGCGGATAACAGCTCCGTCTCCGCTTGCAGTGTGGAGAGGGAGGTGTCACAGCTCCCGCTGCTCTCTATTGGGGATCGGATGAGAGCGGACCGCCTGTCTGCTCTCATCCGATCCGATCCGATCCCTGAACGGATGGAAAAATAGGGTTTCCATCCGTCCAGATTTCACGGACAGGATCGGATACGGATGGCAGCGGGTGTCAGCGGAGGTGTCTCCGCTGACATCCGCTGCCCCATAGAGCTGCATGGAGGATCCGATCAGATCCGCCTAAAAAACTGACAGGCGGATCTGATCGGATCGCCCATGTGAAAGAGCCCTTAAGGCCCATACACACGATAAGAAAATCTGTAGGGAAAATTCGTCCGACGACCAATCTGTCGATTTTCGGATTGTTAGTATGGTGCATTTGACAGCTGACTTCGACTTTTCGGCTGACAAAATCCTGATGTGCAGGCTATATAATTTTTGTCGTCCGTAATACGTCCGATTTTCATCTCATTAGTACAGATTTCGACGGAAAAAAATCTTAAGAGCAAGACTGGGCATGCTCAGAGATGAAAGAACACATACAAAACAATCCAGCACATGACATCACTTCTGAAGTAGAATTCTGTCGTACGTAGGAAAATAACATCTTCACTTTCCACATCAGACTAGCATGCCACAAAAAATGGACGACAGATCGTTCGATAATCTGATTGTGTGTACGGGGCTTCATTGGCTGAAGGGACAACCAGCCTTGCCCAAATTGTGCATAAAATGCATGCCTAAACTGCGTGAATTGAAAAAAATGAGCGTTAGGTAGTTGGTAAAAACTCTATTATCTCATCAAATAGCATTAAAACCCCATTTGGTGCTATGTCTTACACACGTTGTACTCTGTATTTGGTCTATATAGATTAGTCCAGGTAGTTGTTAAAATGGGGGTTCCTTCACAATGGAGTATTAGGGCACTTGGGCCTATCCCATGGAGAATTTTCCATGCTCTAATAACAGATACCATAGAGCAAGTTTGTGTGTGTGGAGATTTCCCACTTAAAACCTTCAACATTAAAATCAGTCTCTATATGCAGTAAAGGGTTCCAAGCTTGTTATACTCACTGTGGAACCCAAGGGGTTAATCCTCTGCATTATGTAAAAAGGCTCCTATCTTCTCTGATCCTCCCCTTCTTTCACTGTCCTCAATCTAGTAGAGAGCCTTCGGGGGCACTCTGCACATGCTCAGTTTAGTGTGTATTGCTGAGCGGGTGCATGTGATCAGCACAGGGCCAATCAGCACTATCCAGAAGGGAGGGTCAGGAGTCATGCAGCTCCATAGGACAGTCAGAGGAGAAAGAAAACTCCTCCTACAAGCTTTAACCAGTGTTTGGCTGGACACTGATAGACGTCACAAGACTGCTATGTACTGCTGATGAGAAAAGGTACTTAGCAGTTTATATTTACTAAAATAAATGCATTTTCATGTTCTGTGTGTAGCACCCTACAGGTAGGTGCTAGGTAAAGTATAGTGGGCCTTGGCTTCCTAACAGCAGGGCCATGATTTCAGCTGGCTGTCATGTCTCTCAGGTGTGTCTGCTGAGAGGGGAATCTCCCCACTTGCTCCATGAGAGGATTCTCATTGGGCAGTGGAGGAAACCCAATCAGAGACACACTCAGGCCTGTATCTACCCCAGAAGGCAGATTCTGCCGCAGAGGATTCTGGGAGTGGGTATAAGTTCTGAAGGGACACATGACGCAGCATCTTTGGTGGAAGGCAGAATCCCAGGAGGGAGAGTACGGCTGTCTCTCCTCCTGTCAGAGGAAGCGGGTGTCCCGGGTGGCGGCCTGGGAATCCAAAGAGAGTGGAGCTGAGCTGCGGAGGGGATCCGGTGTGCCGAGAAACAGCGGAGAGAGAGAGGGGTCCAGTCCCAGTAAAGCCTACAAAGGTCGTGAGTACTGTGGATTGCCCCTGGGGGTCTGCCTAGAGTCAGAGGGGACCACTTCCGGAGAAGGTTCTAGGGATCCAGGAGTCAGCTAACTGTTAAAGGGGGTGCCTAGTCAGAGGATCCTGAAGCATTAGAGGGGGTACCTAGTCAGAGGACCCTGAAGTATTAGAGGGGGTACCTGCAGTTTGGGCCCTGAAGAGTCAGTGTACAGTGTGAAGTGTACAAAGTTGAGAGTTGCAGCAACACAAGTAGTGACAAGGAGCTACCTCAGCCAGTGAAGGGTTAGAGGGAGCTGTTCAGTGACTTTTGAGCTACACTAAGTATCAGGAGTCAAGAGTTCTACAGTCCTGGAGCCTCTGAGCTAACAATCCAAGTTAAAGTCGAGGTTTTTTTAGCTCTAAGTCAGTCAAGCAGCATTTGAAGCGTCAGGAAGCGTTGGTCGGCATTCAGCTGGCACCAAGACAGCGTTTGTGAGCATTTTTTTTGTACAAAGTCCCAGTTAAACCTAGAAGCGCCAGAGGAGTATCCCACTCATTCCCTTCTCCCATCCCCTAAATACAATAATGCAAAACAAACCAAAGATGCCGGAATGGTCATTGTCTCAGTTCTCACACCTGGGTTCACAACTTAAATGTGTTGGAAGTTTTACCGGTACTGATGGCAGAACCACCTCAGGCCCCAGGCCTGGAAATATTGCTACATGTGTACTGTGGGATACCAGGTATAGTGAATGCAGGGTCTCAGATTTAGTAACACTTTAATTATAATTTAATAAATTGTGTGAATGTACAGTAAAAGAACAAAGATAGCTTGTAATGTTTATAGGCCTAGAGCCTTGGCTCTTCAGATATGATAACGGGATGATCACTAGATAAGAAAACACAATTATCAAGAGATCACTAACTGATTAGTTGCCACAGGTTGTTGTTTATTGCACTTTAGCCTGCAATATTAAAGGAGAAGCAAAGCCAAAGCTTTTTTTGGCTGTACTTCTCCTATGGATCACAGGAGTACAGAAGTTCTGTGACCCGTTTTCAGCTGACAGCGTGCTGAAGCCCTCTGTTGAGTGACGTCATAGAGCCGGTCCAGGTTCTGGAAAGATCCCGACCATGTGGTCAGGATCCACCCAGACGCTTGGACCACCACCTGGCCCAGCCCCTCAGTGATTCGATGAGAACCAGAGCCAGCCACTCCCGCCCCCCTCCACAGTTACATTCTGTTTGTTTTAAAGAACCTGAGCTAAAATAAGTGAATGCTTAAGATAAATGCATATTTGGCAAATATTTTAAGGGAGGATAAAAAGTAGTACATTAATCTTCATCTTCTGCATTAAAGGAAAATGTGTGATTCCCTTTATTTATGGTAACAATTCATGACAAATGAGCCCGGTTGGATGGTCTGTTTCTTCTGATGAAGGACAAGCCAGAAAGACAATGGCTTTGCATTTTTAAGTTAATCAGTAGCTAAGTAATCTATTTCTCAAAAATAACCGGATTAATCAAATGCATTGGCAAGGAAGAGGGCAAAACACTTTATTTTCTCCACGTGCAAATGAAATATACATAACATAACAAAAGTCAACGCAAGCTATCTGTATCTACTAGAAAAGCACCTGAAAGATTAAAGTTGTGGACATAGCATTAACAAAGTAGAGACCACACTGAATTAATGAGCACCAGAGATAGACATTCATTCAAGTCTTAATTTATTTTTCTTTTCAAGATCATCCTTTAAGAAAATGACAGTGTCTTCTTATCGATTTTACACTCAGAGATCAATCAGTATTGCCCTGACTCAGACAAAATTTACAGCATTCCCTGACACAGCCTGCAGCATTTGGACCTAGGCAGACATTGCAAGGAAGCAATATATCATGTTTGTATGTAGAGGTTGACATGCTTAAAAATAAGCTAATCTGGAGTGGAATTTCCTTCTTTTTGACAAGCTGCTGTGCCCAGCAAATCAGTCTTCTAGTTATAAATTTCTCTTCTAGCTCCGCTATTAATTATAACATTCACACAGGATGCATTTATTTGAGCCCGCAGGGAGGTCATCTGTTGTGTGGCTTCAGATTATATATAAACCAACAGATCTCATCTACTTAAACAACGGGGGGCGTCATAGTCAAACATGCCATAGATAGAAAAATATGAATGTGCTCCATTGAGAGGTCTGATCACTAGTTACAGCCCAACTGATCGCTGATTGGTCGGTATGCCCATTAGCAGATACAATATTTATTGTGCAAATCAAAAGAACATTAGTTGTATTCAGTACAAACCTGCAGTGTAAAATACAAATTCCAGGCAGATATAGAATACTCAAATTAATGCAGCTCTGTATTTATTAACCATTTAAGCCCCGGAAGATTTTACCCCCTTCCTCACCAGGGCCTATTTTGCGATTCGGCACTGCGTGACTTTAACGGACGATTGCGCAGTCGTGCAACGCTGTACCTAAACAAATTTTACGTCCTTTTTTCCCCACAAACAAAGCTTTCTTTTGTTGGTATTTGATCACCTGTGAGATTTTTTGATCATGCGCTATAAACAAAAAAAGAGCGTCAATTTTGCAAAAATAACAATATTTTTCACATTTTTTTATATGAAATTCCAAAAAAAATGTAAAAATCAAAATTTTTAAACATTTTAGGCCTATTTGTTTTATGCTTCATATGTTTGGTAAAAAAAAAAATCGCAAAAAGCGTATTTTGATTGGTGTGCGCAAAAGTTATTGCGTTTACTAACTAAGCGAAAGATTTTTGTCATTTTTGTTGTTTTTTTTTTTTTTAACGAGTAATGGCGGCGATCTGCGATTTTTTGTGCGGGACTGTGACATTGCGACGGACAGATCGGACTCTTGACTGACATTTTTGACACTTTTGGGGTTACCAGTGACATTACTACAGTAATCAGTGCAATACAAATGCACTGTTTCTGTAAAAATGACACTGGCAGGGAAGGGGTTAACTTTATTTGAGAGGGAGGGGTTAAGTGTGTCCCTAGGGGCATGCTTCTCACTGTGATTGGATGTGGCTTGAGGTGTAAGAACAGAGATCAACGGTCCTACATAGCAGAACCATATGATCTCCATTCTTACACAGGGAAGAATGACAGGCGGCTGTGTTTACATTAGCCGCCTGCCTTTCTCCAGCTGTAACGAACAATCGCGAGTGCCCGGCGGACATCGGGTCAACCGGGCACACGCGCGGGGGGCGGGGTCCGTGAATGAGCAGGAGCGCGCCTCCAGCGGCGCGCACTCGCTCCCTAGAGCCTCACAGGCTAGCGACGTAGACTTACGTTGCTTTGCCTGTGAGGGGCTTACTGCCGACGTAAATCGGCGTTAGGCAGTCGGCAAGTGGTTATCACATCAATAAATACTTTTGTTTCTCGTTCAAAATATTTTTATTATTTTACGAACATACAAAATATACAACATGGTTGAGTAGATCAATGTCCAAACATAAATGTGCATAACAAAGGATATATATAGGTACAAAACATGACTACCAGATGCAAGAATTATAAGGTGGAGGCTGAGCCCCAGTGGGATTGAAGAATGGGAGGATCAAGGCCATGATCTCCTCCCGGTCACCCCTAATGGGTTCAAACTGTGACATGGAGAGAGAACAGGCATGGAGATTATCCATCTTTCAGACCGAACTACTATAGGAACTGTTTAGCACAAAGATGGACTGTTTCCCGCGTGACACATTCAAAAGAATCATTCAAACGTAGTTTACCTGTAGAAAGTCAGCTAAGTATATAATGAATTTGGACTTGTGTTCTTTGTAAAATACACTGTTGTAACAATGAAATATTGTATATAGATAAAACAACATAATAAGGGGAGAGATGTGAAAGGGAAGGTAAAGGAGGGGACAAGAGGAAAGAAAGTCAGAGTAAGAAGAAGTAGGGTTGGGGGAAAAAGGAGAAGAAGAGTGGTTCTGAGTCTCGAGGATAGGGCGAGCATTCAGATGGCCTATGTGTCAATTTGGGTAGGGGTATTACCAAAAGAGTAGCACAGATTCATTAAAATCTGGAGGGAGAACCTTTGAGATCCATGGCATCCAAAGGGAATCAAATTTGTTCAAGGTTGCATTGTCCAAAGCTTCCATCTTAGCATGCAACATGGAGCGATTCATAAATACATTTGTTTCAATGCGTGCAGTGCAAATACTTGAATTTGAATTGGTATTGTTTCTTGCAGTCCATGTTCAGCAGAGCTAAGTCTGGAAGAGGGAGAAGAAATACACTGAGCCGATAAGTTGTTCAGTAGTACAAGGAACACGCTGATAGGAGGAGAGAGCAGAGTGACAAGGAAATGAGCTTATCAGCAAGATGCTTCTCCTTTAACTGCCCACTGGCTAGGAGTGGGGAGGTGACCTATATGTGTTTCTTAACTGTAGCAAAAAAAAAAAATCAGGTGTCCTGCTTTGCCAGAAAGTATTGTGCTTTGTGGCAGAGTTGTGTACTTCTGAGGAATAGATAGATAGAAATACAAATCCTTTGCAGGTAAAATAGCCATCATGTACTGTATTTTTTTTATCTGTGTAATTACCTATAGTATTGCTGTGTTTTCCTGTAATTTAGTTTTAAAGAAATCAAACCCCCCCCCAAAAAAAAAAAACACTTTGCATATGTCAGTGTATAAGCACACAGCTATGTATACTCTCTGTGTGCACTTTTTCTAGGGACTGGGCTTTACTATATTTACTATATTGAAGCAAGATCTACTATCCATAGCATAGCAGCCAAAAACATCCTAAAGGAAATCAGAGAAGAAAAGGAGGCTGCCTTTGCTGTCCACTCCTGCCGAAAATTTGGGTCATGCTGATCCAAAACATAAATTTGACTGACTGGAAGTAAGTGGGCATATTAGGTGTTTTGACTTCAGTTCAGTTTCTGAATTTCTTTTCTAGACAAGTGGCTCAGAAAGTATCAAGAGGCGCCCAGTCAACTAGCATTTTCAGCAATGACAGATTTTTCTAAGTTCAAGTTTGCTTGATGCTGTTGATTAGCTGCTAGTAAATACTCCAAAGTGGGCATACCATCTGTCTGAGTTCATAGGGCATTACTGAATCTTTGTGTCTGCAAACAAGAGTCCTATGTCTCCAGTTATTGGGATTTGGGAAGTGTAGAAAATACGGTAAAATCCATTTATAGTAATACATAGTGTGGGTTTCTATTGCTGGCTACAGTTTGGAAGATTAGGCTGGCGCTTGTCAATCTTTGTAAATGATTCCAAGTATCTGAAGGCACAAGACTCATATAATTTCCACCCAAGATCCACACATTTTTGTACTTGAATCAAATTATTATAAAAATGTTTGAATCTTGGGTGAAAGATGTGTGAATCTTGGGTGAAAGATGTGTGAATCTTGGGTGAAACCAATAAAGTCTACTGTAGTATGTACAAAACCTGGCTTTGGAGTTCACTATTGTGCTAATATAGTCTGGCTCTGCATTCTAAATACAAGAGGACAAATACTGTTCCACATTTAGTAAAGCCTTTCCATGACTCTATGCAATGTAACCTAAAACTTCATAATTTATTGTTGTGTGATCAAAACATGATATAGGATCAAAACTGGAAAAAAAATCCCCTTGGATGTGGGACTTTTTAGGCAATAACCCATCTCAGAGTAGGCTTCAGTAATGAACAAATATAATTTTATTCAGAATATACAAAGTACCGTAAGAAAAACATATCAGAGATATTTTCTTACGGTACTTTGTATATTCTGAATAAAATTATATTTGTTCATTACTGAAGCCTACTCTGTGATAGGTTATTGCCTAAAAAGTCCCAAGGGGAATTTTCTTCCAGTTTTGTAACTTTAGGGATGTTGGCAATACCCATCCTAACCACCAGACCCGAGAACACCTTCCATTTAATGATATAGGATCAATACAGATAAATACACAACCAGGATAGCATTATCCCAGGCATACCTCAGTGTTTATACCCATAGGTAGGTGTACAATCATGCTGCAGGCAGTCCAGTCCTGGGTTGTTGTTGAGGATACAATAGTAATCAGACAAGTTTTTCAAACCTGCCATTTACTTTCTTCCTAGAGCATGGGTGTCCAACCTGTGGCCCTCCAGCTGTTGTGGAACTACAGGACCAATGAGGCATTTCAAGAGAAGTCCCATGAGGCATTGCAAAGCTGGCAGTTGCAAGCATGACTCCCAAAGGCACAGGCATGATATCACTTGTAGTTACGCAACAGCTGGAGGACCACAGATTGGACACCCATGCCCTAGAGCAGTGGTCTCCAAACTGTGGCCCGGCAGCCGTATGCTGCCCTTTGCTGGCCTTTATCTGGCCCTTGAGACACTATTTCTCCCACTGATACGAGACACTATTCTGACAATTGACATCAACTAAGGGTCACTATTTTTCCCACTGACACCAACAATAGGGCACCAGTTCTCCTACCGACACCAACAATGGGGCACTATTCCTTCCAATAATACCAATAATGGGGTACTATTCTTCCCTCTTATACCAAATGTGATATATGTTTACTCCCATTGATGCCAGGGAAACGTCCAATCCCACTGGACACAGTCCGGCCCCCCTAAAGTCTGAAGGACAGTAAACTGGCCCCTTTGTTTAAAAAGTTTGGAGACCCTTGCTCTAGAGCCTGGTCTGTCTGCTACTACCCCAAAATTTACATTTCCCCCCAGTCCAGACAATTTGATCTCTTATCCAAGGGCAGCTTAAGCTATTAATTCAGGTTCTATTACTAAAAAGTGTGTTACGTGAGATAAGTATAGGCACTGTTCTTTTTATTCCACACACTGTGAACATATCTTTTCTCTGTGGAACGGGTTACATCCTTAACCACTTAAGCCCCGGAAGATTTTACCCCCTTCCTGACCAGGGCCTATTTTGCGATTCGGCACTGCGTGACTTTAACGGACAATTGCGCAGTCGTGCGACGCTGTACCTAAACAAATTTGACGTCCTTTTTTTCCCACAAACAGAGCTTTCTTTTGGCGGTATTTGATCATCTGTGCGATTTTTTGATCATGCGCTATAAACAAAAAAGAGCGACAATTTTTCAAAAATAACAATATTTTTCACATTTTTTTATATGAAATTCCCCCCAAAAAAAGTAAAAATCAAAATTTTTTAACATTTTCGGCCAATTTGTTTTATGCTACATATGTTTGGTAAAAAAAATCGCAAAAAGCATATTTTGATTGGTTTGCGCAAAAGTTATCGCGTTTACTAACAAAGGGAAAGATTTTTGTCATTTTTGTTGTTTTTTTTTTACGCGTAATGTCGGCGATTTGCGATTTTTGCGGTACTGTGACATTGCGGCGGAAAGATCGGACCCTTGACTGACATTTTTGACACTTTTGGGGTTACCAGTGACATTTCTACAGTAATCAGTGCTATACATATGCACTGTTACTGTAAAAATACACTGGCAGTGAAGGGGTTAACTTTTTTTTTTGAGAGGGAGGGGCTGTGTGTGTCCCTAGGGGCGTGATTCTAACTGTGATTGGCTGTGGCTTCAGGGGTAGGAACAGTGATCAACGGTCCTACATAGTAGAACCGTATAATCACGTTTCCTACAGCGGGGAGAATGACAGGCAGCTTGTTTACATCAGCTGCCTGCCTTTCTCCCTCTCCACCGACGATCGCCGAGTGACCGGCGGACATCGGGTCCACCGGCCACATGCGCGGGGGGGTCCGTGACCACGCGAGAGCGGGAGCGCGCCTCCGGCGGCGCGCACTCGCTCCCCAGAGCCTCACAGGCTAGCGACATAGACCGACATTTGGTGCTTATGATGAACTGCTTTTATTTATTCCAAAATGAAAAAAAAAATCTGTTGCTACTGTTTGTGTATCTGAATCTACTAGTCCAACTAACACTCCCTTAGTGCCGGTTCACATTTCTGCGATGCGGGAACGCTGCGAATATGTAGCATGTTCCCGCATCGCATCCGCACATCTGGCAGTTCACACTGCCATATGCGATATGCAGGGGGTGTCAATTAAAAGTTAACGACACCCCCAGTTGCGATCGCATATCGCAGTGCCATCTGCAAGTGCGCACCGAATCAGATCGCACAAGTGTGAACCACTGTGCGATCCGATTCTACTGCGGCTCAAAAAAAGCCTCCTGTGCGTGTTTGGTGCGGATACAGTTCAAATTCAGCCATACAAAATGTATGGCTGAACTTGCATCCGCACATCAGATCGCATGTAATTAGGAGCAGTGCGCTCCGAATTACATGCGATCTCCGCAAACGCCGAAGTGTGAACTGGCACTTACACCCAGACTGACAGTGCTGCTGCCCAAAGGTGCCCCTGTGCTCCTTTATCCAGAATAGGGACACTAATACAAGAGGTGTGTTAATGGCCAGATCCCCAGGTGAAAACAGAGAGGAAAAAGCCTAAGAAAAGAAAATGAATGCAGACACAACACCTAATGATTGGTAACCTGCAATATATTATATCTTTGGTTTGGGGTTTAATACTGCTTTAACCCCCTCCCCCAAAAGGACATAATATACATATGTTTATACCGGTCCATGGCTGCAGCTGCAGTCATGACCCAAGAATCGTTTTTCTTCCACCGATGCCCTGAAAATATAAAAGCAATCCTAGCCATTAAAATCCGCTTGATTACTTTTACATGCAGCAGAAGGGGATCCCCCCTATCCGCCGCCTTCTGTAACTTTCCCATACTCTCCTGTCCCACCAGGCATTCTGAAACTGAAGCCAGCGGTTCTGCCAGCTTACAATAGAGATGACTGAGGACCAAAATGCCCGTTCATCTTTATGCTCTAAGAAACTGGAAGCGCCAAGTATTTTGTCACTTACGTTTTCGGTCTAATGTAAACATGCCGCTACCAGCCTGTGAAATCATCTGAATAAACTGATCTCAGTTTGATCAGATGCTTATAGAGGAGAGATCTGGGGTCTAATAGACCCCAGATGTCTCAGTAAAGTTGTCACTGCCTATCCTATCACAGGGTATGATGGTCATCCATTGTGATAGCAATAAAGTTGCTAAAAAAAAATTAAGGAGACAGTGTAAAAATAAAAAAATGTAAATAAAATAAACAATAAAAAGGTAAAAAAAATATTAAGCGCCCTGTCTCCCTGTGCTTGTGTGCAAATGCAAAGCATACATAAGTAGCACACCATATATAAACGGTGTTTACACCACACATGTGAGGTATTGCTGCGAACGTTATAGAAAGAGCAAAAAATTCTAGCACCAGATCTCCTGTGTAACTCTAAATTGGTAACGTAAAGGCGTAAAAAGTGTCTCCTATGGAGATTTTTAGGGACCGTAGTTTGGTGCCTTTCCACGAGCGTGCACAATTTTAAAGTATGACATGTTAGGTATCTATTTACTCAGTGTAACATCATATTTTATATCTAACCAAACAATTGGGTTTTATAATGTGTTTTTATGCATTAAAATTCAGTAAAGTGTATTTTTTTTTCTTAAATTGCGTTTGAAAAACCACTGTGCAACACCCGCCATTTTATTCTCTAGAGCCTCTGCTTTAAAATATATAATAGTATTTGGGGGTTCTGAGTAGTTTTTTGGCGATCTGATTTTAACCTCCCTGGCGGTATGATTGTTTCTGATTTTAGGTGCTGAAAGCGATACCATTATTTTGCTAGTAATTCTTAAGGACGAGCAGCCCAAACCAACTATTTACTGTACATATGATTTTTTTTTTTTACTGTGCGTTCTTCTTTATGTGGCGGCGGAGCTGCCTAAAAATGCTCCTCACATTCCGGAAGTCGGACACGCCCCGTGTTTTTCTTTATAACATCTCGGGTATGATAAAGTTTTAAACACGAAATGATAAATTATAATATAATAAATAACTATAAATAAGTAAAAAAAAAAAACGTCGCAGGAGACGGAAGTTGGGGCTCACAGCATCGGGCGGAAGACCCGTCCGCCGTATGCTGCAGGGACACATCGCGGGATACCGGGGACAAGGTAAGTACCCTCTACCAGGATCCAGCAATGCTCCCTGGTGGTACCCCAAGTGTGGCTCGGGGTTACCGCTAATGGGACTAAAAATTTCACCCCGAGCCACACTCGGGAATACCGCTAAGGAGGTTAACACTTATGTTAGAAGTGTTAGAATAGGCCTGGTAGACAAGTGGTTAAACTATTATTTTAACATTTATGTATGAGCAATCTTTGGTGTCACATTTACAGTATACATTTGAAGCAGGCTGTTTTATTGGATTGTGCTTCAGTATCCTCAGAATACAACTACAGAGATTACCAAGTATACCAAACAGAGAACTTTGTTTTTTCAGTCATTATCAGCAGGCAGTTAGACTTCCGTTAGGATAAAGGAACAGCAAATGCACAATCTCTATCCAACATTACCAAGAAGGAAGCAGGGCCTGCATATGTAATAACCTGATATGGCTGCACCCTTGTACAAATACATTTACAAACTATACGTTGATGAATACAGTTAGATCTTATTCAGCACCATAGCTTAAAAATGACCTCTAATAATGTTATAGACTTGCTTTACTAGTGAGAGCCTTAAAGTGATTGTAAAGTTGTTTTTTTTTCTTTCTTTTTTTTAAATAACAAACATGCTATACTTACCTCTTCTGTGGTTGGTTTTTCACAGAGCAGCCCAAATCCTCCTCTTCTCGGATTTCTCATTCCAGCTCCTGACCCCTTCCTCCTATCGAGTGCCCCCAAAGCAAACAGCTTGCTATGGGGCACTTGAGCCGAGATGCAGCTCCTTGTGTCCATTCAGACACGGAGCTGCCGTTCGGCCCCTGACCCCTCTCTCTCCTGATTGGCTCACTGAATTTGATTGACAGCCGTGGGAGCCAATGGCGCCGCAGCTGTATTTTAGCCAATCAGGAGGAAGAGTCCCAGGACAGCCGAGGGACTTGTGGACATCGCTGGACAGAGAGCGGACACAGGTAAGTATTAGGGGTGCTGGGGGGGGCTGCTACACACAGAAGGCTTTTTATCTTAATGCATAGAATGCATTGAGATAAAAAAACCTTCCTGACTTTACATCTCCTTTAAGGGTTTTCCAGTATACTGAGTATTGATTTTTAATATATGTGGTCCCCTCTCCTACATCTGTCACTTGACAATGCTCAATCTATGAATTTTTAATGTATATAAAACCTGTTTGCTATGGGGCACTAGATAGGAGGGAGGGGCCAGGAGCAGCAACGTGGGACCTGAAAGAGGAGGATCTGACCTGGTTTGTAAAAATCCAACTGCACAGAGGTGGTAAGTATGACATGTTTGGTTTTTAATTTTTTTTTTTTTTTAAACGAGGCCTTACAATCACTTTAAGTCGAGAAGTAATAAAAATTCATTGCTGTGTGTTCTATACAGGAATATGTGAAATAAACCAATATTCCCTTACTACAGTTGCTGTATATATGCATAAAACGTAAGGAGACTTGTATAAAGAGCAATACCTACATTTCCATTCCCAGTCCCCTTCTTCAAATTCCACTTCCTTGCCTGTCATTCTAATATTCTGGTTACACTACTCACTGGGTAAGTGACTCAGAAGGGATCTACAGGTTGGAGTTTTTCCAGAATACCTGTTTTGGGGTATTGAATCACTCCGCCATGAATTTGGATGATCAGTGTAAAAGCTAGCAAAAAAGTGAGATCTCATGATAAGCTAAGGCACATAAAGTCTGATATAAACCCAGTACAACCAGATAACAGGTGGTAAGAAATTAAAATTGAAATCAGCAGAAAATCATGTAAAAGACTCTTTTAATCCCTGCCAATCAATCAGATAAAAAATGGCACCATATGTAGATGATGATGTAGATCTTAAGTTATATTTATCTTCAACTGTTTGTTCATGTTGTAATTGAAAAATTAACCTTCCATGTGTCTTATCAACCTTGATGACGTATTGATAAGTCCAACTTATTGATATTGATATTACCATAATGTTTTTATCAGATTGATATTACCAACTTTAAAGAATAACTGCAGCTTAAAAAAAAAGATTGATAACCCCAGCTTATTGGTATTACAATATCAATATTACCATATTGATAAGCCACCCTCATATTACCAGCTTTAAAGAATACCTTAACTCTAGTTTAAAAAAACTATTTGCTGTCATATGCAAAATTTTGAAAAGGTGCACCTTTGACAAAAAGAATAATTTTAACACCTGCACAGCCTGGAAAAGATTGATATAGTGGTCGTAATTTGTAACCTATGTAGCTCTTTGTGGTGTATGGGGATAGGTAGTGAATGGAAAGATAAAGAGAGGTGTGGTCTTTGTCAGATTAGGTCAGTTGTGGTCAAATTTAATGATATGGTGGTGTGCATCTATCAACATCATCAAAGGACCGCACATAAAATCAAATTTAAAGTGAATATTCAGTTTCAGAAACTGTAGACAGACAGCAGGATATAGTCTAAAACTATGGCATGATACAAGTGGTGGTCAGAGAATGTAGACATGATACAATAGAGAGTTAGAAACTGCTGACTTGATAAAAGAGTTGGCGGCATCATACAAGAAATGGTCAGAGACTGTGAACATGATACAAGAAATGTTCAGGGACTGCAAACATGATACAAGAGATGTTCATAGACTTTGGACATAATACAAGAGATTGTCAGAGATTGTGAATGTAATATAGAAGTGTTTGGAGACTGAGAACATGCTTCAAGAAGTCATAGACTGGAGAAACATTACACAAGACTGTTAGTGAACACTGCTATAAAGGGGCAAAGGGGGAACACAAATTAGTGTCTGCAGCATCCCCGAGGGCCTCATGCCAAAGAGCTTCATGTAGCCCATGGGCCCCCTTAGCTCATTGAAAAGAACAGCCTATCTGCTGTACCCCCTACTCCTGTTATTTTCTTAGTGATAGGGACAGACATAACGGAGATACATATTCTAAGCATGCACTATGACTTCTTCTTAATAAAGGTACACATTTATATTTCTAATATAAATATTCTTGGTTGCAAAAAACTATAGTTATATTTCAGGGTAAATGGAGGAATTCTATAAAGCCAAATGGTTTAAATTGTTCACCTATGGCTATCAAGAGCTGCTAGATAGGCTACATTGGTTAGTTTAGCATTATCAACTGAGAGACTGAAAACATGACTTAGCTAAATTGTTTGTACATACATTTTTGTGAAATTTCTTTTTACTTTAATGTAAAATGTATTTTTTTCTCCCAGACTGCGCATTAAATTTGGTAAATTGCATCTCAAACTGGTATTTTGGAAGGAAAAACGCCTGACAAAGTGAAGAATTGAATAATATCAAATCCGCAAAGCCAGCTTTTGTGTGCCGATCGAGGGACCCATACAAAGTTAACATGCTCCAAGTGATGTCTGTTGTGAAAAACACATTTGGAAAACACGGCTCGCAACAAAACACAATTCTTGGCTTCCAAGAATTGAAGCTGCCGGGTGGCTATACTTTAAATGAATCATTACATTGTATCAAAAGAGTGAAAATCAACAACTAGCATTTTTCTCTCACTTGATCATCAACAGAGAGCTTGGCTTTAGCTCAATCTCTTTTATTAGTGGAAAAAAAAGAAAAACAATGAAAAAAGAAATCTTTTCAAAACTGGCATGGCACAATGCAAGTCAAAACTGTGGGAAGCAGAATGGTGCATCTATTTCCACTTACTGTATTAAGGAATGGCTAAATTGCTTGCAGATCTTTTTTTTCCCTGATGTACCACTTGTGAGTAATAATATAATTTCCTAAATCGCAGACATAAATACATAAAGCTGCCTCACGGCGGTTATGTATTATCTCATATTATTATGTATTGTAAAGGAAACAGAGCACAGCTATGCATAGAAAGAAAGTTAATTTTTTAGAGAAAAGGCTTTTTTTTTTTAACTGAAGATTTGAAATGAATAAATGTTAAAGTAGCTTTAAAACATTTACAAAACATGGTTACTTTTTTCCCACTTAACAGCTGTTCTGTTCTTGGGCCGCTGAACTCCTGGACAATAGCACATAATTATATGCTAATGCACATAGGATAAAATATGTGAGATAAGATTAAAAAAAAAATATATATATATATATATATACATATATATATATATATATATATATATATATATATATATATATATATATAATTCTTAAAAATGCATCTTAAAATATACAGTATATGTACACATGGAATAAGCATGGCCCTTATTTGTTATATACATATATACTATACATGCACAGTTATATATATATATATATATATATATATATATGTGTGTGTGTGTATGTGTCACAGGTTGAAAGAAGACAACATTAAGTTCAACCAAATGACAAAATTAAGTGCATTTCACAAAATCATAATCCTGCATTTGACAGAGGAAGGCACAGAGCTTATAAAGCATGGTCCCATTTGCTCCAACATGGAAAAAAGAATTGGTCTTGATCACCTAATGAAATTGTATACATTGTGAATTTACAATGCTATTTTTTTTTTAATATTTATAGCCAGTTACATTGTGTGGCTAGAAACACATTTTGTAATATACAGAGTTGGTTTGAACCAAGTCATAGAATAGTCTATTGCACATTTTAGCAACTTTGTGAAGTCATAGGAGGAGGTTAAACTTCTCTTCTTTCAAGTGTAGGGAGTGCCACCTTCTCATTTGCAATGACCTTAAGTAGAACAGCTTTGCACCAAGTACCAGCTTTGTACCAAGTATAATATTTAGATTATTTATATATATATATATATATATATATATATATATATGTGTGTGTGTGTGTGTACTCACCAGCAGATTTATAAATCTTTATTACGGTAACCTTCTATTTATCTATTTTATGTATAAACCATATATAGTCAATATATTCAGATTACTGAATCCATGCAAAGAGCAGTGATAATGTTCAAACTTCCTGTATTATAAGACTGGTAGTATTTTATATTGCTGCATATTATTTGCCATTGCCATTGCAGAGTCATTATGGGAGACAATAATTGATAACATACATAAAAAAATTAAGAAACAGATTTCTAAATTGTTTATCATTATACTGGAAATATATGAAAAAAAATATGTTAGGAAATGCATACTGGCCAAATAGAAAATTGTAAAAATACAGAGCATGACTTCAAAACAGAAAAACAAAAGGGAATAATCATAAATGATCTGCCTTGTGTAGTAAAAACCCAAACTCAGCTAGAAAGAGAAGTTGTGCTACAGGTACTTGGTGGTTGTTTGGAGAATGGGCCAGTATTGGTTGTGAACAGCAACCTAACAAACCTTGTTTAACAGGAAAATAGTCATGCGTAGAAGGCAAAGACCAAAAGCAGCCACTCAGCAATCATCTTTCATTGTTCTGGCTGATCTAAATTGATGAAGGTTGTAATCGGATTGGTTAGAGGTTCTACACATCAAAGGTGTTTGCAATGCATCATTACACAAAGTCCTTAAAAAATGTTAACAGCGTGACAAAATATTTCTATCTTTTTCTATGAGCTGTGGCACATAACAGAGATTTTATTATTAATAATAGTTACATGAGCATCTGTAGATACTGTGTAACCCTCCAGTCCATTTCCTAGACAATGGCACCTAAAAAGCCAAAAAAAAAAAAAAAGAGGAAAAAACAGAGCAAAAAAAAAAAGGATTTGAAAATAAAACATCACGCGTACTATGAATGGCACTTCTTTCTATCTTACATTTTAAAAACATCATTGAAATCAGAAAGTTCATTTACAAAGGACTGGCAGTTGCAATCAAAGCAATAATGCAGTGCTGAGAAAAAAGGGTAATTGGTTTGGTAAAGATCGCTTTCCATTACACCATAAAGCACTACACAATAGGAAAGGTCGCCAATTAAGCAATCATGAATACCAAGTACTGAAGCTGATGAAAATAGGGCAGTGGTTTAAATAGATTTGCAAGCAATTTACCTTTTCACAATGTTGGCAATCTGATGCAATTTGCTTGCAATTTTGTGTGCTTTCAGTACACTTGAAGCTGACACTACAACGACCAAATGGCAAAGAGGCCTGCATAGAAAATGTAAAACTATCTTGGCTGCATCAGGCAACCAGAATAGTGGTTCATCAGGAAAATTACAACAATTAACATAAGTGCTGCAAAAATCAACACTTTAAATGTCACACTCACTAGTCTGTCCAAGGACTTTAAAAGTGCCATCTCCATTGCTGGACTGAACAGTAAATATGAGGCAATCACCAACGTGCTTCGAGGTTGATGGCTTCACAATTGATGTGACATTCTCTGAGTGAACAAATAGTGGCTTATTTTACAAAAGCAACTATATTATTTTTTTTTATGTTTTAATTTGACTTAAATTGTACCAACACAAAATGACCTTTTAAAGCTTTTTTTTTTTTTTTCAATTTTATATATGGCATATTACATTGAATTTGACATCTACTTTTGTTTTTGTTTAATATAAAAAATTCAATGTTTTGGGAAAGCTGCTCCAAGTTGATTAAAGACAGGATGTCGAAGGAGACAGGTTTAGATAGACAGGAACTGCAGGTGGCAAATTGTACAAGTTCACCTCTCTGCTGGATACTAACTTGAGCTATCTTAAGTAAGATGGAATTCCTTTACAACACTAGCTGCTTATTACATGCCACTAAATTCCTAACCAGCTACTAACTCATTGTATAGGTAATGAGAACATGCGTCATATCGCCTAAATGACAACCCTCTAGACTGCAGTCTGTTCACACTCAACAGCATTAGAGTAGAGAGTAGTATGATGTTATTTTGTATGTACATGGGACTGCCTCCACTATTATCCAAGGGGAATGTCAGACTACTAGCATAAATGCACCTGCTCATTGAATAGAAAGTAAATTAAATGGAATCAGAAAATACTGTGGTCTTGTACAGTTAATGAAATGATAATGTATATGATGCACCTTTAAAGAGAGACATACTATATTACTGGTTACGCCAAGGTTGTGACACCAGCTCTCTTAGATAGATAGATAGATAGATAGATAGATAGATAGATAGATAGATAGATAGATAGATAGATAGATAGATAGATAGATAGATAGATAGATAGATAGATAGATACAAAGTCATTATTACAGTAATATCCTTTTCATATTACGTGCAAAATCAAATACCCTTTTAAACCTGATACGTTTTAGGGGTTAATAAATGTAATTGACAATTAATAATTTTTATGCAGTTTTGCAATATAAGATGTACGAATGCAAATATTATAGTAATAATTGTGTCCTTCTGCATTAACCACCTCAATACCAGATACCTTTACTCCCTTCCAGCCCAGGCCAGTTTTCAGATTTCAGCACTGTCATACTTTGAATGTCAAATTAAATTATTTTTTTGGTGATAAAATAATTGACACCCATGCTACCTGATATATAAGTGAAAATAAACCAAAAAAGAGCAGCAGCTGTCCTGCAACAAGAAAGATTTTTAAAAAAATCAAACATCTTAACCCCTATACAAAATGTATTTAGGGCAAGGACAGTGCTTGCATTAACCACCACACTGGTGGTTATGTATACATAAAAAGCAATAAACCTATGAAAAATAAAACATTATACAAAATAAGTCAACAAAGTTCTTAATGTGCTCTTGTCAGGAGGATGTCGTACATTAATGACAAAACGCGTAGGTTGATAGATCCGGTTATATCCCTTCCGCATTTGTGGAATGCATGCTGGAGGGCACAGCAGAGTTCTGTGCTTCATTTTCAAAAGGCTGATTGTTTATACACATATTGTAAGTGCATTTTATTCTTGTGTTGGGGTTAAAATAAACTGATTACACTATGAGAGGCCTCTCTTTCTTCTCTTCCTAACAGATATACTGGACACTGTAGGGTGGTCCATGAGGATTTAAAGAAACAGTGGCATGCTTCCTGATGAGATGGAGGAGCCAGTATAAGGTGCTTTCAGCCAATATTGAGTACAGTGTGATCCAGCCAGGGATACATCTGGTTAAAAAAGCATTTCGAATTTCTTGTTGCACACAAGAGATCAGTAAGATCTGATGATTGTGGCATATGGTTGAGTGATTTGAGCACATTTTGCAACATGTGTATCCAGAATTAAGCGCACAAGGGCACATTAAGAAATTGTGGTTGCTTAATGCAAGCACTGTCCTTGCCCTATATAATATCGTTATAGGGTTTAGGTGTTTAATTTTCTTTCTTTTGGTGGTTTTTAATGACTACTGGGTTTTTTATTTTTTGCTATATAAACACAAAAAAAAAAAACATGTTTTTCTTAGTTTCTGGTATACAATTCTGCAGATAAATAATCTTTCTTCATGAATTTAGGCCACTTTTGCTACATTTCTTTGGTTAAAATATCCCAAATCAGTGTATATTATTTAATCTGTGTGAAAGTTATAGAGTCTGCAAACTATGGAATATATATTTGAAAATTGATCATTTCTGGTGTGCTGACTGCATATTTCATTTCTTGAGACCTTAAAATGGCATTAATCAATAGAAATGGCAAACTTGACCTTTTAGAAAGCTTGTATTGCTAGGATGAATTATATACACAGGAACAGATAGGTAGGGGCAGATTTCTTCATGGCTAAATAAAGGTCAAGGTCTAGGGTGCAGGACAGCCAGGGGCAGCACACAACCCAACCTAAACCATGTTGTTGATGGTCAGTAATACACAATATAATCAAAATGTTCTAGGCTTTCGTCCTGTTTGCCAGTGTAATCCAGCTGGAGCCTATTTCAGTTGTTTGTCCACAGTCTTGGCGTGCCTTGTATGGTTATAATATCTGTGCTTGTTGTGTGATGCCAAATTTAGCAGGTTTAGAGGGGCAGGAGACTCCATAAGATGTTGGCCTAAAAAGACAGAAAGTATAAATGTATCCAGGTTTACATCCTTACTGTACATACTCTACGTTATATCAACATTGTGCACTACTTTACTAGTTTTTGTACTGATTAAGTAACTCTTTCTCTCCAGTCCTCTCTGTCATCATTATGACCTTTTTTTGCAAGCCATAGGTTTTATGAACAAAAGCGTAAGAACAAGTTTGCATGATGTATAGTATAAACATTTATAATTATTTTGTGAAACCAAGCTTGGTTTCTTTCAAAGCCTATAAGTGGTTCTAGGATCATTACCTATGCCTGGTAAAACTCCATGAACTTCATAATTTTTTTTTTTGCGTAATCACAGCAGGTTGTGTATTCTGTTTCATGGGATAGACAGTATCATTTGCGGGCTTTTGTACAAATACAAAAGTTGGCTATACCCTGCTCCAATTTCATCAGAAATCAGCCAAAATGTTAACTGTGGGTGACCCTGTTGGCACCACCCAGCCTGACAAAAGTCGAATCTTTAGTTGGTTTATGTAGAGGGGACCAGGTGAAAAAATGCTGGCCAAACAGTGATACAGACAGCTATCTCCCTGGTGACGGCAGGAAGTTATAGAGGAACCAAGTTCCTCACAACTTCCTTCCCCTACTGCAGTGTCACTTTGGTCAAGCACCACAGTGGGTAGTACAGACTGCATCTGCCTGCAGACTGTCATCACATAGTCTCTCTCTGCAATCTAATGCAGACTGTTTTTCCCAATGGACTGAGAACTAGCCTGTAAAGAACATTGCCATTTCTATAATGGCTATCCAATCCAATTGCAAAATCAAGCCAACATTTCAGGAAACCCAGCAGTGCTAATAACAGCCTTCACAGCCAACTGGTTTTCACTGGAGTTTCACAATAAATTTAAAATTAGTCTTGGAAAAATATAAACCCCTTACACTTCCCAGTGCTTCTCCAATGCTAGTCACATACTGTAGGTTAGATTTATCCTTTCAATTTCATAAAGGATCAGCAAACATATCGATAGTCTGATAATCTGTAGCACAACCTTGGAGATCTAATGGTAGTTTTTTTTCCATATATTTACTAACATCTTCACTTTTCTTTATTCCAAATGTGTTATCCAAGGATAGAGTTTACATAATTTTATTGGCCATATACTGTGTTGTCAGAACCTTAAGAAAGGGAAGGAGCAATAATGGTCCCATGGTCCCAACTGGGGTTTCAGAAAGGAAAACCATCACTGACCTTGTGAGATTCTAACACCCTTGTACTGAACCAATGACATCATGGTATCCTCCTGCCTCATGCTAAAGGCCAATAAGTATTGCCTTTGTTTTCTGCCAAACACAACAGGACACCCCATTTTCAGCTGTGTACCCCTTTTATAATGCTTTTGTTCTATTGCATTCAAGTCCATTAACAGGTAATTTTAAGGTAATGCAATCCAATGCCTTTGCAAGTGCTGCCAAAGTGTGAGCATGTTACCTTAGAAACATAGATAGACATAGAATGTGTCGGCAGATAAGAACCATTTGGCCCATCTAGTCTGCCCAATATATCTGAATCCTATGAATAGTCCCTGGCCCTATCTTATATGAAGGATAGCCTTATGCCTATCCCATGCATGCTTAAACTCCTTCACTGTGTTTCCCAAGAATAAAAATGTAATACTGTATATTTTCGCTTACCAGTCTTTGAATGTGGTGACTGCACTAGTTTTCTTTTTTAAGGTAAGTACATACCCTGTAACTGCAGAAAAATGCCTGGTGATCCTGTCAGAAATGTTGTGTTTTTGTAACTTCCCGTGTGCTGAACTATAATCTCAAACAACGGTTTCAGCTCTTCCAGCTACTTTCTGTGAACTTCACAGTAATTACCCCACTCCATGTAATGGGGATGAGGAGAGGGCATTATTTGTAGTCCACATCAGTAGGGCAGACTAGGGTGACAATGCTGATTCTCATTAGATAGATACATTGCATTTAATGAGTATTGTCATCCTGAAACAGGAAGTGAGCTGTTGACAGAATCTTCATATGAATAGGGGAAAATTAATGCAGCCACCACATTTAAGAATTGGTAAGTCACAATATATTACATTTTTGGTTTTGGGTTTAGTTACACTTTAGGAACTATCCATGGTCTTGGAATGTTTTCCATTGATCCTGGATTGCTACAGGAGATGTGTAGCTTCAGGTATGGAATTGCTTCTAATCTTGTATTAACAACATTTAAAAAAGACGTTGGTGTCGGGGGAATCCTCCTCTTATTAGTGATTCTTAGGTGAGTACTGTGAAATATCTAACAGGTAATAAATACCTGCATAAATAAATTTATTACAGATAACTTCTGTCTATTGATGCTAGACCTACTTTAAGTTTTGTTTTAATACAAAAAAATGTTAAATGAAAGCTTGCCAAGATTACAGCTATGTAGTAGCTACAGGTTGTTTGAGAGCTTAGAAGTACAAAATCTTCTATCACTATTATTACATTTCATATATTGTCACCAAAACCCTTGTCCTCATGTGGCTGAAAAATCAAATTTTAGGCTCATATGCAGTATAATCTTCTATGTGCCCTCACACCCATTTTCTTTGAACTCTGGTTACTACTTAGTGAACATGGATCCAACATCGACACTGAATAGTGAATCCAATGACAAAAGTAAAGGCAATACTGATCCACATTTGGGATTAAAGTAGAATGGGTCAACACTGTTTAGATAAGTCCCCTTACTTTTTCTTTTATGTTTCTGGTAAATTCTGAATTCAATTGACATAATTATGTGTATGTTAATTTTTATTTATTTTTTTTAAGTATTCCCTCTGCTCAATGTTAAGTCGTTTCTGATCTAGAGTATTTACATTTCTGCATAAATTATTTGACATCTAGTTCACCAAAATCTTGGCGAGTTCTCCTACATTGCTCCACTGTATTCTGTTAGCTTCCAAATTGACAATAGCCAGAGCATTGAAAAAACACTTCACATTCTTCTCCAAAATCAAAAACTAAACTGACCCTTTTTTCCTTTAACATTGAATAGTAACCTTACGAATGCACATGACAATTTCTTCAAGGTTTGGGACCCATAGATCACATGCCATCCCCTAACTCTTTCAATGAACAGTTTAACAGCTTTATGAAGGGCCTGCTACACTTACTGGGAACTCCCTCCATCATTCCCTGCTTTCCTCCTACCCACTCCCTCCTTTTATTCTTACCCACTAGCTATCTTTTAACTCTCCACTGTTCATCCCTTTCCTCTCATATTTTATATCCATACATCCGGACCACAAATTCCAATAAAACTACCCAATTCTGAGTGCCCTTTGGACCACGAAGCAATGCAAGAACAAGCATCTGTATGTATACAAACAAGCATATAACACTGTTTATCTTGCTTACCATTCTGTTTATTGTCATTTCGCATTTTGTAAAACTGGCTACATATCTTTTGAATCAAATTCAGTTGCTGGATTTTCCTAATAAAATAAATAAAAATTATTGAAATGAAGAAAAAAATATTCCCACCTAATGCAAGAAAGTGCTGCATGACTACACAAGGCTTCTGCAGACAGAAGTCTTTCATACAACTAGATTACCTTGGTTGCCATAGTGGAACTATGCTAAGATATTGGCCAGTGGCTTAAAACGTTGGTATTGTAGAACTGGATGCCAGGAGTAGCAACTAGAAAGCCCCCCTCAACCTATACCTCCCTGGAACACTCCAACTATCTCTTCACCCTAGCCCTACACACAACTCTAACATTTCATTATGGCTTTCTCAATCTCCTGTTGTACATACTTGCCTCATATGTTGGGAACCCCAAGGCAAACTGTCCTGAACCAAAACTGACTAATGTAAAGGTATCCATGTTGTGGCACCACTAAAGCTCATCCCTTCATAAGTAGATTAAACACAGGAGTTTTTTTTCTAAATGAGCACACATGTGTGGCAAGTGTAGGAATTGCCTATCAAATGATAGATATTGATTTGCTAAAAAAAAAAAAAAATATTGGCTGTAAACTTAATAAAGTAAATGTAAAGTGTTATTAAACCCACAACAGTAAAATCAGTCTGTATATGCAGTAAAGCATGCTTGTTATACTCACTGTGGAACCTAAGGGGTTAATCCTTTACATTGTGTATAATGGCTGTTTGATCCTGTCTCTCTGATCCTCCTCTTCTTCCACTGTCTCCAAAAAATAACCTGATATTTGGTGTCCTTGCGGCCTTGAATATTTTGGCCACACCATCCGTATGCTGCATGTCAGATTAAAAGAACATGTTACCAATATCCTAAAGGTTACCCTAAACACAGTTTATCTAAACATTATGATATGTGTCATGGTAGTAACATCCTTAGGCCATGCCCCTGACTACGTCATCTAGTGACGAAACGCGTAGGTAGGAGGAGGCGATGACGTGCAACACCGATGCACGTTGGGATGTGGTGGCCATTCTACTGATTTGAAACACAGTGTTAGAGAGTTTTTTTTTTTTCTTAGAAGAGTGCATCTAATCAGCACAGGGCCAATCAGCACTGTTCAGACATGTCCAGACAGAGGATCAGGGGAGAATGAAACTCATCCTACAAGCTTTACTAGGAACTGATAGAAGTCACAAGGCTGCTATATGCTGCTGATGAGAAAAAGTATTTATCAGTTTATATTTACTAAAATAATTGCATTTCCATGTTCTGTGTACTGTTGGAGACTAGATATAGTAAATGACGGCTCTGGGTTTAGTAACACTTTTACTTTGCAAATTGAACTTTCACTTTGCTTAATGCGTGAGGTGAAGCTGTGCTGAGTTCAATTATCCAATCATGTGCAAGCAATTTTGTTACATTTTCTTTGCATTTTCTTTGCATGTGATTGAGTATTCCTATTGAATACAACTTCAACTTATTCACAAAGTAAAAATTGATTTTGCTAAATAAACATGCTCAGCTCTTTTTTTTTTAACTCAACCACAATGTGTTTCACTTCAAGTAAAATTAAAGTTAAACATAAAAAGTAGAAAAATAAATAAAAAAGAGTTTATACTTAACTGTTCTCTGCAGAGACGTCATTTTTTGTCCCTACTGGTGCTGTGGGCTCCTCCCCTTCTTCAGGTGCCTCCTATAACAAGCTGGGTGCCCCCATGTGAGCTTGTTCCCCTTAGGTCCCATGCCGAGTTGTGTGTAGCTATAGACACACACACACAGTTCTGGTGAACCACGCTACTCTGCTTCCTCCTTACAAGAGTTTGTCCGACGGTATCAGAAGTGTCAAAAAGGTGCAGTGCTGAGTATAAATAGAACAGAGTCCAAATCCTATAGATAAAGACACAGTGGAAAAAAAATATGGGGGTCTTCCATTTCCGTGTGATAGGCACCACCAGCACCCAAACACACAGCCTCTTACCAGATAGTATAGACCCTCATTACAAAGGTCTATACAGGCGATGTTTTAAACATCAGGCTCAGATAGTACAAAAAATGCTTGTCCACTAACGATCATCTCCACAATTAAATCATATCAGATAGTATAGACCCTCATGACAAAGGCCGATACAAATGGGGTACAAAGCATCAGGCACAGGTGGTAGAAAGTTCCTCCCATAATCCACTATCGATCCTCTCCACAGATGTATCAAATCTTATAAAAACAAAATAGAACACTCCTCATGGTGTAGACGTATAAAACTATTTATTACGTTAAAAATATCCACTAACATGTAGGTATTGAAGCTCCAATGTGTGTACAACTATCGATTTGTGTGTTTCAAATCAGTAGAATGGCCACCACATCCCAACGTGCATCGGTGTTGCACGTCATCGCCTCCTCCTACCTACGTGTTTCGTCACTCGATGACGTAGTCAGGGGCATGGCCTAAGGATGTTACTACCATGACACATATCATAATGTTTAGATAAACTGTGTTTAGGGTAACCTTTAGGATATTGGTAACATGTTCTTTTAATCTGACATGCAGCATACGGATGGTGTGGCCAAAATATTCAAGGCCGCAAGGACAACGAATAAGATATACAACATGTTTAGTCATACATGTAATAAAGGGCTTGATGGCGAATTGTTGGTGGGTAAAGTTGGACTGAAAATAATCCACCCTCCTACATTTTCGGGCATTAATTTTGACGGTATAAGAAGCCTATGATTCCACTGGCCTTAATTTCTCCTGTGAAACCAGGAGGTGGGGGGAAAGATGCTGGAGCTGGGGGAGAGGTGACATGGAGCCAGGTAAGTGTTAAAGGATGGAGGGGTAGGACAGGTATTGCAGCATTTTTTACCTTAATTCATTAAATGTTTAGACTTGAGCACTACTTTAATGTGTTAATAACCCCACAACAGTAAAATCAGACTGTATTTGCAGTAAAGCATGCTTGTTATACTCACTGTGGAACTTAAGGGATTAATCCTCTGCATTCTCTGCATTATGTAAAAAGGCTGTTTGATCCTGTCTTCTCTAATACTCTCCTTCTTCCACTGTCCCCAATCCATCTGCTGATACTACAGAGCCTTGGAGTCACTCTGCACATGCTCAATTTGGTGTGTATTGCTAGAGAGCTTTTTTTTTTCCTTGGGAGGGTGCATGTAATCAGCACAGGGCCAATCAGCACTGTCCAGACAGAGGGTCAGGGGTCCTGCAGCCTCATAGGACAGTCAGAGAAGAAAGAAAACTCCTCCTATAAGCTTTAACTACACATTGGTAAAAGTCACAAGCCTGCTTTATACTGCTGATGAGAAAAGGTATTTATATTTAATATACCAACCTACCAAACTAATCCAAAATTATACCAATACCAAAATACCAACGTAATCACTCTCTTCGTTCCTCTCAAAACCTCCTGCTCTCTAGCCCCCTCGTCACCTCCTCCCATGCTCGCCTCCAGGACTTTTCCAGAGCCTCTCCAATTCTATGGAACTCCTTACCCTTATCTGTCCGATTATCTCCTACTCTATTAGCTTTTAGGCAATCTCTGAAAACCCTCCTTTTCAGAGAAGCCTATCATACCAACACCTAACAAATGTACCTTCATTTTCTCCATCAACCTATCCCCCACGGTTATTGCCTTTTGTTTCACTTGACCCTCCCTTCTAGATTGTAAGCTCTAATGAGCAGGGCCCTCTAGTTCCTCCTGTTTTGAACTGTATTGTAACTGTATTGTCTTCCCTCACATTGTAAAGCACTGCGCAAACTGTTGGCGCTATATAAATCCTGTATAATAATAATAATAATAATAATAATATTTACTAAAATAATTGCATTTCCACGTTTTGTGTACTGTGTGAGACCATATATAGTGAATGCAGGCTCCGGGGTTTAGCAACACTTTAAGCTCTGCCTGTCCTTTACAAGTATATTTTTTTTGTAAATAATAAGAGTAATTATAGAGCACAATTCTATTTTTGTCAAATTGGTTTTATCTTTTTTTTTTTTTTTTTTATAATAATAAACATGCAATAGGAGGCCCATTAGAAAATCACATTTTTCTTGGTTAGGGCTTTCACGTCAATTTGCCACCACATATACAATCAGGTTTATTAGTAATAATTTATTAGTTGAACAACATTTTAGTACATTCAATTTAAGAGGTTCACTTTACTATCCTGAGGGTATCTTTATTAAGTTATCTCACCCACTGATCAACAGTGACATCTTTGTCAATAGCAGAGAATGGTGTCAAAACATGGCCACAGTTTGGCTCAGCAAAGATCCTCCCTTCCAAAGAAATAAAAGGCACGGATAGCTTTTCTTTCAGTCACCCCGAAATGATAGTTAAAACGGAAGTCTATAAACATGAGAGCCCAGATTAAAGGATTATCAAACGGATTTGTTATCAAGGCTGTTACTTGCACTGTTCAACATCTGATGGTTATAAAAAAAATTGCACAGATGGGACAAAAAAAAAAAAAAACTGACCATAACTTGCCCTATTGTATTTCCAGCAATCTCTAGTTACAGAAACACACAAGAATAAGAGATTTAAAGGCAGGTGATGGGATAGGAGCGAAACCTGTTTGACTTAAACAGCACAGGATCCCTCACCATCAAGGCTTGATGTACATCAGCCTGACAGCTAATTAGGGTAGACATGAATTTTTCCAATGTAACAGATGTTCGCTAATCAGGCCAGATTTGGAGCCCTTGCGCCAGCAACATTTCATGCACAATTTAACTATCTAAAAGGAATAAACTACTTAATGCATTGTACTGGAGGCACAGCTGTTTCACAATCAGAAAATTTGCTGTCAAAGATGTTCCCTTTAAAACTGACATGTTTTTATATAACTCTGATGGGGTGTTTATAATGTATTAATAGTTGTCAGCCAGTGCTGCTGTCACCAGGAAGAAATAAAATATTTCTGAAGGTATATTAAAAGAAACATACTCATTTCTATTCTGATATGTAAAAAAAAAAAAAAAAATCCATTCAGATCATTTAACTGTGCGGCATAATGGAGAATTTAAAAAGGCGTGGTGTTTTTTTTTTTCTGAACGATAAATTCCCTTTGAATGTGAAATGTAAAACAAAAGAAAGATTTTAGATGACGCAGACACAAATAGAAAGGTATTTTTCTACTATGATGCAGTAAATAATTTATATATTTTTAAAATACGCTTGTGATGAGTTTTCTGTGGGTATGATTGTAAGTGTGTGTTAGAGACAGGAATCATTTTACAAGTTAGAATTAATTATCTTTTTTTTTTTTTTATTAAAAATCAGATATAGGGCCCAATTTACCAAGTTTGTTGAGGTTGAGCAGTGAAAAAGTGTGATTCTGAGCCCTGAAAAGTGGTGTTTCAAACTTCATCTGCAGTCGCGCCATTTTTTTTTCTGTGGCTGGAAGAGCAGTCCAGCATACTGTCATCATAACTCATGGCTTTTCATACAAGGATGAAAGAAATGCAAATGTGGGCATAACCTTTTTTATAACTTATATAGGTTGTTCAAATTTCATATGTTGATAGAGTAATTTTTCCTCTATAATAACTCTTCTTCTTCTTCATTGCAGGTAAATAATGGATTCCAAACAGAAGCAATACGTTGTCATTGAGTTCTTGAAGAAGGAGGGATACAGGCTGTCTGACATCTACAGAAGGCTACAGATTGTTTATGGAGATGACAACATTGACAAGCGCAATGTCTTTGCATTGGTGACTCTTGTCAATGGTTTAATTTCCATAAACCTTCTGTAGCCTTCTGTGGATGTTGGGCAGTCTGCTCCCCTTCTTTTTCAAGAACTCAATGAGAGCACATTGCTTCTTCTTCGAATCTATTATTTACCTGCAATGAAAAAGAAGTAGAAGAGTTACAGCAGGTAAAATAAGTATTGAACACGTCACAATTTTTCTAAGTAAATTTGTTTCTAAAGGTTCCATTGACAAAACATTTTTACTACATGTCAGTAACAACCTATGCAATCCATACATACAAAGAAACCAAAACAAATAGGTTCAGAAATTAAGTTATATGTAATAAAATGGAATGACACAGGGAAAAACTATTAAACACGCTAACTGAAATGTATTTAATACTTCGTACAAAGTTCTTTGTTGGTACAGCTTTAAGACACCTCCTTTATTGAGAAACTAGTCGCATGCATTGCTCAGGTGTGATTTTGGTCCATTCTTAAACACAAACAGTCTTCAAATCTTAAAGGTTCCATGGGCCCCTTCTATGAACTCTGATCTTTTGTTCTTTCCATAGATTTTCTATTAGATGCAAGTCAAATGATTGGCTGGGCCATTCCAGCCTGCTTTATTTTCTTTCTTTGAAACCACTTGAGAGTTTCCTTGGCTTTGTGTTTGGGATCATTGTCTTGCTGAAATGTCCACCCTAGTTTCGTCTTCATCATCCTGGTAGAGGGCAGCAGATTTTTATCAAGAATGTCTTGGTACATTTTTCCATTCATCCTTCCTTCAATGACATGAAGTTTGCCAATATCGTATGCTAAAAAATGGCCCCACGCCATGACATTCCTACCTCCAAACTTCACTGTTGGTATGGGGGTGTTTTTGGGGTGATGTGCAGGGCTATTTGACTTCCAAACATGGTGTGTATTATGGCATCCCAAGAGTTCAATTTTGGTCTAAATGCTGTGCAGCAAACTTTAAACAAGCTTCAACATGCTTTTTCTTCAGCAAGGGAATCTTGCATGGTGAGCGTGCATATAGGCCATGGCAGTTGAGTGCATTACTTACTGTTTTCTTTGAAACAATTGTACCTGCTAATTCTAGGTCTTTCTGAAGCTCTCCATAAGTGGTTCTTGGCTCTTGGACAACTCTTCTGATAATTATTTTCACTCCTCTGTCAAAAATCGTGCGAGGAGCACCTTTTCGTTGCTGGATTATGGTGAAATAATGTTCTTTGCACTTCTGGATTATGGTCCCAATAGTGCTCACTGGAACATTCAGTTTAAAAATCCTTCTGTAACCAATGCCATTAGTATGTTTTGCAACAATAAGCTTGTAAAGGTCTTGAGAGAGCTCTTTGCTTTTACCCATCATGAGATGTTTCTTGTGTGACACCTTGGTAATGAGACACCTTTTTATAGGCCATCAGTTGAGACTGAACCAACTGATATTTATTTGCACTGACAAGGGGCAGGATTGCTTTCTACTGATAGATTTCAGCTGGTGTCTTGGCTTTCCGTGCCTTTTGCACTTCCCTTTCTTTGTGTGTTCAATTCTTTTTCCCTGTGCCATTCCATTTTATTACACCTAACTTAATTTTTGAACCTATTTGTTTTGGTTTCTTATGTGTAGATTGCATGGGATGTTACCGACATGTGGTGAAAATTTCATGTCTATAGCAACTTTAGAATATATCTACCTAGAAAACTGGTGACGTGTTCAATACTTATTTTACCTGCTGTACTATAAAGGAAAAGTTATTTTACCAACATGTAAAATTTGAATGACCCATGTAAGTTAATAAAAAATATATGCCCACTTTTGCATTACCTTTAGTACATCCCTAGTATTACAATGTACATGCCTATTACCAGAAATAAATGTGTAACTGTACATTCTGAATGTTAGGCAGAGAAAAAGAACTGCGATTTGCCTATGTAAACAAGGCAGATCTCCATTTCGACAGGAGGAAAGTGATCTCTTCCATCTCTTTCTCTAGTAAAAACACCTAACACAGTAGAGTAAAACACTGGTTAGGCACACGGTTAACCCTTTGATTGCCCCTGATGTTACCCCCTTCCCAGCCAGTGTCATCAGTACAGCATATTTTTAGCACTGATCATTGTATTAGTGTCACGGGTTCCCAAAAAGTGTCAGTTGGTGTCAGAATGTCTGCCACAATATCGCAGTCCCACTATAAGTCATTGATCACCGCTACTAGTAAAAAAATAAATAAATAACTAAAAAAATAAAAATATCCCTCTATTTATAGGCAAAAAGGACACAAATTTTATTTGGGTACAGCATTGCACAACCGCG